>NC_045549.1:1647515-1947515 GCF_009769535.1 Thamnophis elegans | reverse complement strand
TCGTCAGATACAGTATAGATGGGATGCACCATTTGGCATTATATTTACATTTGATAAGCAAAGGTATCGCCTCAACTCTGTATGGAAAGCCCGAGATTTTTATTATAATATATTGAAGGCCGGATACCCTGCACCATCTGGACCTAGAGAAAGACCACAAGAAGGACAGGATAGACAGCAAACCACCAGACAAGATGGAGCATCTCTCTTTTCTAGAAGTGCAAGGTGTTATGGAACAAAGACCTAGCCGCATGACTACTAGACGAATGGAGAAACAAGCTAAAAAGCAACAGCATCAACAATCACCGGCCATTGATCAAGGAACCACAATAACAAATCTGGAAGCAGTGGGAGGAGCTAGACCTAAGATTAAACAGGCCATGCAGGAAGCTCTAAAAATGTTTCAGCCAACCAAAGATGACAACTAAGATCTTAACATGGAATGTCAACGGACTGAATTCTCCACAGAAGAGGAAGAAAATATTTCATTATCTCAAACAGTTTAAGAATGATGTAATTTGTTTGCAAGAAACTCATATCAAGTCAACTGATCAAAAATATTTGATCAACTCAAAACTTGGTCAACATTTTGCAGCTTCTGCTATGGAAAAGAAGAATGGTATAGTTGTATACTTAAGAAAAGATATGAAAGCTGAATTAATAGAAGCAGATCCCTTCGGAAGATATATTGGTTTAGACTTAATCCTAGAAGGGAAAAAGACATTACTTTTGGGAATTTATGCTCCCAATCAATAGCAAGATAGATTCTATAGAAATCTTCATGCTAAATTAGTACAGTGGGACTATAGTTCCTGTATACTATTGGGTGACTGGAATGGAGTGATAGACACTAAGAGAGATAAGAAGATTTCCCGCCTAAATACTAAGAAGCGAGCAAAGTTACCCAAACCTTTCTTTGACATTATGGATGACTTTGAATTGAGAGATATTTGGCGAGAAAGAAATGCAGAGGAATATGACTTCACTTTCTTCTCGGACAGGCATCAATCCCTTTCAAGGACTGATTTTATTCTAACCACTAATGATTTGCTTTCTAGGGTCAAGAAAACAAAGATTGCGTCTAGAGTCCTTTCGGACCATAACCCAGTTTGGATGGAGTTGGGAAGGGTAGTGCAGGCAAGAAGGTCTTGGAGATTGAATGAAAACTTATTTAGATATGAAAAGTATATTAATGATTGTAAAAAATTACTATCTGAATATTTTGTTTTGAATATGAATAAGGGTACATCTATGGAATTTGTATGGGATGCAAGCAAAGCGTATATGAGAGGAGTCCTGATGAATATAAATAAAACACATAGAAATAAACAAGGGTTAAAACAAACAGAACTGGAAGAGGAAATTTAGAGAAAAGAGCTGGAGTTAACAATGAACCCAGACGATACAAAGGCTAAGGAAGCTATTAACATATTAAAATCTCAATTTGACATGTTGATCTCTGACCAGGTAGCCACTAATTTATTATATGCAAAACACAATACTTTTTGTAATGCAAACAAACCTGGCAGATGGTTAGCTTATCAGATTAGGAAAAAAAAGGAAAACTCGAAATATATCTAAACTGATTTACAGAGGGAAGGAGGTGTTTCAACAGGAAGAGATTCAAAAGGCTTTTCGGGAATTTTTTACAGAACTGTATAAAGGGGATAAAATTAATGCTTTAGACAAATATTTAGACAAAGAGAAAATACCTTCAGTTAGAGAAGAGCACAGGCAAAAATTGAATCAACCAATAACCTCAGGGGAAATCTTGCAGGTAATTAAGCAATTAAAGTCAGAGAAAGCACCAGGTACAGATGGCTTGACAGCGGTTTACTATAAAAACTTACAGTTAGAAATGGTAGAACCTCTTAGAGAATTATTTAATATGATTCAAATGGAAGGTAAAGTGCCTCCATCTTGGAAGACAGCGTTTATATCTTTGATACCCAAAGAAGATCAAGATACTACTCAACCCCAAAATTATAGACCTATTTCATTACTGAATGTAGATTATAAAATTTTTACTAAAATATTAGCAAATAGGTTAATGTTGGTTATTCAACAATTGATACACACGGACCAAACAGGTTTTATACAGGGGAGACAGATGAAAAGTAATGTCAGATTAATTATTAATGCATTAGAATATTTGGGAAAGAACAAGCAGATCCCTGCTGCGTTTATATTTTTGGATGCTGAGAAGGCCTTTGATTGAGTTAACTGGCAATTTCTGCTGAAGATATTGCAAAAAATGCAGATAGGAGATAATTTTTTACAGTCAATTAAAGCAATATACCAACAGCAAACAGCACAAATCATAGTCAATGGAAGTTTAACAGACTCCTTTCAAATTGAAAAAGGTACAATATCTTAGCCTCAAATGGGAAACTATATAAGCATAATTATGAACCACTTTGGCGGAGTATACAGATAGAGATGAAAAAAATGGGAGAAATTGCACTTATCTTTGCTGGGTAGGATAGCGGCAGTGAAAATGAACATTTTACCAAAATTTTTATTTCTTTTCCAAATGTTACCTATACTTAAAAAAGATGCGAACCTTTTTTTTTTTTTTTTTTTTTTCTTTCAAAATATTTTATTCAATTTTCACATTCCATTTGCAATCATTTATATACAGGGTATTTACTATAAGAAAAGAAAAAAAAAGAAAAAAAAAGAAAAAGGGAAAACGAACAAGTAAAAAGGAAACACAACTCATCATTCACAACCCCACCTCCTCCATACACCCCATCTACCCCCTCCAACTTTCCTTTCTCCCTCTAACACTCCCCTCCTACTTCCCTTTCCCCTCAAACCTTCCTTCTCCCCTTACTCCCCAGACACCCTCCTTACATTCCCCTTACTCCTTACATTCCCCTTACTCCTTCCTTACTCCTCCCTCTTCCTTCCCTCTACCTCCCTCCTTGGTGTATGCCTTTATTCGAGTGTTGTTTGATCTGATAAAAGTAAAATGAACCAAGGAAAAAATAATAATAATAATAATAAAAAGAAAAAAGAACCACCGTATATAAATACATTCTTGTTCTTGTTAAGACTATGTTAACACCCCCCCACCCCACCCCCCACAATCCCCATCCCTAATCCTCCCGACTTCCCAGGGCCCACACCTGGCACTACCTTCTATCTAAAATATCTTGTATACATATGGATTAAAAAATAAAAGTAATATATCAAAAAAAAAAAAAAGAAAAGCAGAGAAAGAAAAAAAAAAGGAAAAAAAAAAGAAAAGAGAAAAGAGAAAAAAGAAAAAAAAAGAAACCACTCTTTGTGTTGATCTCAGCCCCCCATCTTTATCTATGCTTAAATAGTATAAATCATTCTATCTATGTTTTATTCTCATCTCTTACTTCTTTGCTATTTACCCCGACCTTCTGTAGGCTCTCCCGTTCCCTTCCTAAACCTCATGATCCCTTCCAATAAGATTTAAGCAGCGTGGATCATGCCATATATTCAAATATAACTTTACAGACAAGTAATCAAACTTTCCCTTCTAGTAAAATTTAAACAACGTAAATGATCTTTCTTTACCCCTTTTTCAAACAATAATTCAAAATAATCTAACCAGATTTCCCCTTCTTAGTAAGGTTAAGCAGCGTAGATCAGATATTACCTTACACAGGAATCAATTTCTATCTTAAGATAATTCCAACCGACTTCCCCTTCTAATAGGATTTAAATAACTTAGTTCATTCCACATGTATTTTATCCTCATCCCCCACTTGTCTGATATTTACCACTATCAAATTTATACTACCATTTGTTTAAGATATAACTCAGAGCGATTTGTAGCATGAATCATTCCACATATTCCAATAATACTTTCAGCAAGAGTCAGTTAACCTTCTATTTTAAGGTAGTCGCTTCTAACAAAGTTTAAACAACATAAATCATTCCACATTCTTTTTACAGTTATCTTAAGATAATCCCAAGCGGCTTCCTGTTCTAATAAGCTTTAAACAACGTAAATTTTGCCCTCTTCCCTTGCTTGTCTGGTATTTACCTCAAAGAACGTAGTTCATTTCACATGCATTTTACCCTCATCTCTTGCTTGTCTAATATTAACCACTATCAAATTTATACTAGCGTTTATTTGAAAAATAACTCAGAACTATTACAACCAACTTTCCCTTCAAATAAAAGTTAAATAGCATGGATCATATTCAAATAATACTTTCGGCAAGAGTCAGTTAACCTTCTATTTTAAAATAGTCCCATCTAACAAAGTTTAAACAACATAAATCATTCCGCATTCTTTTAACCACTATCAAATTTATGCTAACGTTACTTTAGAATCTAGCTCAAAGTAGTTTCACCCAGCTTTCCCTTCTGATAAAAATTAGTCCACTTTTTCTACCGGAGAGAGGTCTCAAACCCCCATTCAGTCCTCAACTTTAGGAAGTCTTTTGAAGTATCTAAATTCTCGATCTGCGTTCTTCTGCTTCTCCGAGGGAGGAGGGGCTACCCCCTCCATCTTGCAGCCGCATGGCCAGCCGTTTGCTTTCTCCTTCCGCTTGTCTCTCCTCTCTTCCAAGCGCGTCAGGAAGTCCCGCCTTCAGAATCCTACAATAGAAATCTTGAGCCTCCGAAACAGAATTAAGACGAAATCTTTGATTCTCAAATGTAACCGTGATGCCGGCAGGGGCCTCCCATCTGTATCAAATCTGTTGACTCCTAAGCTCTTTAGTTAAAAAAGTGTAATCCCTTCTTGCTTTCAACATCTGGAAAGGTATATCTTTGAAGACAATCACGTCCTGGTCATCAACTCGGAGACTGTTATTATGAAACTTTTGCACAATCGCGTTTCTAGATTCTTTTGTAGAGAAATGTATAATTATGTCCCTCGGGAGCTGTCGCTGTTCCGCTATCAATGAGTTCTGGCGATAGATTTTCCGAATCTGCCCATCAAAGTTAAATCCCGGGCTTCCCAGCGCATGGCTGAAGGCTTCAGCAAAGGTCTGTTTCAAATTCTCTTGCTCCTTTTCACGGAATCCTCTGACTCTTATTGAAAATGCCTTCCTATCAAAATTTAGCACCATAAGCTGTTCTTCGTTATTTTTAATTTTTTCTTGTAAAATTTGAATATTGGTGGTCAAGTTAAAATTAGCCTTCTCCAGACTTTCCAATTTGTTCTCTATTTCAGCAGAGTAATCTGACAGGGCAGACACGGCTGCAAACGTATTCACCTTCATTTGATTAACTTTAGATTTTAGATCATCATAAAGTTGCAATACAAATTCCTTAATTTCTTGCTTAAAGGTATTAAGTATTTTAAAGATATATTCCTGTGTTAAAACTTCTCCAGTAGAGGGCGTAGGAGACAAAGGCTGTGTTTCCAAAAAAGATTCTTTAAATTCTTTAGACACATTTGTAGCAAGACGCTTCTTTGATCTGGGTGCCATAATAAATAAACAAGTAAGCAGCGCTTCGCTCCCCTCTATTTCCAAAGAAAAAGAGTTTGTTTTGTTAAGGAGCAGTCTGCAGGAAGATAAACCCGGCTAAGTACATCCAGTAATCATCCACGGAGAGAAATCGCCATTTTGAAGTCTATTTAAACAAAGAAGTCTTTAAGACGAATGGTGCTGGTATTTAAGATAGTAATAAAAGCATAAATCTCACAGGGGTGGTACCCTCCCATATCAAATCTAGCTTGAGAAAACTTTGTTTTGTCCTGGGGGGGGCTAGCCTGTCTGGGGCTGCCAAAAAAAAAAAAGGCAGCTGAGAAGAACTGGCCGGAGATAAAAGCTCCGCTTCGGCTGGATCTAATCTCTTCCACAGCCAAAAAAAAAGAAAAAGGCTGTGGCTTACGAATAGACCCTAGTCTACGGAGCTACCCTCCCTGCCCCTTTCTTAGCCAAAAAGGGGTGCTATCTATGATCTTATTTAGATATACAGACCAGATCTCTGAGGAGCTCGGTGGAGCCCTCCTCGGCAACAGGCCACGCCCCCAGGAAGTCCCAAGATGCGAACCTTTTAGAATGGCAGAAGGGTATCAACAAATTTGTATGGGCAGGAAAAAAGCCGAGGATAAAGATGAAAATAATGCAAGATGTACGTGAGAGAGGATTGAAACTACCTAATTTAAAACTATATTATGATGCAGTGGCATTATCTGTAATTAGTGATTGGACTCATTTAACCAATGATAGAATATTGAATATTGAGGGACACGATCTGGTATTTGGCTGGCATGCTTACCTGTTATTCAACAAAAAAATTGGATAAGAATTTTAAAAGTCATATTTTAAGAAATGCTTTACTGCAGGTTTGGAAGAAATACCAATATAAATTAAATGACAAGATACCCATGTGGGCAATTCCTAGACACGCAATTGAAAATATGAATATAGCACAAAAACAGGACAGAATTACTTACAGACAGCTGCATACCTCGGAAAGGGGGGTATTACAATTAAAATCTTTAGAGGTATTAAAAGAGGAGAAGGTAGTTCAAACATGGTTCCAGTATGGGCAATTACAGGCTAGGTGGAAAATAGATCAAAAAATTGGTTTTATCCAAGTTGAGGATAACTTGTTTAAACAAATAAGAGATCAAAGCTCAATGCATGTAAAGAGGATATATAATGTATTAATACATATGGATTCAGAAACAGGTTAAAGATTGTATGATAAAATGGGCTCAAAATATTGAAGAACCAATAATGTTGGATACATGGGAAAGAATATGGGTAAGAAATGTGAAATTTACACAAGCTCAAAATCTGAGAGAAAATTTTTACAAGATGTTCTATAGTTGGCATTTAGATCCTAAAAAGTTGGCTTCTATGTATCCGAATGTACAGCCTAAATGTTGGAGGTGTGGTTCTCTCGATGCTACATATTTTCATATATGGTGGACCTGTCAAAAGGTTAAGGCATTCTGGATAAAAATATGGTGGGTTATGCAAAATATTTTTAAAAGAAGGATAAAGTTTATTCCTCAGTTATTTTTACTAGGCATATGTACTGACTTTACAGTGGTAGAGACTAACTTGATTCTGCACCTAATAACGGCAGCAAGACTGTTGGTGGCACAATACTGGAAGAAGGAAGACTTGCCTACAATCCAAGAATGGACATTGAAAGTCACAAACTTAGCCGAGATGGCTAAAATATCGGCATATCTTAAAGATCACTCAAATGAGAGATATAAACGAGACTGGAAAAAATGGATTGACTATATACAAAATAAATATGGGACCAAGAAATTCCAGTTAGCCTATGCTTAAGATCAGAAATGATTTAAACTGTTTAAAGTTAGTTCAGTAAGAAGAAGCTAAGGTCAATGTAGAATGTCATTAATTTCTTTATTTCTTTTTTCTCAATAGATATTAGACTGTGTTAGTTAAAAATCCATACCATGTACGGGTTCTGGGAAGTCGGGGGGGGGGGGAAGGAGGAGGGGGGCTGGGGGTGGAGGGAGGGAGGGGCATACAAAAAAAATTGTACTTCAATGTTTTAATGATTGACGAATGATGAAATATTTGTGTTTTTTAAAAGAAATAAAATAAATATTTGTGAGGAAAAAAAAAAGACAGCAAGGGACAAAGGCCATACCCATAATCCACAATTATTGGAATGTGGGCATTGAAACCAAGACTCACAAATACTTAGCAGCCATCTGGTTGCCCTTCCAGCATTGCAAGCATCATAGGAGATACAGACTAACTCACCAGGCAGCAGAGAACCTCGGAGCCTTCACAATGACAAAAACCGTTAGGAAGGCCACGCTTCTAAACTAGGAATGTGGGGTTCTGGCAAAGGCCAAGGACAGCTAAATGTCACCGGAAGGTCACAGATGGAGAAAGGACCATAAAAGTTGGGTATCAGAGTTCAAGAATTGAAGAACGTCTGAATAAATCTACACAGAAAGATGGTTTGATGAAGTCCACCATTCCTAGATTCCGTTCTTGAGCCCTTCAGATAATATCAGAGGACTAAGGGGAATGCAGAGAGACTCCGTTTTGTCCATTTCTACTTCATGAGCTGCACTAGTTACTCTTGGACCTCCGGGTGTAATTCAAGACGTTTGAAGTCATTTAATAATAGGACCTGAGAATTACGGGACATAGGCTCCCCAACTTCAAAGTTGTCTATATCACCAGATCGGCTCAAGTACAGGGGTTTGCTTCAGTTGCCCTCTGGAGAAGGGAGAGAATAGCAAGGATTTAAGAACAATTGGCAGCAGGTCAGGAGCATGGATGCAGCCAAACCAGACCTTTCGAGCCAAAAAAACATTTCCACCCAAAGAAAAAGAAGGAGCCTCAGCCTCCTGACGAAGTGAGAACATTTCCTGGTCAGCTCTCCCACTGAAGGGGGACAGTTGCTCCCTCGCAAGGCACCATTTGGCTAACCTGTACCTCCTCGCTGAGAATCTCCTTAGGCAGAGTTGCTCTTGGCTCTTTGGTTACTTGACTTCTGCACGTGGAATCATGTGGATCGAATGCTCCCTCCTTCCTCTGGCCTGGCTTGTCTGCTTGCTCTTCTCTTCCAGGTGAAGGCACCCTCTTTCCTGTGACTCAAGCAGCCCTCAGCCAAGCACAGCTGTGGGGGGATTGTGATGGCACTGCCAAGGGGGCAGCCTTGCAGAAGCAGCCCTTGGCATCCCATAGCTCACATCTCCGGACTGGCCCTGGATAGTATTATGTCAGAGAAGTTGAGTAGATTTTCAGGAGCTTTGGGGGCTCAGCTGTCTCCCACCTTCCTCCTGAGTTGTGAGAGCCAGTTTGCTGTAAGGGTTCAAGGCACCGGGCCAGGAACCGGGAGACAGAGAGTTCCAGTTCTGCCTTTGGGCCAATCTCTGACTCTCAACCCCAGGAAGAAGAAGGCAAGGCAAACACCACGAAAACCATGTGGACTTGCCCCATAGTTGCCAGGAGTCAAGACTGTCTCAAAGGTGTACACACACACACACACACACACACACACACACGGTTTCTTTATATCCACTGGATTACTGCAGTTGTACCCAGCAGCCTTTCAACAGCAACTCTTTAGAACGTCTCACTCTAATCTCACAAGGCTCCTATCAGTCAGAGAGGCTATTGTTACTCCAAATATATTTTCTCCCAGAATACCAAGTTATGGTACTTAGGGGGTGGGGTGGGGGACAGGATTTAAAGGAGCACAGCACATAACCTTTGTAGGTTCACTTGCAAGCAAGCTTGAATCTTAACTTTAAAAAAAAGAGATAATATTCTGTATATTTCCTAATTGCATCTGGTTTTTACATTCGACTAATTTCTTTTCCAAACTGATTTGGTCATTTCTTGCAATTCTGAAAATGTGCTTCATGGCCTTTGCAATGGACTCCGTTCTCTTCTGCCAGTCAGAGACTTTTAAACACCAGTAGAAGAAAATTCACTATGAAATACATTTGAAATTCACAAATTAAGGTGCTGGCTTCTGGGGGTCAAAGAAGGAAACCGAAGGCTAAGTGCTGAATGCTGATTGGGCCCAGCTTCCAGCCAATGGGAGAGAGGCAGAATTTGAATATTCTGCATCATAAAGGAATAAACTGTCAAAAACTGTCAGAAGGAAAATCCAGCTGAAGACACAAAGAGTAAGTCCGGTGAAGCTCGTACTCACCGTTTAGTTCTGGTAGTAGACCAAGAGTCCAGGGTTTGGGTGGGTATCCTGTTCCTATGCCCACTACCCTCAACTAATAGGGAGAGGGAATCGGGGAGAAAATTGGGTCGGGTGATAACGGCAGAAAGAAGGCAGAACCTGGAGAGGGAAGACAGGGACAGCAACGGGAGAGATTCGATAGAGAAACGATTCACACACGCTCAAACATCCAAGAAAGAAGCCCAATGCAAGAGATTAGAACATCTTTGCCAACCTATGACTGGGAAAGCCCAATGAATATTGAGGATGATGTTATCCATTCAGTCATGTTGGACGCTTGGAGATTCTATGGGCCAGGTGGTCTCCCCACCTCTCCCGACCTTGCGCTGCTTCTTCCAGTTGTTCTGCTGTGGCTGGAGTCAGCTTTGGGGGTGTCCAGCCACTGTGTTCTTTGGCGGCCTTCTTTCCTAAGTGATAACTCTTCCGAAGATAATTGCCTTTCCATCCGTTGCTTCTTGTTCTGCCTTCAGGTGCTTTGGAGAATAGTTTGACTCCCTCTTTTTTGTGGCAGCCACTCAAATATTGGAAGACTGCCATCGTGTCATCCCGAGTTCTTCGGGATGACATGATTAGACTAGATATGCCCAATTCATGCAACTGTTCTTCATATGTTTTAGCCTCCAATCGTCTTTGTTGCCCTTTTCTGCACTCTTTCTAAAGTCTCAACTTCTTTTTTATATTGTGGCAACCAAAACTGGACGCCATATTCCAAGTGTGATCTTACCAAGGCCTTATAAAGCCGTACTACCACTTCATACGATCTAGATTCTATCCCTATGTTATTGCAAGGTGGGATTGCATTGGCTTTTTTGGCTGCACATTGCTGGCTCATAGGTCAGTGATTGCCCACTAGGAGGACCTAAATCCAGGAAAGGAGATATTAGCTAATTCTGAAGCTGTCTCCATTTTGCTGACCAAAATGTTTGCCTTTCCACTTACATCGATTCTCATAACTTGCTCCATTCTCCAGCTGTGCACATTGGGATCAGATGTTACATGCACCTATGAAGTAAAATGGCTCCCAAACCACCACCAGCAAAAGGTAAACTATCTTTTCTGCCATCTTCTCTTCAAAATATGTCATTATTATCATCATCGGATGGGACCAAGCCAGGTTGATTCCAGAGAGAGTTCAAGCAGGAGACGTCACCCCAAGAGAGCCCCCAGACTGGGCACGATGGGTAGCAAGTTGCTTTGGCTAGCGAGATGGGTGGCATATAAATTTGAATCAATAAATAGGTGCAAGTCGTCTTAAGACCAAAATTGGAATGTTCTCGCAACATGGCCATAGTCCAAATAAACCTAATCATGCCAGGATTAAGCCTGAATCTGTTCACCCCATCTAGGCCCGCACACTTTCCTGGCACTGGATCAGGACTTTGACACTGTCACTTGATATTCCTGGGGTCCAGAAGAAGAATATCACCAGTATATTGAAGATATTCTCACTCCACACTCTGTGGTCCTCGGTGTTCTCTGAGCATGGCTGTTTTCTTGCAGATGTTTCATTACCCAAATAGTGCACTGATACTGTTACCTAGTTGGGTGATGGAATGTCTACAAGAACACAACCAGACTCAGAGAGCACCAAGGATCCCACCCTCCTCTTTCTCCTCCTCGACTGGAATGGAATTCTCGCAGCTTCTCACCCGGTAAAAACAGGCTTCCTCATTAAGGCCGCCTGCTTGAATCTTTAGGGGGAGATTGGGCTTTTGGGGATAGGATTCTTGGGTGAAGCATTCGGCTGGGGCCGATCCCATTTGACATATTGTAAGTCAGTTGGTTTTCTGTCTTTCTCTAGGTCCACCTAAAGCGAAAAAACCACCACGTAAGTACAGTATGCACCCAAACATCCACGTTGTAGGTCGGGAGGCGGAGGCTGCATCTTGTTTGTTTTTGTGTTCTTTTTAATTAATTTGTTATTGCTTTGTAATTGTTCTTTTCATTTTTTTTTAAAAAACTGTTCACTTTGTTGGATGGTGGGCCTGGGTTTATCCCAGGATGCTTAAGCTCCATTACTGATCTGCAGAAGGCAACTAATAGTGCTTTCCTCCTCCTCTCCACAAACCCCATTCCCTACTAGCATTGATGATGTTCCCTAGTTGAGTCACGAAACATCTGAAAGAAAACAACCAAATTCATAGTTCTCCCACGACCCCACAATCCTTCTCCTCCTCCTCTCCTCAAAGCCCCCTCCCTTCTCGCACAGATGCTGTTACCTAGTTGGATAATGTAAGTTTCCCTGCAAGCAATCTATTGAGCTCAGAGAGTATCAAGGACCCTCAGTTTAACTCTGAGCCACAAATATTCCCATCAGCACTGATGATGTTACTTAGTTGGGAATGAAACATCTGCAAGAAAACAACCATGTTCAGGAACCTCCACGGATCCCACAGTCCTCCTCCTCCTCCTCTTCCTCCTGCTCCTTGCTTGGAATGCAATTCCTGCAACTTCTCAGCCAGTAAACAAAGCTTCCTTGTTGTTGAGGCTGCCTGCTTGATGAACCTTTAGGCAGACATTCTGCTTTTGAGGATAGGATCAGTGGTGGGTTGCAGGCGGTATGCCCCGGTACGGGCATACCGGAGCCTGCCCGGAGCACCGGATACCGTTCCAGTACAGTGCTCGGAGGGCCCACCTGCCCACCCAAGCTCCTTACCTGCCTTTTAAGGCTTCCGCGCTTCTGCGCACGGTGCGTACAGCACAGCTGGAGTGTCGCGGAAGCTCACGAAGGCGCTAAGACACGTGTGTGCATCCATGTGGATTCTGCTGGGCCTGTTCCAACCGTACCGGTTGGAATGGAATCCGGAACCCACCACTGGGTAGGATTCTTGGGTCATGCATTAGCCTGGAGCTGATCCTTATTTTTTAAAAAATTCTTTTATTTATTTATGTAAAATACAAAGAAAAAACAGAAATAGGAAATGAAGGGAAGGAAAAGGAGTGTGTTTGTGGGGCTAGAATACAAGGAGAAAAAAAAATGGGGGAGGCATTGACTTCCAACTCTTTTTCAGTGTAAATATGTTTTATTTTCATTTCATTTCGTACAGTCACATATATACTGTGCGTAACCGGGGCATATAACATTGAACAATAAACACAGCCCTCCCTCTTATCAACAATACCCCCCAAAATACAAACCCAATATACCACTTCGACCCACCATACACCCTTTCTTTCGCCCCCCTCCAACTTTCGTTCTTCCCTCCAACATTCCCCTCTACCCTACTTCCCCTCCCCCTCTACCACTCCTCTCTCCCGATCCCCTCCCTCCCTTCCTTCTCATCCTCCCTCCAATCCTCTCTCCCACCCTCTCTACCCCTCTTTCTTCTTTCCCTCTACTCCTCCCTTCGGTGTATTTCTACTATCTATCAATATATTCAGCTTGTCCTATTTTTACACTAGAATTAAAGAGCAACAGTATACAAGTGCAATCATGTTACTTTAAAATCTAACACATACTATATTTCCCCCCTCCCCCCTAAGACCCCACCTCCCTTCCCCCCCCGACTTTCCAGAGCCCGTACATGGTATAGCTTTTTAACAAACACAGTCTAAAATATATTAAAACAAAGGAGATTAAAGAAAAAAAAAAGAAAGTCAATAAGATCTCTACGTTGAACTCAGCTTCTTGCTGTTACCCAAACTTTAAGCAGTTTAACTTATTCCTAATCTTAAGCATAGGCTATCTGGAATTTCTTAGTCCCATATTTGTTTTGTGTATAGTCAATCCATTTTTTCCAGTCTCGTTTATATCTCTCATTTGAGTGGTCTTTAAGATATGCTGATATTTTAGCCATCTCGGCTAGGTTTGTAA
The DNA here is from genome assembly GCF_009769535.1 of Thamnophis elegans. Lineage (NCBI taxonomy): Eukaryota > Metazoa > Chordata > Lepidosauria > Squamata > Natricidae > Thamnophis > Thamnophis elegans. The sequence goes on along the minus strand of NC_045549.1, from coordinate 1,934,053 downwards.
CTTTCAATGTCCATTCTTGGATTGTAGGCACGTCTTCCTTCTTCCAGTATTGCGCCACCAACAGTCTTGCTGCCGTTATTAGGTGCAGAACCAAATTGGTCTCTACCGCTGTGAAGTCAGTACATATACCTAGTAAAAATAACTGGGGAGTGAATTTTATCCTTCTTTTGAAGATATGTTGCATGATCCACCACATTTTTATCCAAAATGTCTTAACCTTTCGACAAGTCCACCATATATGAAAATATGTAGCATCGAGAGAACCACACCTTCAACATTTAGGCTGTACATTCGGATACATAGAAGCCAGCTTTTTAGGATCTAAATGCCATCTATAAAAGATCTTATAAAAATTTTCTCTCAAATTTTGTGCTTGTGAAAATTTCACATTTCTTACCCATATTCTTTCCCACGTGTCCAGCATTATTGGTTCTTCAATATTCTGAGACCACTTTATCATACAGTCTTTAACCAATTCCGTTTCCGAATCCATCTGTATTAGTACATTATATATCCTCTTTATATGCATTAAGCTTTGATCTCTTATTTGTTTAAACAAATTATCCTCAACTTTGACAAAACCAGTTTTTTGGTCTATTTTCCACCTGGCCTGTAATTGGCCATACTGGAACCATGTTTGAACTACCTTCTCCTCTTTTAGTACCTCTAAAGATTTTAATTGTAGAACCCCCCTTTCTGAAGTGAGAAGTTGTCTGTAAGTGGTTCTATCGTGTTTTTGTTCTATATTCATATTTTCAATTGCATGTCTAGGAATTGCCCACATGGGTAACTTATCATTTAGTTTATGTTGATATTTTTTCCAAACCCGCAATAAAGCATTTCTTAAAATATGAGTTTTAAAGTTCTTATCCAATTTTTTGTTGAATAACAAGTAAGCATGCCAACCATATACCAGATCATGTCCCTCGATATTCAATATTCTATCATTAGTTGAATGGGTCCAATCACTAATTGCGGATAGGGCCACTGCCTCATAATATAATTTTAGATTAGGTAATTTCATGCCTCCTCTCTCGCGTACATCTTGCATTATTTTCATCTTTACCCTTGGCTTCTTTCCAGCCCATACAAATTTATTGATACTCTTCTGCCATTCTAAAAGATTCGCATCTTTTTTAAGTATAGGTAGCATTTGAAAAAGAAATAAAATTTTTGGTAAAATGTTCATTTTCACTGCCACTATCCTCCCCAGCAGAGAGAAGTGCAATTTCTCCCATTTTTCCATCTCTATCTGTATACTCCGCCAAAGTGGTTCATAATTATGCTTATATAGTTTCCCATTTGAGGCTAAGATATTGACCCCAAGATATTTGACTTTTTTAACTACCTCACATCCTAGCATCCCTCCTAGTTCTTCCTTTTGTTTAGTATTCATATTTATAGCTAATATTTTGGTTTTTCCTAAATTTATTTTAAAACCAGACACTTGACCATATTGATTAATCGTGTTCATTAAAACCATACTGGATTCCTGCGGTTGTTCCAATATTATGACCAAATCATCCGCAAAAGCGCGGAGTCTGTATTCTTGCTGCCTAATCTTGACCCCTTTTAGACCATCCAAGCCCCGTATTTTATTCAATAATACTTCCAAAGTTATAATGAACAATAGTGGGGACAAAGGACAGCCCTGTCTTGTACCTTTTTCAATTTGAAAGGAGTTTGTTAAACTTCCGTTGACTATGATTTGAGCTGTTTGCTGTTGGTATATTGCTTTAATTGACCGTAAAAAGCTATCTCCTATCTGCATTTTTTGCAATATTTTCAACAGAAATTGCCAATTAAGTCGATCAAAGGCCTTCTCAGCATCCAGAAATATGAACGCAGCAGGGATTTGATTGTTCTTTCCCAAATATTCTAAAGCATTAATGATTAGTCTAACATTACTCTTCATCTGTCTCCCCTGTATAAAACCTGTTTGGTCGGTATGTATCAATTGTTGAATAACCACCATTAACCTATTTGCTAGTATTTTAGTAAAAAATTTATAATCTACATTAAGTAATGAAATAGGTCTATAATTTTTTGGTTGAGTAATATCTTGATCTTCTTTGGGTATCAACGATATAAACGCTGTCTTCCATGATGGGGGCACTTTACCTTCCGTTTGAATTTTATTAAATAGTTCTCTAAGAGGTTCTACCATTTCTAACTGTAAGTTTTTATAGTAAACCGCTGTCAGGCCATCTGCGCCTGGCGCTTTCCCTAACTTTAGTTGTTTGATTACCTGCAGGATTTCCCCAGAGGTTATTGGTTGGTTCAACTTTTGCCTGTACTCTTCTCTAACTAGGGGTATTTTCTCTTTATCTAAGTATTTGTCTATGTCTAAACCCCTAATTTTGTCCCCTTTGTACAATTCTGTAAAAAATTCCCGAAATGCTTTTTGAATCTCCTCCTGTTGAAACACCTCCTTCCCTCTATAACACAATTTGGATACATTTCGATTTTTTCTTTTTTTCCTAATCTGATAAGCCAACCACCTGCCGGGTTTGCTTGCGTTACAAAAAGTGTTGTGTTTTGCATATAATAAACTAGTGGCTACCTGGTCAGAGATCAACATATCAAATTGGGATTTTAATATGGAGATTGCTTCCTTAGCCTTTGTATCGCCTGGATTTAATGTTAGTTCCAACTCTTTCCCTTTAATTTCCTCTTCCAATTCTTTTCGTTTTTGCCCTTGTTTATGTCTATGTATTTTGTTTATATTCATCAGTACTCCTCTCATATACGCTTTGCTTGCATCCCATACAAATTCCATAGATGTACCCTTATTCATGTTCAGAACAAAGTATTCAGATAACAATTTTTTACAATCATTAATGTACTTTTCATATCTAAATAAGTTTTCATTCAACCTCCAAGACCTTCTTGCCTGCACTACCCTTCCCAATTCCATCCAAACTGGGTTATGATCCGAAAGAACCCTCGCCGCAATCTTTGTCTTCTTCACCCTAGAAAGTAAATCATTAGTGATTAGTATAAAATCAATCCTTGAAAGGGATTGATGTCTATCAGAAAAAAAGGTGAAGTCATATTCCTCTGCATTTCTTTCTCGCCAAACATCTCTCAATTCAAAGTCGTCCATCATGTCAAAAAAAGATTTGGGTAACTTAGCTCGGATTTTAGTATTTGGGCGAGAGGTCTTCTTATCTCTTTTAGTGTCAATCACGCCGTTCCAGTCACCCAATAGTATACAAGACTTAAAGTCCCACTGCACTAATTTAGCATGAAGATTTCTATAAAATCCGTCTTGCTGTTGATTAGGAGCATAAATTCCCCAAAGTAATGTCTTTTTCCCTTCTAAGATTAGGTCTAGTGCGATATATCTTCCAAAGGGATCTGCTTCAATTAGTTCAGCCTTAATGTCTTTTCTTAAGCATACAACTATGCCATTTTTCTTTTCCGTAGCAGAGATCACAAAATGTTGACCAAGTTTGGGGTTAAACAAATGTTTTTGATCAGTTGATTTGATATGAGTTTCTTGCAGACAAATTATATCATTCTTGAACTGTTTGAGATAGTGAAATATTTTCTTTCTCTTCTGTGGAGAGTTCAGTCCATTGACATTCCATGTCAAAATCTTAGTTGTCATTTTTGGTTGCCTGAAGCTTTTTTAGAGCCTCCTGCATGGCCTGTCTAACCTTTGGCTTAGCTCCTCCCACGGCTTCTGAGCTTGTTGCTGTAACTCCTTGGTCAATGGCCGGTGATTGTTGAGATTGTTGCATTGTTGCATTGTTGCTTGTTTTTCCATTTGTCTGGTAGTCATACGGCTAGGTCTTTGTTCCCTGACCCCTTGCCCTTCCGGGAGGAGGAGATGGTATGTTTTGTCTGGTAGTTGTGTGGTTTGCTGTTTATCTTGTCCTTCTCATGGTCTTTCTCCAGATCCAGATGATTCAGGGTGTCCCACCTTCAGAATCTTGTGATAAAAATCTTGAGCTTTCCATACAGAGTTGAGACGATATCTTTGCTTGTCAAATGTAATTATAATACCAAATGGCACATCCCATCTATACTGTATCTGACGGTTTCTGAGCTCTTCCACTAGAAAAGCATAATCTCTCCTGGCTCTTAGCATTTGAGGTGGTATTTCTTTCAAGACAATCAAATCCTGTCCGCCAATTTGAAGCCTGGTGTTATAGGACTCTTGTAGTATCATGTTTCTGAACTCTCTTGTAGCAAAGTATATAACTACATCTCGGGGGAGTTGCTTCTGTTTTGCCGCCCAAGAGTTAACGCGATAAATTTTATCGATCTGCCAGTCAAAGTTGGACCCCGGTCTTCCCACCAGACGGTCAAAAGCCTCTGAAAAAATCTGCTTCAAGTTCTCCTGTTTAGTTCTCCATCTGTCTGTACTGTATCATAATAATTTGTTTTTCAGCATTTTCAACTTTTTGTTGCACCACTTCAGTTTTGGATGTCAAATTAGTGTTGGCTTCATTAAGAACCTCTAAGTTATCTTCCATTCCAGAAACATATTCTGTCAATACATTTACAAGTCCCATCATATCATCATTTATTTTGGGGATCCTAGTATCAAACTTATCATATAAGACTTTCATCTCATTCTTTATTTCCTCTCTGAATTCTCTGAAAGTTTCTAAATTCTGCACTCTAAATTATCTAAACGTTTCCAAAAAGAATTCTTTCGTTAGCAAATCTCCACTAGGGGGCATAGAGGGTGGAGGCTGCAACTTTGTGCCAGGTAAGGGGGACGTACTCCTAGGAGGTAATTTCCCAGGATTTAATTTTGATGCCATTATGTCTTTTCTTCAAGCAATTAATCAAACTCTGCTGGCCCGCTGTGCAGCTTACCAAAAAAAAAAAAGTTAAAAAAAATTGGTCACCTCTTTATTTGTTCTTAGGGGTTTTTCAAAAGTTTTCAGAAAAGGGCGTTGTAACAAAGCAGCTCGGCATATTCAGCGCCATTTTAGACTTCTCTATATCGAAAATATATATTTGCAAAGTTAATAAGAGGAAAGTCTTGTAAACTCTTCAGAGAAGTAAGGCTAATTAATAAGATACTGCTTGCAAACTATTCCTCCCTTTTTGCAGAAAGTTTGCGGAAGGTTTCAAAAGATTAGCATTATACCAAAACAGTTCAGTATATTCACCTCTGTTTGGAATGTCTCTATATTAGCAAAGAGTCTTTAAAAACTTTTAAAGGTTGATAAGAAAAAAGTCTTGTAAGCTCTTCAGAGAAGTGAAACTAATTAGTGAGAGGCTATTCCTTTGATCTTTTTTATCACTGTCTTTGCCGAAGAGTTAGGAATGTACCATTATTGCAATTGCGGAAGCTGCAGAATCGCCATTTTAGCTTATTTTTTTTAAGAAACCAATTGCACGAAGGAAACTCTTGTAAAACTGAAGCTAGGATTTTTTTTAAGGAAAAGCAGATAAGGTTCTCAGGTACGGACTCTGCTTGTGTTAGTTTCAGATAAATATCTCAAAAATTGTCCTAAGAGCGGGTTCCTTACTTTGCGCCGTATGAAAATAGCCGAGGTTTCTAGCACGGAGATAGGATTCAGCCTTGGTTGCCCACCCCCTTCTGTTCGCAGCAGAAAAAAAAGCTGCAAACTTCAAAGAAAGCTCTTACCAGCTGGATCTCTCTCTCACTCTTCTTTGCCTGAAGAATGAGGTATCTACCAGGTAGATGGAATGTCTACAAGAACACAACCAGACTCAGAGAGCACCAAGGATCCCACCCTCCTCTTTCTCCTCCTCGACTGGAATGGAATTCTCGCAGCTTCTCACCCAGTAAAAACAGGCTTCCTCATTAAGGCCGCCTGCTTGAATCTTTAGGGGGAGATTGGGCTTTTGGGGATAGGATTCTTGGGTGATGCATTCGGCTGGGGCCGATCCCATTTGACATATTGTAAGTCAGTTGGTTTTCTGTCTTTCTCTAGGTCCACCTCCAGCGAAAAAACCACCACGTAAGTACAGTATGCACCCAAACATCCATGTTGTAGGTCAGGAGGCGGGGGCTGCATCTTGTTTGTTTTTGTGTTCTTTTTAATTAATTCATTATTACTTTGTAATTGTTCTTTTCATTTTTTTAAAAAAACTGTTCACTTTGTTGGATGGTGGGCCTGGGTTTATCCCAGGATGTTTAAGCTCCATTACTGATCTGCAGAAGGCAACTAATAGTGCTTTCCTCCTCCTCTCCACAAACCCCATTCCCTACTAGCATTGATGATGTTCCCTAGTTGAGTCACGAAACATCTGAAAGAAAACAACCAAATTCATAGTTCTCCCACGACCCCACAATCCTTCTCCTCCTCCTCTCCTCAAAGCCCCCTCCCTTCTCGCACAGATGCTGTTACCTAGTTGGATAATGTAAGTTTCCCTGCAAGCAATCTATTGAGCTCAGAGAGTATCAAGGACCCTCAGTTTAACTCTGAGCCACAAATACTCCCATCAGCACTGATGATGTTACTTAGTTGGGAATGAAACATCTGCAAGAAAACAACCATGTTCAGGAACCTCCACGGATCCCACAGTCCTCCTCCTCCTCCTCTTCCTCCTGCTCCTTGCTTGGAATGCAATTCCTGCAACTTCTCAGCCAGTAAACAAAGCTTCCTTGTTGTTAAGGCTGCCTGCTTGATGAACCTTTAGGCAGACATTCTGCTTTTGAGGATAGGATCAGTGGTGGGTTGCAGGCGGTATGCCCCGGTACGGGCATACCGGAGCCTGCCCGGAGCACCGGATACCGTTCCAGTACAGTGCTCGGAGGGCCCACCTGCCCACCCAAGCTCCTTACCTGCCTTTTAAGGCTTCCGCGCTTCTGCGCACGGTGCGTACAGCACAGCTGGAGTGTCGCGGAGGCTCACGGAGGCGCTAAGACACGTGTGTGCATCCATGTGGATTCTGCTGGGCCTGTTCCAACCGTATCGGTTGGAATGGGATCCGGAACCCACCACTGGATAGGATTCTTGGGTCATGCATTAGCCTGGAGCTGATCCTTTTTTAAAAAAAATCTTTTATTTATTTATGTAAAATACAAAGAAAAAACAGAAATAGGAAATGAAGGGAAGGAAAAGGAGTGTGTTTGTGGGGCTAGAATACAAGGAGAAAAAAAAATGGGGGGAGGCATTGACTTCCAACTCTTTTTAGCACAATACAACATAAAACTTTTTTGCCTTTTTTGCCTTTAATACTGTCTATAGCTGGCCATTGACAAATCTATCTGATTGACAAAACCAAAGCCAATTTGGCTAGCGTTAACTGTCTTTCTACGGTGGGTGTTTGGAACGCCTAAGAACTTTTGTTGCCCAAGGCCAGCCATTGGTCTGCTGAGGGTGAAGAAAGTTGGTCCCAGTACTTGTGCTATGTTACGGTGGCCGCTTTGGGCTGTTGGTCACATGACAGCACAGACTGTGGGCGAGTGGTGATGGCATGGGCTAGGATTAAGGATATCCAGGTTGAAGCCCATCCTCGGCCATGGAAACTCCCTGGGAGAAGGGAAGGGACAGGGGAGAGGAGGGGATGGGATGGGGGGGAGGGAAGGGAACGTGAGGTGATTCCATCCCAAGAGAGTCAATGAGCAGTTGGGTCCAAGGCCCAAATCTATCGGTCCTTTCTTGGGCTGGATGCCTTGACCCTTCAGTGGTGTGTCCAAACTCTCCTCCCTACTTACTCAGTGAAGCCTGGCATGGGTGTTGTGTGTATAATTTAAGGTGTGTAGGGCAGGTTTAACATCTCCTCGAAAGGTGAGCATTTCATGAAGGCTTCTTCATGAACAGGTTTGCTTGTTGAGGGCCCAGCTCTGGAGCAGTTGCAGATTAAGCTCCCACAGCATGTGAAATGCATCATGAAGATAATATGATTCTTATTGTTACCTCTTCAGATCGTTTCTAATCAAGGCTTCCTTTCCAAAAAACAGGCAAGCCAACCAAATTTGAAGAATTCATCTCAGGCTACAATTGTGCAACACTTGGCCTACTCATGCTCTTCTGTCTGTTTTTGTACACCCTTTGGTATATCAGTTTATGTAAGTTTTTAATTTTATCCAAATAATGAACCAACTCTGAGGGTCTGTAATGGTATGTGGGAATGAGCTTGGGAGACAGAGGGAGAATCCAAAGCCAGACAATGGTTGGCAAAGACCCAAGTTAGCCTCTAGCTGCCATAGGAGCATGGGAAACATCGCAGAAGAGACCCTCCCAAGTTTCATGGGCTGTAAAGGCGAGTGGGGAGAGGTGGACTTTCAGATGCTGTTAATGTAGCCTTGCAGTAAAGTAGAAATGCAGGTAGCCTCAAGTTATGACCACAATTGATCCCAAAATGTCTTTTGCTAATCAAGGCAGTCGTTTGGTGAGTTTTGTCCCCCTTTACAACCTTTCTTGCCACAGTTGTTAAGCGAATCCCTGGGTCGGGGTTCCAAGTATCACCCCCCAACCAAAGAAGGCTCTGAGGCTAGGCATTCCTCAAGAATCCATTTTATTGAAGATATCATGTTGGTGCATCTGGGAAAACCCAAATCTGAAAGCTTCCAGGTTTTTCCCACCCAAATGAAATTCCAAGTCCCTGCCTAGCGGTGACATGTGTGAGGTTTATGGCTGGTGAGGCACTGACACAGGGGTTTCAATTTTTTTTAGACTTGTGGACTTCAACTCCCAGAATTCCACAGCCAGGCATGCTCAGTTCCAATTTAAAGTGACAGCATTTTTCTCCTTTGTGAAATAAGTTTTCCTTCATTCTTTTTCTTCTCCCTCCCACTCCTTCCTTCCTCCCTCTCTCCCTCCTTCCCCCCTCTCTCAAACAGACACACGCACACACACGCACACGCACACTCACTCTCAAACAAACACAAACACAGAAGTTGAATTGGATATATTTTCCAATGGCTTGAAAGCAGCTCCTTTGCCATATCCTCCCCCCTCATTCCCCTGCTACCTTCCGATCCGAGCCTTTGATTGCAGGTGGAGCCACGTTACCTTTTCAAACTTGTAATCAGCTGGGCTTATATACTTTTATCCAGCTGTGTGTGTGTGTGTCTGTGTGTGTGTGTGTTTGAAAAGGCAACGTGGCTCTGCATGCAATCAAACTTTTTGAATTCCTCCCCCCTCCCCACACACGCACCTTTTCCAGCAGTTTCAGAGAGGATTTCAACTCTGCTCCTACCTGCCATCATGAAAAGAAAAAAAAAAGTAAAAGGAAAAAGGCAAGAACTCTGAGGTCAGACTGAGCTAGCTGCTCCCAGAGCCTCTAAAAAGCCTCTAAAAAACGCCCTTTACAGGAGGAAGGAGGATGACGTGCCTCATCTACATAAGGAATTTTTTGGCTTTTAACCCTTGTTTAGCTCTGCTCGAGTGATCATAGTCAGACTAAATGAGGCACCTCGTTCTCCTGGCGCCCCCTGTAGAGGGCACTTTTTTAGAGGCTTTTTTACACAGTTAAGCACTAAGCAGAGTCATCCACTGTGACTCTGGCAGCAACTACCTCCGCCTTTTTCCTTTTACATTTTCTTTTCTTTTCCTGATGACAGTGGTGAGGCCCTGCGTCCCCTGCCTCCCCTGCCTGCACGTCCCCACCTGCCCCTCACATGGTTCAATCAGGCACCATCCCAACTGGAGATGCCTTACACCACTCCAGGTGCAGGGCAAGACGTCCTTGACTCTCTGAGAAAGGAATGTTATTTTGACAATATATCTCCCATACTCCATACAATCCCCCCTCCCAGTTTCCCACAGCCTTAACTGTGGCAGGACAGAAGGCCCACTGCAGAAGAGGGCTTCCAGGCCTGACACCCTGCAGCTGTTAACAATGGGTTGTTAATTGGATCTGGCTTCCCCTTTGACTCTGCTTGTCAGAAGGTCACAGACGGGGATGACTTGACCCCCGGACACTGTGACCGTCATAATTATCAGTTGCCAAGCCCCTGAATTTTGGTCATGTGACCACGGGGCTACTGCAACGGTTGCCAATCTGAAAAATGGTCCCAGATCTCTTTTAGTTGTAAGTTTGAAAGGTCACTAAATGAACCGCTGTAAGTAAAGTACCTCACAAGGCTGACCTCAAGTCTTTCAAGTCTGAAGGGTCATTTCTCCCCCATTCCTTCACAGCCCAAGAAATGTCGATCATTTTACAGGATCAGGTAATGAAGGGTCATCTTCCCGCTCCCAAATCTCTCCCACCAAAATTGCAAAACCAGGTGATGCACAAATTGAAGAGAAACATTTATAAAAAGTAATAAAATATCGTGATTTGCAGCTATGGTGGAAGAAATCAATGCTGTATCAATAGTAATGGGAGCCCTTGGAGCAAAACCCAAAGGGCTGCCGAGATACATGGACTTTTGAACTTATTAGACCTGAATATCCTAACTTTAAAAAAAAAAAAAACCCCACTCTGAGGAGCTTATATCCTCAGACGTTACTTTAGCAGCGCTTAGGTCTATGGTTAGGACTTCAATGGTTAACTTTTTTTACCAGCCCCAGACTGTGAATCAAATTGAAGATTAACCATAATAATAATAAGGATAAAGTTTCAAAACTTGTGTTAACAAGCTATTATTTTAATTAACTTGTGGAAAATTTACCATGGCCTCTTATCTATCCCAAATCATCCCAAAAGTTAAGAGCAATTTGTCCTGGATCAAATATCCATGCTTGTTTCTTAATGCCATCTCTTACCAATTGTTATCTAATTAAACAAAATAAATTCAATCCCCACAGTGGCCTATCTTCCTAGCAAAGTCCAAATAGAAGTGGTTTCCAGATAATAAATCGATTCCTCAATCTTCCTCGGCCCTTCCAAGGAAAAACAATCGGTCACTTCTCCATTCTGTCAGGCTTCTGGTACTGTAAAAGAACGCAGGCTGGAACTTCAAAGAGGAAAGGTTTATAGAAGGGGTTTGCCATTGCCTCCTTCCTAGGGCTGAGCCAAAGTGACTGGCCCAAGGTCACGCAGACGGTTTCGTGACCAAGGTGGGAGAAGATTACATGATCTCCTTCTTTCTAGCGTGGTGTCTCAATTTAACTTATTATTATATGGTAATTAAACCTCTCCTTCAGGTGCTAGGGAAAAAGCAAAATGGGATCCACTTCGGAGTTCAGTCGCACAAATTAGAAGATTTATGATTACACAGGATGCTGCATATGGTGATCTTAATGGTAAGTAAAGAGTTCCGCTCTAAACGTTCAAATGCATTCCTGTCCCCAAGGCCACCGAGCCCATTTTCCTTCCTCTAGCTAGATTGGTGGGTTACATCGGAATGGAAGGAGCATTCCCATCCATCTGCTGCTGGCCTTGAATTCTTCTCCAAGTGACCTCCAAACTGGTTCTGCAGAAGAATCAGGAGCTATTCGAAAGCCCAGCTCTGTCCTGACAGTAAATAAATTGATTGGCAATCTACTGACGGCCAGGAAACAAAATCTAATCAAAGCATGAGGGAGCCAACTGGATGAAGCCCAAGCCAAGGATGAACAGGGGAGGAGATCCATTCATTCGTTGCTAACCTCCAGCCACTCCACCAACCCGATGCCAGTCCACAAGTCACAAGATTTAGGTCATGGTTCTGAAAGGCCAATCTTGCCATGATTCTCTATGGTTTGGTGAGATTTGCCTCCAGGGACCTCGTAATGGGATCCTTCCTGGGAAGAAAAATACTTCCTAGCTGCAGAGACTGACAGACCGCTTCAGAAGACTGTTTCATGCATGGAAGGAAGTGGGCTCTGGATAGACCAGGAGGCAGCTTCCAATCTGAAGAGATGCTCTTGCCAACGTCGCGACAACACAACGTGCGGTCTTGACAGTCCAAGACTGCTTTTGACACTTTTGCCACTGGATGGTCCAGCAGGATCTAAACCATCCCGGAGAGACGGTGACCAGAAAGACAAAGCCTTGCTGGTCTCAGGGACACCGCAAAGTCCCTGATTGACCCAAGGGAAGCGCTTCAAGCTGGCGGCAAACAGGCAGCCCGCAGGCTGACGAAGTTGGAGATGGCTCCGGAAAGAAGGAAGTGAAAGTGAGTGCATCGGGTGATTTTTTTTTTTTTTACTCTGAGAAAGAGTGCCCAAAGAAACTTTTTAAAAAAAGATAAACTAGTCCTTTAAGTAAAAGAATAAAGCGATGAATTTAATTCTTATTGGACTGCCTTGGAAAGTTTTTGGTTTTTCTTGTAATGATACTTTGTGGATTGAAGTGATTGTAACGTTTCCTGTTTTTCCGCTTGAAATGAATGTATTGTTTTTTTTTCCCCTCTATTTTTTACCACCTTATTTTTTGGCTTAAATTAAAACTCTTTTTTTTATTTTAACAAGTTCTCCCCTCTATTTGTTATTAAATCCCACCAAAGAAAATTAAAGATTTTTGTTTTCCATAAAATTGAGAAAAGTATGAAAAAGTGGAATCTGCCATTCGGAAGCCAGAGTCTGAAGTTTTTTCTTTGAAGCAATGTATCCTTTCTTCATTCCTATTTGATTTTACTGAGTTTGTAACTGAAGGGTTTGCAACTTGCTTAGAAAATTTGATAAAGAGTCAAGTGCAGGTGCTCTTGGAAAATATTTTGGCAAGAGAAGGAAAAGGAAAGAAAAAGATAGACCCCTTCTCCTTTGAAGTGTACAAAAGAACCTGTGCTTAAGTTAACTTTATATACATACACACACACAAACACGCACACACACACACACACATACAAAAGAAGCTTGGAAGGCTAGAGTGGCAGTGGCTATCATACTCCTTTTTTCTTTTTTTCTACTTCATTTTTTTTGGGGGGGGTGGGGGTGGGGATGGATCAATATCCAGATCAGGAAACCTTAAAATTTCAAAATATCCTGGCTGGAATTCAAAATATTTTAGAAGGATTTGGGAGATTTGAGAAGAAGTTGGATAGACTATTGTTTATCAGAGCAAAAGATGATGGGGTTGGAGCCCCAAAAATTAAAGAAGAGAATGAAAATATAGAAGCTAAAGACAAGACAATAGATGAACTTATTAATGGAGTAAATATGGGTGAAAACGGAAAGAAGGGAAGATGGAAAAGTGAATTTGACAATTTGGAGCTTTATCCCAGATTTCAAGATACAGGAGGAAAAAAAAGGGTGATAATGATGGAGCTAAGAAGAGAAACCTATTCAGAAATAAGTTTGACAACCAAAGGCAAGCTAATGTTAATAACAATTCAAGGGCAACGAGTCTATTTGAGAGATCTTTTAAGCAATAAAGTGCAGAGAAAAGTTTATAAAAACTTTATAAAGAACCTGAAAAGAGAATTGACACAACAACAGACAAGAGAGATAAGACTGTTTTGCAACTAGAAAGATTCAGGTTGATAATGAAAGTTGATGATAAAAAGTTAGCTAATTTTGGGTGATTAATAATTAGGGATTTCAGTATTTTGTAGATTGTTTTAGATTATCATTGAATGTTTATTTGTTAACATATAATTAACTACAACAATAATGAAATGATAATCTTAATTAGTATAAGTAACCTGGTTATAAATTGTAAATTGGGACTTGGTGAAAAGACCTATATATTTTATTAATACATTTTTGTTTAGATCTTGTTATAAAGGTATAATTACTTTGGGTCTGAAGAGAGGAGATGTGATATAAATACTAAGTAATTTCTTTGTTAACCACAATAACAACAAGGAAATGTTAATGGATATTTTTGGTGATTAATAAGCAGAAATGTTAGCATTTTGTAGATTGTTTTAGATTCTTATTAAATGTTCATTTGTTAACATTTGTTAACATATAATTAACTACGATAATAATAATTAAATGATAACTTTAATTAGTAAAAATAACTTGGATATAAATTGTAATTTGGGACTTGGGGAAAAGACCTATAAATTTTATTAATAAATTTTTGTTTAGAGCTTGCTACAAAGGTGTAATTTATTTTGGGCCTGATGAGAGGAGAGGTGATATAAATAGTAAATAATTCTTAGTTAACTACTATTATAACAAGGAAATGTTAATGGATAATGTTTAATGATATATATTTGTGTGTTGTACTAGTAAAAGCAAATTGGATATAAGGCTTAAACTGTGAGTTGGGGAGGGGGGAGGGGAGGGAATGCTTAGATAACTGACTTTGTTTCAGAATATGTCATAAAGGTCAATGTTATTGGAGGTTTATTGAAATTGTGAATGAATGCCAGTAGGTGGCTGTGTCTTTAAATATAAATGATTTTAGATAAAAACGTGTTTAAATAATTGTAATTAAATGAGATAGTAAAATACATTTTTTTTAAAATTTAAAATGTACAATTCAATTTGAATGAAGTATATGTAAGGATTGTGGAAGAAATGCACGAAATGTATTTGTAATCAATCGACACGCTTTCTACAAGATGTAACGAAAGATGATTCTTTTTTGTGTTTTTGTTTAATTAAAACAATACAACGTTTCAAAAAAAAAAGAAGAAGACTGTTTCATGCATGAAATAGAAGGAAATGGGCTCTGGATAGACCAGGAGGCAGCTTCCGATCTGAAGAGATGCTCTTGCTACATGTGTTTCAGATACTGATTTGATCCTGGCGGCTGAGAAGGAGGCAAGAAAGTTGCTTCCATTGGCTGAAAAGATCAAAGAAATTGAAGCAGAGATTGGTAAGTTTCTCACAGATTGAGATGAATAAGAATCCAGAGGGATAGCTGTCTCCATGTCAGGGTTTGGTGGGTTTCTTTGCAATTTTCTAGGCACCATCCATCAGTCCTGGGGATTAGAGCGGTGCACCCTGCTTTTTTTTAAAGTATTGTCTTGGGCAGATTGTCAGCTATCCCAACTTGGTCAATTAGAAAAGAAAGACTCTCGTCGCGACATTACAACGTGTGGTCTCGATACTCTGAGACCGCCGTTGACACGTTTGCCACTGGGGGGTCTATTGAGACCTAAACCGTCCCGTAGAGACAGTGATCAGGAAGAAAAAGCCTTGCTGGTCTCAGGGATATCGCGAAATCCCTGTTAAACCCAAGGGAAGTGCTTCAAGCCTGCGGTGAACAGGCAGCCCCTAGACTGATGAAGTTGGGACGCTCCGGAAGGAAGGAAGTGAAAAGAGAAAGTGAGTCCATCTGGTGAGGTATTTTTTCTATTTTGCTAGACTGCCCCAAAAAATGTTTCCTTAAAGCCAAACTGATCCTTAAACAAAAGAAATGGGTGGCGAAAATAATCCTAATGGGATCACTTTGGAATTTTTTTCCCCCCTTTGTCATTGTAACTATTTTTGTGGATTGGAATGGTCATCACGTTATCCATTTCTCCCCTTAAAGTGAACGGATTTATTTTTTCTTCTTCTGCTTCTTGTTGCTTTATTTTTTGACTTCTGGATTAAAACCTTCCTTTTTATTTAAACAATTCTTCCTACTACTTGTTATTAAATCACACTAAAAGCAATCTATAGACATAAGAAGAGAATATTTTTCAGAAGCAAGATTGACAAATAAAGACAAATTAACTTTAGTAGCAACTGGTGGGCAAGGAGATTATCTGAGAGATCCTTCAAGCAACAAAGTGCGGAGAGAAGTCTATAAAAACCTTATAATGGAGACAAAAAGAAGACTGATTCCACAATTGGCAAGAGAGATAAGACTGTTTTGTTACTGGAAAGATACAGGTTGATAATGAAAGTTGGTAATAAAAAATTAGAGTTTTTTATTATTGGTGATTAATAAGTAGGAACCTTGTAACTCCTAGATTGTTTTAGATTGTTATTAAATGTTTACTCGCTAACAATTAATTAACCATAAATAATAATAATGAAATGATAATGGATACAGCGTAATGATATACACATGTATTTTAACAATTTAGTAAAAGATTTTTGATATAAATTGTAAATTCTGATTTGGGAAAAAGACCTATAAATTTTATTAACAAATTCTTTTAGATCTTGTTATAAAGGTGTAAGGTTTTTTTGGGGGGTGGGGGCCCTGATGAGAGGAGATGGGGCATAAATAGTAAATGATTTTTAGCCAATTATAATAACAACAAGGAAATGTTAATGGTCATTGTTTAACAATATATACATGCTATGGTATTGGCTAAAGTAACTTAGATATAAATGTTAGTGAGTTGGAAAAAAGGGTGGGGAGGCTTAGAAACTTTATTAATTGACTTTTACTTAAAAGATGCTATAAAGGTGTAATGTTATTGGAAGATTTTTGAAATAGCTAATGAATGATTTGAGGTAATGGCATGTTCAAATAATTGTAGTCAAATGAGAATTGTGGTACATTGATAGTAAGATATACAAAGATTTTTGACTTAAAGTGTATAATCTAATATGAACTATAAGTAATGACTGTGGAAGAAATGCTCGAAAGTTATCTGTAACCAATCGACACGCTTTCTACAAGATGTAATGAAGAATGATTCTTTTGTGTGTGTGTGTGTGTTTGTTTAATTAAAATTAAAAAAAAAATCAAAAAAGAAAAGAAAAGAAAGACTCTCAAGCTCATGATTAGCCAAAAGTTCACTTTACTAAAGCCAAGTGGTTACAGCAGAAGCAAAGCTGGATCTGGGATTTTCGGGTCCAAGGCGTTGTGTGCGGGACGAGTGAAGAAACAGGCTATTGCAACAGCTCTTTATTGGATAGCTACATATAAACAGGTGCCGGAGCTGTCTGGCAGCTCCCTCTTTTTAAAAAAAAATTTTTTTAAATTTTCAAACAAACACAACACACAACTTATAATATAAAAACCTCTTCAACTGCATACAGTGTGTCGACTGGTTACAAGGTCTTTCTGCATCCTTTCCATAGTCATCACTTGAGCTTTATCAAAATTTACATATTGTCAATCAAATATCTTTGTATATATTATTATTATACTTCATTTGTTTGATTATCACTATTGTTTCTCCATTTTAAACAAGGTATTCTAAATATGTATCCATTTATATTATAATGATTCATTATATCATCTTCAATATATCCAATAATAAAGAATTTTTTATATCCTATTCTAAATCATTATTATTTTAGCATTGATAACATTCTCTAATAATTTTCAATTCCATGTTTTTTCCAATTATTAGTATCATCAATATAATGTACATGTATACAAATTGTTATAATTGTTAAACATCCATTAAGCATAGCTATTATATCCTTTTTATATGAAACATATTAAATTTTAAGTAAATTTATATTATGGTATTTCATTACATCATCCTGAAATCATCCAATGATATTACATCTTTATATTCTATTCTATATAGAATTATTTATCTTTTATAAAAAGGTTTTTCAACATCATCTCCATCATCCTCACTTACAGTTTGTATAAAATTTCATATTATCAATCTAGTATATATAAATGCTTTATTATCATTATTAATCATTTATTTGGCTATAGCTATTATTACTTTGTCTTATACATAGTACTCAAAATTTAAATACATTTAACTAAATTTTATTGTCACATTTCATTTCATCATCCTGTATCCTTCCAGAAATAGTGCAGTCCAATATCTCTTGCCATTTGTAGAATCTGTATTCTAAGTGTTTTCTTGGTAAGTCTTATATGGACTTTTCTTGACAACTTGTTATTCGTTGCATATCTTATAAAGATTCGAAACCCTGTATCTGTTCCTTTCATCAGCTTAACTTTTGTTATCGCTGGTGCTTCTGCCAAATTACTCTCATTGTTTCTGCCAAATTATCTTCCCTTTCTTCATCTATATTTTGACATCTGAGATATAGTTCCAGTTCACTGATCTCTCCTTTCCGTATTTCACACTTATCATTTCCCTCCACTCTCGATTTGCTGTCAGTGTCAACAATTTTCTTATCACTTTCATATGTCTCTATGGTTTTTTGAACTCTGTCCTCAAATTTCATCATTGTTTTATAAGTATTCTCAACTCTTCCCTCTGTACTTTCTTTATTTTGATCTATAATTTCAAGTCTCTTTTCAATTCTCTCTGTGATTATTAAGATTTTTTGAATTTCTAGCATAATTCTTTGCAATGTTAATCCCTTTTCTTCTTCATATTGGGCCATTTTTCCAGGTTGTAGACACAGCCACTAAAACATCCAAGGCTTTTGCTAGGTTTCAAACAAATTCAGTAAAGTTTTTCAGGTCAAAGTTTTCTCTTTCCTTCAAAGAAACACCTGTATAGCCACTGACCCTTTCAGTAAACAAAGCCAATAGCTTTGTATTATCAGATGTTGCCAAGCCTCTACCCTCTAGATGGCAGTGTTACATTCCTTACCCCTGTTTTTGCCTCTCTTTCTAATCTCCGAACTTCAGAACAAAAGAAAAAAAATGTTTAAAGGTTACAAAACATTTAATCCATAAATACAAAAAATGGAAGAAGTATAGAGGAGGAACGAAAAAAAAGACCAGTTCAGTTTAAAAGTAAGGCATTTGTAAAAAGTCAATTCATAGAAAACAAACAAAGTTAAAGTGAAAAAGATAACACGATAATTTTAAGCCAGGGTTAATTCGCCGCTTACTTCCTTCTGTCTTCAATTTTATTTTAACTAAGTCTTTTGGGTTTTCTCTTCTCTAATAATAAGGATTTTTCTCACCTTTTCGACACACTGTCTCTCCTGTTCTGCTTCCGTTTCAGGGGACTGTCCCAACCTTCTGCAGCCATTTTGACTGCTTCTCTTGTAGCCGGCAAAAAGAGCAAAATCGATCAGGGACTTTGCAATGTCCCTGAGATCAGCAGGATCTCAGGATGCTCTTCTCTATCACCATTCCTTCAGAAAGGTTTAGATCCAAAAGGATCATCCAGCAACAGAGATATCTACAGCAATCCTGGAGCCCAAGATTGATGTCGTGTCGTCATGATGTCAAGCCCTGCCCTCCTGGCACAGCCCTCTTTTAAAGGGAGCTGTCTGAGAGCTCAGCCACTGAAAACCCTTGAATATTCCTGCCTGCAGCGAGAACCAATCTCTATAAACCAGCAGATTTCCAGCCAGACAGGTTCCCAAGGTTTCCCTCCTCATTATCATATTCAACACAAGCCATATGGTCCCTTGTTCCCACCCACCCTCACCCCTGGTTACCAACACGTATCCAAATTGGTGCTAACAAATTGTTTGGGTAAAAGTCCCTGTTTTTGCGGGCTGGATGGTTCTGCATTCCCTCGTGTGACCTAGTTGGGTTATAAAAACGTTTGCAGGAAAGTGACCAAACTCATAGACCACCAATGTTCAATTTTAAGGTACAGCTATTCTATGAGATTTTAATATATTTAGTGGAGGATAAATGTTTTTCATACAGGACTCGTAATTTTCTTCCCAGAAAAGCCTTTTCCCTTTTTTTTTACTTGTTTTTTTTTTTCCTGTGCCTCATGCCCATCTCCCTCACTTTGAAAACATGACTATAGTCCTATATGGTTTTTTTCTTAAAATTGATGTTTTTTTTAAAAAAAACGGATAAAAGTATTTGCCTATGTGCTCTTCTAATTTTTCTTTCTCTTTTCCCTTTTCACGTGTCCAAGCTGAACTTCATTACAAACTGAATCACGACTGGATGGCATATAAAGGCTTCCTTTATTTACCTAGTAGGAAGACATTGAATTTTGAGGACACAGTAAAATATTGCAATGAAAGTAAAGCTTACATAGCCGATATTCTAGGTGATGACGAGGAGGTAAGCGCCCTCCCTTCTTCCTCTTCTGATGGATTGACTTTGTCATTGACTGAGTTTGGTTGTTGTACCCTTCGGCTTTCGGTCTTTCCCCTCCATTCGCCTGTCCTTGATCTGGCAGAAAAGGACACCAGCCTAAAACTGGCTGTGTCCACCGCTGACCCCTCTCCTGCATTGACCATCTCTGGATAATCTCTGGATAGCAAGACATCTGATTGGAAAGCTGTCCTCATGCATTCAGGCCAGGGGTGCAGGAGAGGCTCCGATGGGGCTTGGGTGGGGTAGGGTGGGGGTGGCAGTCTTGAATCCACAGCTTGACAGAGTGAGAGATGAGGGAAGATTTAGAGGCTTAGGAGGAGTTGAGACAAGGATTTGACGAACGGTGGAAAGAAGCGGCTCCCTGTTCATCTCTCCCCACGGAATGGCCCATAGAGTAGCTTTCATTATGGCTTCCACGGCCCTGCTAGTTCACCCAAATGCCTCCTTAGTTCCCCCTGGATGTTCCATTGTTTCAGGAAGCTGATCTGCCCCACTCTTTGTACCACGTGGGCTGCATTGCTGCTGCTTCTACATATTCCTCCACTGATGCTTCTGGGGAGGCTCCGATTCTGAACGTCCTTTGGGTGAGAATCTCTCCATCAGTCACTCTAAATGATGTCTGGATTTTTTCTTTCAGCTGTTCTTAGAAGACCTGCTACTTAAGCAACATGGTTCTTACTGGATTGGATTGAATTCTGATAATAAGAGGGTTTGGGCTTGGACAGTTAGCCAAGCTAAACCTGTTAAAACGTAAGTGTCTAATTCAAGTTTGTTTCTTATAGCCTGAAATGTCTTCAGATCTGAGAGAGGTGACAGAAGATGCAATGATTATGTGCATGTTTATATTATTATAATCAGTAATAGAAAATGAGGACATAATAATAATAATAATAACAACAACAACAACAACAACAACAGAGTCACTAATCCTGGCTGCGCAAGAACAAGCTATCCGCACAAATGCCATTAAGGCCAAAATCGAGAAATCCTCTGATGATGCCAAATGCAGACTTTGCAAAGAAGCTGATGAAACTGTTGATCACATACTCAGCTGCTGTAAAAAAATCGCACAGACTGATTATAAATTGCGGCACAATTCAGTAGCACAAATGATCCATTGGAATTTGTGCAAAAATTATAATATTAAAACAGCAACAAACTGGTGGGAACATCAGCCTGAAAAAGTCACCGAAAATCAGATGGTCAAGATCTTGTGGGATTTCCGTATACAAACCGACAAAATACTGGTGCATAATACACCAGACATCACACTGGTTGAGAAAAATAAGGTCACAATCATAGACATCGCAATACCAGGTGATAGCAGGGTCGCCGAGAAGGAACATGAAAAAATCGCAAAATACCAGGACTTAAAAATTGAAATTCAACTACTATGGCACAAACCAGTAGTGGTAATTCCAGTGGTAATTGGCACACTGGGTGCTATTCCAAAAGCACTGGAATTATATTTAAAACAGTTAAAAATTGACAAAATCACCATCAGTCAAATGCAAAAAGCCGCACTGCTTGGATCTGCAATAGCCACAAGTTCAGGAGCACCCAAGGAATGGACACGCTTGCTAGGTATTGTTGTCTTCCACTTAGAAGACAGCTCTTGACCTGGTTGGTCACCTCAAATGAAGGAAGCCATCTTGCTTAGCATCACTCTCCATGTTTATCTGATCAGGATCCCAACAGTCTCCAGGCCCAAGAGTTCCATTGTGTGACCCCTTGGCTTGGGATGGAGATCTAAAGTTTGCTTATCTTCAGCATTGTGTTGGCCCTAGAGATGACACAACATGTGGAGTTCAACTCTTTATCTGCACCCAATGGACAGAATCTTGCCAAGCTAAAGCTTTAATATTCTAGCCTACTAGATATCATCTCAGAGATTCTGTGGCTACCCTGAACCTCGCCCCCTCTTCTTCAACCAGGACTGTTATCCAGGCCTCTTCCAGGGAAAACTCTGTATGGCCCAATCTCTCTCCACTGCCCTTCCCCTTGCAGGTGCAATTCCATCACACATGGGGATGACACTGAGCGCTGAACTGACGGAGGACCTTCCCCAATGCTTTCTTGCAGGGAGCTAATAATGAGGAAAGGACCAAAGTCTACAGTGCCCCACCAATGAATACCCATCAGCCGGTCTTCTCCTCCCACTACCACCCTCAACTGAAATCACCAGTGAAGATGGGAATAGAAACACTCCAGAATTCTCCCCAAGCCTCAATTCCTGAAACAACCAAGAAGGGCGCCACAATCCTTAAAAAAACAAAAAACCAGCTGCCTAGAGATACGTAATCTTTTGTCATGGCCTGTTCAAAGATTGGAGGGGGAGATGTGTTACCAGCCTCACCTCTGTTTCTCTGCCAAATCAACCAGAGACCAACATTTGGAGTTAGTTAGAAACTCCCACTGAGGTGAGGGAAGAAGGTGAATGGACTGAACATTTATTTTGTGCTCCAAAGTCTATAAATGATACTCATTTTGTCTGGAGGACTGACAACTGTTATTTCTTCTTTTCAGATACTGGGCGGAAAGGCAACCAAACCATAGCTTTAGGAGATGTGGAAGAATGACTAATGAATGTAGTACAAAAATGAAGTGTTGGTTTTCTGAGGACTGTTCACTTTCAGGAAGAGGCGTTTGCAAACAAAAACCTGAGGACAAATGGATAACCTAATTCTTTTCTGAACGTTCCACAAAATTGTATTTGAGGAGCTCAGTGACAAAAAAATGCCAGTTGCCTCTTAAAAACAGTTGCCCCAGTCAGGCGGTGTAAGAGCATGAAAGAACTCCGGGCTTTGACATCAGCTTCCAAACACCTTTTTACATCCTGCCTTTTGGACACTGTCTTATTTAGCAAATTAAGGGGCAAGTAAAAAAGAATGAAAAAAGAACCCATCTTTTTTGTATTCATTCTATTTAGTTCCTGCTGGGCAAACTTTATTGTTTGTAAGCCGTCCAGAGTCATTGATTTCACTGGATGAAATCTGGTGAGAACAGGATGAGGGTGGTGGGTCCATCCTGACGTTCTTTGACCTCTTGGTGCCCTTTGGTACCATCAAGACAGGTATCCTTTTGGTCCAGCTCTGGACTTGGATGATGGAGAATGGCATCGGTTCAGCAATTCTCACCAAGATCATTGGTCCAAGTGGTGTGGAAAGGGAGTGACGTCCAGTCCAAGGGCCTTCTTTTGTGAGGTGCTTCTTGGACTTGCTATTCGGAAGGGACCTTGGAGGTCTTCTAGTCCAACCCCCTGTTCAAGCAAGAAACTCTACACCATTTCAGACAAATGATTTTCCAATCTCTTCTTAAAAGCCTCCAGTGTTGCAGCACCCAGAACCTCTGGGGACAAATTGTTCCACTGATTAATTGTTCACGAAATCTCTCCTTAGTTTCGGTTGTTCCTTCCCCCCCTCCCCCCAAATAAGTTTCCATCCATTGCTTCTTGTTCTGCCTTCAGGTGCTTTAGGTCAGTCCCTTTTTGTTTATCTATTCATCTCTCTCTCCTCTATCACTTTACACACACATTATGTCCCTCCCATCAGCTGCTCTCTGCTGAATTTAGAAACCTTAGCATGCCCCTCACTTCTTGATTCCCATGGAAACCTGCCATGAAGTAGAGGTTTTATTTTTTTAAAAAGCAAACCAAAAGGAATGATTGCATTAAAGCTGTTTCCTGTGTGGAATCCTGAGAGAGAGAATGTTAGGCAGCCAATTAAAGGAATGCTGAGTGGGAAGGTTCTGGAAGGTTTGGCATCAAAGGGGAAGTGGGTGGCACCTGTCAGAGAGAGGCTGCAGCAGGAAGGTGAAGCCACTGAGTTAAGTTGAATAGACCACCAGTTAACACCTACTTAACAGAATAAGAGAGTTGGAAGGGATCTTGGAGGTCTTCTAGTCCCACCCCCTGCTCAAGCAGCAATCCCTGTGTCCTTCTGACAACATGGCTGTCCAGTCTCTTTTCAAAAGCTCCAGTGATGAAACGCCCACAACTTCTGGAGGCAGCCATTCCACTGGTTGATTGTTCTCACTTGAGGAAGTTTCCCCCTTTTAGACATACCCAATTCCTGCAACCATTCATACATTTCAGCCTCAAGGTGGGTGGGCTTCCATCCTCTCTCTGTCTAAGGAAGATTTGGGGGACCAGTCTGCTTGCCAGTCATTTGGTCTCACTACGGCCATCGTCTCCACTCGATATGAGACCTGCTAATTCACTATTCCTCACCCGGAAATCTCCAGCCATGCAATTTCTTGAATATGTGTCTAGCAGAGAACTGCTGGAAACATCTCCAAAAGAGATTTCCTTCTCTTGTTATGCCATCCATGTTCTGGCATTAGAAGACTTTTACTGTCAGTTCTCTTCTCAGAGGGATCATCTCCATCTTTGGGGGGGGGGGCAGAGAATTGGTAGCCCACCCTTCTATGCCTTTTCCTTGAACTCTTTGAGAATTTGCCGTGCAGGAGTTACAGGAGAAATCGGAATCAATGGGAGGACTTTTTCCGACTATCAAAAGCAGAATGGCTGTGAAAAACAGTTGTCAGAAACCAGATGAGTCCTGAGTAATATAGAGCTGCTGGTAAAGTGTTCAGATGTTTATGGAGATTTTCAATCATTTATTTATTCATTAGACTTATATACCGCTTCATAGGGCTTTCAGCCCTCTCTAAGCAGTTTACAAATTTTTTAGCAAATTGAGTCAGCAACTTGCCCCCACAGTCTGGGTCCTCATTTCACCCACCTCGGAAGAATGGAAGGCTGAGTCGACCTTGAGCTGGTGAGATTTGAACCGCTGAACTGCAGATCACAGTCAGCTAAAGAGGCCTGCAGTACTGCACCCTAACCACTGCGCCACCTCGGCTCTTAATCATCCAGTTCATGGTTGGCCCAAAGATATATTTTTTTCCCCAAAAGGCACCTGGACTTTCTTTGAAAGCCTTTTGCTACTCCTCCAAGGAGATTAGAATGGAAAAAGCTTCTTGGATAAAAAGTGAAATATTTTTTTTTAAAAAAGTAACAGAAAAACAAGAAAGTCCAGTTGCCTTTTTGAAAAAGCACATTTGGGACTTCTGCAGGGCATCATTTCTTCAGGATAAATCTCAACTTTTGGAGCCAGTAAATAAATTCTGCTTCTGTGCAAGCCCGGGATGCAATGAAGGGATTCAAATAGCATCCAAAAGTAAATCAGAGTCCGAGGCAAAGGATTCCTCAAAATTCCAATTTATTAATAGAGCCATGTTGGCACATCTGGGAAAACCCGAATCTGGAAGTTTCCCAGTTTTCCCACCCAGTTGGAAGTTCAAGATCCTGCCCCTACACCCACAAGCCCATCCCACGGTCCAATCTTCCACTGCCACAACGACAGATTCCTCCCATCCAGTTCCGGCCAGGGGCAGAGACAATGGATGACCTTGAGTTTCAAAGAAGAATGTTATTATGGCTACATATCGTCCAACTCCATATAGTCCCCCCCTCCCATTTTCCCACAGTAGAAAATGAATAGTAGAAAGTGTGAGGCCCCCAAGTCCAAAAGAAAAGATGGCCTGCAGGTTTGACAACCTTATAAGTTCAGAAAAGAAAGGCATGAGAATGTGACCTTTGTCTGGTGCACTTCAATGTTTTCCAATGTCTTGTCTTTGTGCAGAGGAAATAAAATGGTACAATGGAGGACAGTGAGGAATCCGATGAAGATGTTGAAACCAAAGGTGTGTCGTTACCCAATGTTGTGGTGGCATGAAGGAAGAATAAAGAGGGTGGGGGTGAGAGGAAAAGAGAAAGAATTTTCGGTCTTCAATGAAGGTCAAAGTGAGGCTGATGTGCCTCAGAGTATTACTCTGCTTTAAGGTCACCTCTCTGAACATGTGCAGAGGTCCCTGCCAGTCTGGGAAAGTGATGGGCGCTTGGAGCTTCTGAGCTTGGTTATTTCTTTGCAAATGTTGCATTACCCAACTGTTCTGACCCCCCCCCCCCCCGCCTCACACCAAAACACACACTCCGAGCCAAAGATAAGTTACGGCATTTAATTAACAGACAGACAGGTCCTTGGCAGCAAACCAGCACAGACAAGCTTGGGCAGCTATCCAGCACAGATAAGACGTGGCAGCAATCCAGCCTGCCAAGCTCACAATAATGTTCTCCAACATTAATTCCTGCATTGACTTGTGCAAGAGGGGCGTGTGCACAAGCAGTCTTTTTATGGTCTGGAGAGGAGCCTAATGACCACCAGCTGAGTGCAATTACCTCCTGTACTTGTGCAACTGTTCCTGACGCCTATTAGCTCTTCGGTGCCGGGCATCCAGGAACAACTCACTGCTGGTGTCCGGCTCACTCTCCCTTGTCTCCTCCCCACTGGTCCAAGGCTCAGGCGCCTCCTGGTGGCCAACCAGCCTCTCTGCACCCTGCTCGGAGTCGGAACCCTGTCCAGGGTCCTCCACATCCTCCGGAGCCGACTCAGAGGGCCCCTCGCTGTCGGAGTCTGGTGGCAGCTCCAACGGCTCCTGCTGGGCCACAACACCCAACTATATAACATCATCAGGGCTAGTATGGAGTGAGGTTTGCTCTCATTGTGTACACTAGTGGCTTGCTGCCAAAATTGACAGGGAAATCCTCTAAAGTATTGGTTCTCAGTCTGTGGTCAGCAGACCCCTGGGGGTCCGTGATGTCATCCCAGGGTGTACACAAACACTTGAAGAAATGTTATGATTTAAACCTTGAGTTATGTCTGGGGATGGGGGGGGGTCTGTTGCCATGGTCCGTGGCCACGAAAGGTATTTAAAGTGGGTCTGTGGGGAACAAAAGGTTGAGAACCCCGATTGGAGAATATAAATTCATAACAACCCTGCTCCCTGCTAGCACTGATGATGTTACCTAGCTGGGTCATGAAATGTCTTCAAAAAAACAAGCAAGCCAAGGTTCCAACAATTGTCCTCCTGCTCCTCCTCCTGCTCCCCCCTCCTCCTCTCCTGCACTTTGCAAGCCCCACTCCCTCTAGCACTCATGATGTTACCTAGTTGGGTAATGAAATGTCTGCAAGAAAACTAAGGAGCTCAGAGAGCACCAAGGATCTCTGACACAGTTCAACACTGAGCTGCAAATATTCTCGTCAGCACTGATGGTGTTACGTAATTGGGCAATGAAACATCTGCAAGAAAACAACCAAGATCAGGGAGCTCCACAGATCCCACAATCCTCCTCCTCCTCCTCCTCGGCTGGAATGCAATCCCTGCAGCATCACAGCCAGTAAAAAACAGGCTTCCTCATTAAGGCCGCCTGCTTGAATCCTTAGGGGGAGATTGGGCTTTGGGGGATAGGAGTCTTGGATGAAGCATTCGGCTGGGGCCGATCCCATTTGACATATTGTAAGTCAGTTGGTTTTCTGTCTTTCCCCAGAACCACCTCCAGGGACAGATGCAGCAGGTAAGGAGGCACCCGAAAATCCATGCTGTAGGTCAGGTTTCAGGGTGGGGGTGAGGCAGGGGTGGGTTCCTGCCAGTTCTAAGCTCTTCTATAGAAGAGGATCCACAAATCTACTGTGCCGTTTAGAACTGGTTCCAGCTCCCTCCCTTCCCCTGCCCGTCCACACCACGCTCACTGATTGGCTGGCTCACCAATCGCCCCACCCGCCTCTAAGAGTCCTATCTAAACCTTAAAGTCTTAAAGCTGTCAACTTTGAACACCCCTGGGTTTTTTTTTCTAAAGGGTTAGGGGTGCAAGGGTCTTGTAACTTGATAACTGTAAGACTTGCACACTTCAATGCCAGAGTTTCTGAGCCAACATTTTGGTTGCTAAGCAAGAGCGTTGTTAAGTGAGTTTCACCACATTTTACAAGTTGGCCACGCCCACCCAGTCACATGGCTGGCAAGCCACTCCCACCAGGTCACATGGCTGGCAAGCCACTCCCACAAAGCAGTCCACACCTATAGAAGATGTTCTAAACAATTTTTGAAACCCACCACTGGGGTGGGACAACCTGTTCTTCAAAAAATATTGAAAACTGACGTCAGAAAAAGACCTGGTGGCCCATCGAGTCTCTCCTTCGACTTTGTTTTTTGTGTACTTTTTAATTAGTAATTCAATATCATTTTGTAATTGTCATTTTCATTTTTTTAACACAAAAAAACGGTTCACTTTGTTGGATGGTAGGCCTGGGTTTATCCCCGCATGTTTAAGCTCAATGACTTCAGGGAGGGGTTCCGGCAGGCACTACTGACGGTTCGGTCGTGCGCGCGCCATGCCCTTGATGCACGCTGTGTATGCATGCACAGTGCAATAAAAATTGTTCTGCGCATGCCTAGAAGCGAAAAACAAGATGGTGGCATCATAGGCACCTCCCAGAGAACCGGTTCGGGGGCGTAGCAGGCCTGGGTCACTTCCGGTTCCAGCGACCCAGGCTGCCAAATCACTACCAGTTCATCCGAACCGGTCTGAACTGGTAAAAACCCACCACTGAATTAATTATCTGCAGAAGACAACTAATAGTGCTTAAGATTCCCCCCCCTCCTCCTCCTCCTCCTCCTCCTCCTCCTTCTCTTCCTCCTCCTCCTCCTCCTCTCTGCAAACCCCCCTCCCTTCTAGCACTGAGGAAGTTACCTGGTTGGGCCATGAAACGAATGCAAGAAAACAACCAAGTTCAGGGAGCTCCAAGGACCCCACAGTCCTCCTCCTCCTCTCTGCAACCCCTTTCCCTTCTGCACTGAGGATGTTACCTAGCTGGGTCACGAAATGCCTGCAAGAAAGCCAGCCACTACATAGATCATCCAAGCCCAAGGTTCCAATAGCTGTCTTCTTCTTCCTCCTCCTCCTCTCCTGCACTTTGCAAGCCCCACTCCCTCTAGCACTCATGATGTTACCTAGTTGGGTAATGAAATGTCTGCAAGAAAACTAAGGAGCTCAGAGAGCGCCAAGGATCTCGGACGCAGTTCAACCCTGAGCTGAGGTTTGGCTGCCTGTTGACTAGCTGTTTGATACACACTTGCATATTTCCCAAGGTGCGCCACCGGAGGGCAGTTAGACTTATATACCGCTTCATAGGGCTTTCAGCCCTCTCTAAGCGGTTTACAGAGTCAGCATATCGCCCCCACAGTCTGGGTCCTCATTTCACCCACCTCGGAAGGATGGAAGGCTGAGTCAACCTTGAGCCGGTGAGATTAGAACCGCTGAACTGCAGATAACAGTCAGCTGAAGTGGCCTGCAGTATGGCACCCTAACCACTGCGCCACCTTGGCGAGCTAGCGCCACACCAGAAAGAAAAACAAACAGCTTCTCCCTCTCCCTCCACCAAAGCCATCTCAGAAACCAGCATTGCAACTGAGAAGGTTCAGAGCCAGACGAGATTGGACAACTATTTGCCTGAAATGATGCACGGTTTCCTGCCAGAGCAGGGGGTTGGACTAGAAGACCTCCAAGGTCTCCTTTCCAACTCTCTTATTCTGTTAAGAGAAATTTAAAATGATGGAAGAAAATAGATAAAAAAACAATAGGTAAATGGATACAAATAGAGGCACATCATGGGACTCATCCAGGCATTGAAATATAAGAAATAAGTGCGCAACATATGTCAACATCGTATTAAGGGTTTTTCAGTTAAAAGCACACCACAGGGCAGAATTGTACTTACACAGAAAGATCATTATGGTCAAAGTGAGGAAAGAGCTTAAAAAAAGGAACCCAAGAAGGGGCCATTTGAATTTTTCCTGAAAGATTTCCTGCGCATTCTTTCCGCTTTTGGGAGTAGCTTTTGGGGTCTTTTTTTTCCCTCCTGGGCCTCTGAAACGAAAGGAGAGAAGCCTTGCTGGGTTTAGGTGACAACACATCATACAAGCCATTTAATGGGCCCCATCCCTCTCTGGGTTCCCCAGGCCCGCTGGCAGAACCAGGCCTTCAGCACCTTTCGGAAGAGTATCAGAGTGGGGGCTGTTCTCCAGGGGAATGATGTTCCAGAGGGAGGGAGCCACCACAGAGAAGGCCCTGCTTCTGGGTCCCCTCAGGGACGGGGCCCACAACATTCCCCGCCTCCCCGCTGTGGTGAGTCGGGTAGATGTGACCGGCAAGATAAGTCCCTCAGATAACCTGGTCCCAAGCCATGAAGGTCTTTAAGGTGACAACCAGCACCTTGAATTGTACCTGGAAACAAACCGGCAACCAATGTGGCTCCCACAGGAGAAGTGATACTTGTGCACACTGCGGTCTGCACAAAACCGTGTGGGCCACTGCAGTTTGCACCCACTGGAGCTTCCGGATGCTCTTCAAGGGCAGCCCCATGTACAGTGTCTTGCAATAGTCAAGACGGGGAGTGACTAAGGCATGAGTGACGGTGAGTAGGGGTTGCTGGTCCAGGAAAGGACATAACTGGCACACAACTTGTAGTTGTGTGAAGGCCCTCCTGGCTGCGACTGTCACCTGTTCTTCAAGCAGGAGTTGTGAGTCCAGTAGAACCCCAGATTATGCACAGGGTCTGTTTTGGATAGTGCCACCCCATCCAAGACCAAGGTGGCAATTCTCCCTGGGCCAACGAACCCCAAATTCAGAGCCACTCTGTCTTGCCAAGGTTTAGTTTAAACCCGTTATTCCTCTTCCAGTCCCTAACAGCCTCCAGGCACTGCGAGAGGGAGGACATGGCATCACTTAACTCACCACGGACTTTTCCATTGTCCCAATGCGCCTAAAAGAATGGATGGATCTTTGATCTACCCATTGCAGTGGCCATCTTGACCGTTTGGTCTGCACCCCTAAGGGAGAGGAAGGAGGAGGAAGCTTGGAGGTAGCCGAACAAGAGAGTTTGAAATGACTTCGGAGATCTTCTAGTCCAACCCCCTGTTCTAGCAGGAGACCCTTTACCATTCTGGACAAATGACTGTCCCAGTGATGATTAGAAGGCGGGGCTTAGCAGTGTGAAGACGGACTTTCAGGCTGCTCCTGAATGTCCATCTAAACCAGATCATCTGGATGGTCCTTTTTGGACCCAAGCTGTCCCGAAGAGACAGTGAAAGTTAGGGGGAGATCCAGTGGTCCCAGAGACACCCGCAAATTCTCTGGTGACCCGGGAAAAAACCCCTTTGCCAGCGATTCCGGATCAGCCAAGGCTACTGAAACTGCTGACAGCCCTAAATGCATTGGATAGAAGCATGTCATGTTGGTGAGAGTTTTTAAACCGTTTTTCTATTGGAAAGAGAACACCCTAAATTTGGAAATTCAATTTAAAATAAGGCCGACTAGTGAGAAAAGCGACGGGTATAAGTTTTGCCAATTGAAGGATTTTTTTTCCCCGTTTCTCTTTTTATCTCCAGAAGCCGGGCTGGACTCCCTTGCAATGCAGATCGGCTTTCTGTGTTTTTTTTTTTATCGCTGATATTCTTAATTCTGGACCTTGTGGGGGCATTGAATTTAAACTTAAAGTGCTTTGAAGATCTGTTTTTTCTTTCTCAGCTTGCTCTTTAGTAACTCTTGTTATTTTTTCTTTTCTTTAAAAAAAAAGTTTAAACGGAAGCCTTAATATCGAGTTGATATAAGTTAACAAGCTAACACAAGCTAACACTGCCATCTAGCGGACTTGAAATATTGTTACCAAAAATTTCCCCTGTAAACCATTTGACTAGATTGAAAAAAAAGTAGGCTTTATTTATGCAGCTGGAGCTTTTTACTATTTGGAATTCAACCTCAGACTAAATAACAAAGCAGCAAAGGAAGCTGAGAATGACCTTGGAAAGACTTTTATCTTAGGGGGGGAAAAGACTGAATTTATTTGTTCTAGCTTGGTGGCAGTTTTTATATTATTTTTATATTATTCTGCTGGGGAGATACTGACTTTTTTCTTTTACTCCTTTTGATTTTTTGACTCCCTCCCTTCCTTTTTTTGTGGATTGAAGTATCTTTGTTTTTTGCTTTTTTTTACCCTATGTTTTCTTTTTGCATTTTTTTCCTTTTAAAGATATTGGGACATCAATGGATGCCTTAAATTTTGAGCAAATTGGACTGAAGAGTCTCCCCCCCTCTTCTCTCTTTTTTCTCTTTTACTCCTTTCTTAAGTCACATTTTCACTCTCCCCACTTTTTTTCTTATGCCCTTTTCTCATTGCATTTATAACCTCTCACCTTCAAAAATTGTTGAGCATGAGTAGAAAAGTAGCTCCTGTTGGCTCTACAACAACAACCCCTGCCTCCTCACCGGCAGGAGGTCAGAAGTCAATACAGTCAATGCTTCAGCAAGAAAAAGAGAAGGGAGCAAACTTTGAGACAATCATGCAAGCAATACAGAAAATGCAAGTAGGACTTGATAGCAGGGATGATAAGTTAGACACCATTGTAAAGAAGTCTGAGAGTATGGAACAAAGAATGGAGATAATAGAACAACAAAACCAAAGCATAGTACAAAAAGTGGTTAAAATGGAAGGAAAAATAGAACATATGCACAACTGGATGATGAAATATGAAGACAGGATTCAAAAAATTGAAGGTAAAATCCAAGAAGGAGAGAAGAAAACTGAGGAGTTAAATAGTAGACTGAGGGACATGGAAAGGGAGAATAGTGGAATACTAGGATGGGAGATGGATAGGTCTGAATTTTTCTTAAAATTTCAAAACAGAAGAAAAAGGAGATAACTTAGTACAGATAATATCCAAGATCCTGACAAACGTATTAGAGATAATTAAAGAGAAGATGATGGATGGCATAGACGAAGACTTCCGAGTACATACAAGATATGCAATGAGAAATGCTCTTCCAAGGGAAGTTCATGTAAGATTTACTACGAAAACAATCAAATTACAAATTCTACAGAAAATGAGAGATAGAAAATTAGAATACAAAGGCAAGGAGATTGTGGTTCTCAAACAAATTCCGAAAGAAGTGAGAGAGAGGAGAAGAGAATACCAATTTTTGACTAAAGTTCTGATTTAAAAAGGTGTTAATTACAGATGGCTCATACAGGAAGGTCTACTATGTACATGGCAAGGACAAAGACACAGGATAGATACAACTGATAAGGCACAAGCTTTCTATGCAGAATATTTTAGAGAAATGGCTGAGAAAACTGGGAAAGGTGATTTTGTGGCACAACTACTGCAGGCTCCTACAACTGAGACTGAAAAAGTAGAAGGAGCTGCAGGTGGAACTGAGAAAGAAGAAGGTGCAGTGGGGGGTGTAAGCTACAGAGAAAAACAAGAACCCTGATCTACTAGAGCTATAAATCCTGTATATAAAGTATAAACATGGAGGAAATAAAAATGATTACAATTAAAATCAATGGACTTAATTCAGCAACTAAAAGAAAGAAAACATTTCATAAATTAGAGAAGTTAAAATTTGACATAATCTGCCTACAAGAAGTACATATCCAAAGGAGATATGAACATCTACTAACTCAACCAAAGCTTGGGAAAATGTTTTCAACACTGGAGAACTGCAAGAAAAGAGGAGTGATCTTCTATATTAAAGACAATATTCCAGCAAAATTAATTTATGCAGATGAAGAGGGAAGAATTTTGATGGTGGAAATTATGGATATAAAAAAAACACACCACTTCTAATTGGAATCTATGCCCCCAATGAAAAACAAGACAAATTTTATAAAAAACTACATAAAAGAATTTTGGACTTAGATTATGTTGATATTTGTATGATGGGAGATTTTAATGGCATTGTGAACCAGAATATGGACTATAAAACAGACAAAATAAAAAAGCTAAATAGAAAATTGCTTCCGAAATCTTTCGGATGATAGATGAAATAAATTTAAAAGATATATGGAAAGAAAGAATTACCAAAAAAGAACAATATACTTTCTATTCAAATAGACATTCATCATTCTCTAGAATTGATATGATATGGGCTTCAGCAGAATTGATCTGCAACGTACAAGAAATTGAGATTGGAGCAAGCACTTGGGCGGACCACAACCCAATCTCAATTAAATGGAAAGGCCAAAGGACAAGATCTAGATGGACATTAAATAATACCATATTGAAAGAAAAAGACTTTGTACAAAAAATGGAAAAAGAACTAGCCCTTTTCTTTAAAGAAAATAGGAAAGAAGATACATCAATGCAGAATCTTTGGGACGCAATGGTCTGATAATAGACTATACAAGGAAGAGAAACTTAAAGAAAAGACAAATTCATAAAGATTTCGATAATGATTACAAAATACTTGAAAGAGAATTACAGAGATTGCCATAAAAAAAGATGTTAAGATAAAAATGGATATAATTAAACATAAAATGGATCTACTGGAAAAGGAAGAACTGGCACAAAAAATTAGAGGTGCTAAACAGAATGACTTTGAAAATGCAAATAAACCAGGCAGATGGTTGGCATATAAGCTGAAAAAAGAGAGAGAAGCAAAGAAAATATTTCAATTAAGAGATGAAAAAGGACAAATTCAGTATGGAAATACGGAGAAAAAAAATTATAAAAGATTACTATGCTAAGCTCTACGAACAAGAGAAGGTGGATGAGGGAGGAGTCAAAAAGTACTTACAAGATGCCAATCTCCCCCAGATATCAGATGAAACTAGAACAATGCTAGAAAGTAAAATAACAATGATGGAGCTAACGGAAGCACTTAACAAAATAACGGACCAGAACCAGATGCAATAGTCCACGTCTGATCTTACCAAGGCCTTATAAAGCAGTATAAAGAGCAGAACGGGTCCTTTAGCATGCTCCTTTTCAGGATTCATGGTGCTTCTCCCTCAGGATGATAGTCAAATCTGGCCCTAGGCTTCTACCCTAGAATGCACAGGTCCCAATTAAGCAAACCCAGGACAGGAAGATAGTTCTATTATGATTTATAGGTTGTTCTTGAGTTACAACAGTTCCCTTAGTGACCATTTCAAGTTGCAAAGGCACTGAAAAAAAGTGATTTATGACCATTTTTGACATTTATGACCATTGCAGCATTGAAGAAGCCAGAAAGAGAAGCTGGGAGACATCGAGTGGTAATGGAATCAGGGTCATTAAAATCCGGGTCCTTGTTGCCTGCATGAAATATGTGTGATGCCCCTTAAAAAAGGGGGAGGACACAATCGTCTGGTCATTTCAACACTGTTTACCTCTTTCCCGCCATCACTACCGAGCTTCTGAGATTGAAGGAGAATTCCTTTGACAGTCTCCAATTACTTGTTTATGTCTGTCTGTTCATGCCTTCAACACAAGACAAAGTAATTAAAATAATGCAACAATTGTTAGAGGAGCTGCATCACTCTAAGACAACAATATATGTAAATCGCCAAGAGATTATGTGGATTTGGTGTCATGTAAATTAAATCAATAAAATGTTACCATGGGCCAACCAAAGCCGGGAGGACAGTGGAGGGTAAGGGAGACTAATATGGACCATGAAGAGTCAGACACAATAAAAGCGGTAAAAGGAAACCAGGCCACCAAAGAACACAATGGTGGATACCCTCAAAGGTGACCCTTAAAGCCAGAGCATAGAACAACTTAAAGAAGAGCCCGACATGACTGACTGACTGAATAACATCATCTCCTCATCAGGTAGCCTCTTCTAGTCCTGATATTCAGTGGTGATTGGAGAGGACAGATCCCACTCCCAGCAGCTGCTATGTGGGATACTGCAGAGTTTGGTCCTCTCTCCACTCTTATTCAATATCCTCATGAAGGCATTGGGTGAGATCATCTGTTGCTGTGCTGTGTGAAGCATTAAATCAATTATGAGCCATGGCGGTGCTGTGATTAGAATGCAGTACTGCAGGCTACTTCTGCTGACTGTCAGCTGCCTGCAATTTGGCAGTTCATATCTCACCAGGCTCAAGGTTGATTCAACCTTCCATCCTTCCGAGGTCGGTAAGATGAGGACCCAGATTGTTGGGGGCAAGAGGCCGACTCTGTAAACCGCTTAGAGAGGGCTGTAAAGCATTGTGAAGCACTATATAAATCTAAGCACTTTTGCTAGTGCTAATTAGACATTTCTGCCCCTGGCAAATTAAGCAATGCTATGGCAGATGCAGGATTCTGTTATCTTCCTGTTTTATATATACTGTATACCTTTTTTTAAAAATCCAGATTTTGATGCAGAATTCCATGATGATCAAAACCATTAACCACTTCAAACAGCAGAATTTGCTTTTGTTAAAGGTCAAATCAGAGTCCAGGAACCTGTCAGGAAGAAAAGCAGATGTTGAAGTAGAAGAAACAATAGGCTGGTATAGTCAAAGTCCCACATGTGGACAATTCTCAGAAGCTCATCATTCAAATGTCATTCATTCATGTTCCATGGGGCTAGTTGTTACATTGCAGCCATCCCCCACTGCTGCCTTTTCCGGGAAAGTCATAGCAGCACTTCTACCTGCTGCTAGATGTCCCACAAAACAAAGGTTCCAAGAGTGATTAGCATCATAGCAGCTGGACAGGAAAATCATCAACTCAATGGAAGGCTGAGAGAAGTTCTGAGCTGAGTTGGGAATATATGAATGAGGTGGGGTGAAGTCCAAGTGGTTGAGTTACAGGCATCCCTGGGGCACTTTCCTTCACATGTGGCTGCTGTGCTGACTGATTATTGGTTGACTAAGCCATTGTGATGTAATATGACACAATAAGAGAGCTCCACATGGTCATTGCACTGGACAAGTGGCAGTCTGATTTCAATCTTCAGGTAGCAACAAGAATATCCTCTGTGTCATCTCCTTCCTTAATTCTTGAACCCGTAAGCACATCTAAAAGTTGCCTTATTGATTGGGTTGTCTGGATGCATGCAGATCTCATGTAGGCTCACGATAGAACTTGAAGATGGGTGGAAAGATCGCAGACCAATTGTGAAAACGATTCAGATGTGGTTTACTTATGCTCACACCATTTGAAAACCCTTCCGCTGATTTCTACAAAGGTTTCAGGGCTCAGTTTCCTTGTAGCGATATAAGGATCCTAAACCTTTTCTCTTATTTTGATCAAGGAGAAGGAAGGCGGAGGTCCTAGCAGCCATTCTCTTTTTCACATGCTAGATAACGGGAAGGAAAGTTACGGTTTTGCAGGAAAGGCTCTACGGTCAGTAATCAGCCAGAGTAAAGTAGTCCAAGGATCACTATAAGGCCAGTTAAGATACTTTGCAGACTGAGGACCCAGCTGCATATGGGTTGGGTGGTCCATGCAGAGCTCTAGATTCTTCAATTCTGGGTTTTTAATGACATAAAAGATAAAACTCCAGGGGAAGAAGTATATTGTATTTTTGAATATATATGGTTTATTTTTTTAAATTAACCTGT
This sequence comes from Thamnophis elegans, assembly GCF_009769535.1. Taxonomy (NCBI): domain Eukaryota; kingdom Metazoa; phylum Chordata; class Lepidosauria; order Squamata; family Natricidae; genus Thamnophis; species Thamnophis elegans. The sequence goes on along the minus strand of NC_045549.1, from coordinate 1,897,226 downwards.
GTCATGTTCTAAAAACTCCAATACAGGATGAATGTTCATTTGGACTAAGAAGATAAAATGGCTCCCAAACCACCTCCCAAACCACCTCCCAAACCACCTCTCAAACCACCACCACGTAGGTTGCTTATGCTCTTCTGATTTCCTTCCACTTTCTAGAAAGCGTTGCAGATGCTGCCTCCTTTTCCATAACGTCTCCATTGAGGTTAAGCCCAGAGAATGTGTTCTCCCAAACTACTCAATTCCATAGAAAGATTGTTTCAGGGGCCTAAGTGCAAGGACAAAGGGAGGGGTCCTCTGCCTGGAATGCATGAGACCACCTTGCAGGAAAGAGGAGGGGTCAGGGGAAAAGGAAGGGTCAGCCTCACAAATGATTAAATGACCCATTTGTCTTCTTTCAGCGCCAAAGAATGTTTTCCAGCGATTCAATGACTACCTGGATTCAGATCAATGCAAAAAAAAAACAAAAATATTGGTATCCATCTTCTTCGTTCTTGCTGTGTTGATGTTCTGTCTGTGTAAGTTGTCTTCTTACAAGAGATTGAGAAAGGCTTTGTCTGAAGGTCCTGTTGAACATGCTTAAACAGGAGCACTGATTTTCTCCCCATGCCCCAAAGGCTCTGTATTCTAGTCCTTTGAGTATAAACTGAGAGCAAACCCCACCTCTTACTAGTGCTGATGATGTTACCTAGTTAGGTTACGAAATGTCTTCAAGGAAACAACCACGCTCAGAGAGCACTAAGGACCTCTCATTTCAACCCTGAGCTGCAAAAGTTCTCCTTTATTGCTACCATTCGATTTCAACGAATTAGGCCAGGAGACCATTAAGTTTCTCTCATTCTCACTCAGGAAAACTTTATTGGCTCTGCTTTGCCTGCTTAGGGAAAAATAGTTTTGGTGATATTTTAGTAACTTCTTTTCAACTTCTTTGTAAATCAACATCCCAAATCCTCTGACACTTGTACCAACTACAATGACACAATTTCCCTTTTGAAAAGCATCCTAAATGAGGTGGCTAATAATATCACAGCATAACAGCATGGCAGTAATGATGAGCACAAAGAAGATCTCATCCAATGCAGATTCGCTTCCCCCCATTGTTACCAGGGCCAAACATGGACACTTACAATAAAAGATAAACAAAAGTTAGTCACCATGGAAATTTGAGGTTTGAGAAAATCTGCTGGAGTTACCAGAAGAGATAAAATCAGAAATGAGACCATAAGAGAATTGGCACAGAACCAATCTTAAGCTACATTAAAAAAACAGCCAAAGCAGTGGTTTGCTCACTTGGAGAGGATGTCGTGGGATTCCATACCTTACATGACATATACAAAAAGAGGAGAAGGTCAAAGAACACGAGGCGGACCCAGAAAATGGAGAGACGCCATCAAAGACACACAACCACAGTGTTAAAAATGATGTTGGCGCGTTCAAAACTTTTGGAGGGAAGACTTTCCACTGATTAATTGTGTAAACTGTAAGTCGAGGTCTCATAATTAATCAAACAGACATTGGGCAATGATGGGGCAAGTCCACAGAATTATTTTATATACTTTTTCCAGAGGTTTTGTTCTTTATACTTCTGGAAAAAGCTTAACGGAGGGAAAGTGCTACACATGTCGAGAGCCAACCTCTTCTGCAGGGCAGACCGTGAGCTATTGACCACCAGGTTGTCACAGATAATAATAGTAAAAATATTAATATATTCAGTTACAACCATTGGGATGGAGTTTAGCACCTGACTTTCTCTTCTTTCTCTGCTACAGACATACGTGAATTGAATAAGGGTAAGAACCTTATACTGGCAGTGGCTTCAATTCGACAATTTGCTCTGGATTACGATCCAAGTTTACAGGGCAAGACTGGTAAGCAAGGATCCAGCAGTTCAGAAACAGCTGTTTGATTGCAACACAACGGGCCAGCTTTTAAGATCGGGCTCGAGAAGGTGCAACTAGGTTATGCCCAGTTGAGAGACTGGAGTAACATCCTGTTGCACATGGCCCTGAGGCAAGATTCACGGAAACATGGTCCCTCCGTTGAATGAGCTGCCAACGTAATAAATTCAATGTTTTCTGAGGTCGGCTCCCACCCCGATCTGCCCGTTGAAGAGATCATCCTCAAAGGTCTAAATGTAGAGCAATAATTATGGATGAGGATTTTGCAGATTTCATGTTCGTTAATTGTCCTTCATTCAAAATCTTCCAGGATTTCATCTTCTTCTCTCGTGGTCCCTTTAATCACTTCACATCTAAAAGAATTGGGACATGATTTGATATTTACTGTAGATTTTTAATTCACATCTCTTGACTTAAATTGCTGTATGTTTTAGACTTGGAAATTCTTACTGCGGTTCATCACCATACACTGCTTCTGTTGAACTGGACCTTAAAGAACGAAGAGCTACAAAGGGAACTGGGTAAGTTAATCAAGTCTGCAAACCTTCAGAATAAACAAATTCCCTTTCCTGAAGCATTTCTGGAATCAAAGTGGTCTATAATCTTTAATTTCAAACATCTAACCAAAGTTTATGATACCTGATGCTTCCAAATAGCTAGTAAGTTTTGTGTCTATATCCACAGTTCCTTTTGCACAGATATATAGTCTAAACCTCTGGTATATAATTAACAAGACAGCAAAGTTGAAGAATGCTAAATAGTAACCCTTGTATTGAGCCTGCAATAATACATTCAGGTAGTCCTCAACTTATGACCACAATTGAGCCCCAAATTTATGTTACTAAGTGAGAAATTTGTTCAGTGAGCTTTCCCCATTTTATGACTTTTCTTGCCACATTTGTTGAGTGCATGAGTGCAGTTGTCAAGTTAGTAACATGGTTGTTAAGTGAATCTGGCTTCCCCCTTGACTTTGCTTCTCAGAGGTTTGCAAAAAGTGATCACATGATCCTGAGGGACTACAGCTGTCATAAATATGAACCAGTTGTCAATCCTCCGAATGTAAATCACATGGCCATGGGGAAAAGTGTGAAAAAAGGTCATGTCATTTTTTTCAGTGCTGTTGTGACTTCGAACGGTCACTAAATGAACTGTTATAAGTCAAGGACTACCTGTATTGGCTTTCGTTTTTATTCCGAGACATTAGTCGAGTCTTAGTTTTAGGGCAGAAGTCCTAAGTTTCTTTCCATAAGAGTAACCCCTAAATTTAAACATTTTGTTGAAAAGTGGAACAAATGTAAATTTAGATATGTCACCGAGGATTGCATTACTGTGGAAAAACAGGATATAAATGAAACAAAAAAGAAGAGGAATTGATTGTAAATTTGATAATGGCAGCTAGATTAGTGATGACTAAAAGTATTGGGGACGAAATTGGGATATTCAAAGAAATGAGTGGTATAATGAAATTTGGAGTATGGCAACAAATGATATATTTTTAAAAGGGATGATTAAAGCAAACAATTATAATGAAATATGGGGGAGGGGTTATTATTATTACGTGGTTAATCTTTGGTGAGATTCACAGACTTTGGGGCTGATTGGTATCTCAAAAGCTCGAGTTCTAACCAAGGACCTAGGAACTGTTAAGGTAACGTCGGAGGATATAAGCTGTTCCAAGTAGGGTGGGTTTTTGTAGAGTCAGAATGTTCAAGTCTGATAAATTTAAAATTTCCAAATAGCGAGGTAGCCCTTTGGGTATTGCTCCAAGGGCTCCAATTACAATCGGGACAACACACAATTTCTTTTTCCACAGTCGCTCAACTTCAATTTGCAAGTCCCGGTACTTTGTGATTTTTTTCTTGCAGTTTATCTTCATCTTTGCGCTTCCGAGCGCAAAGACTTTCCTCTCTTGTACTATTACTAACTTATTTATCTCAAAGCTGTGCCAACCGCCTGACGGCTTAAGAACGGTGCCCATCTTTGTTTGCTGCGTGTAGGAGTGAATGTAGGTATGGATGGTTGAGAGAATGTTCCCACGTGTGCTAAACTTAATTTTTAAATTTTTATTTGTTTTTATTGTACATCTTAATATTTTACTATTAGTGGGGTATGCATGCGGAGAATTTCTGGCCGGTGTGTATGAGGGGATTGAGAGTGCGACCTGGTGCCCCCTCCACTGAGTGCAGAAGCAGAAGTGGATGAGGTCCTGGATCTACCTCTCGTCCCAGAATGTGTGGTTTGAATGGCCTGCCGGGGAGAACGGAGGCTACGGGAGGGGAAGTGGGGCTGACGGGTGCGGGGATGGGCATCCCGGTCATTGTTGGGAGAGGCAGGTTTGACAGGAGCTATAGGGCTAGCCATTACTGGGGAAGGAGGGTTTGCTACGTTACAGCGATCCCCCCTTCCGGCCCTATCAGTTCCACTCCAGGACCAGATGGCAAAAATTCTCAGGGCCTTGGTCTCAGGCTGCTGTTGCTAAATGCCAGGTCTGTGGTTCATAAAGCTGCCCTCGTCCAGGACCTAATATTAGACGAGGGGGCAGACCTGGCATGTATTACTGAAACCTGGCTGGGCCATGAGGGAGGAGTCCCCCTCACTGAAATGTGCCCAGAAGGGTTTTGGGTGCTCCATCAGTCGCGGCACCAGAGAAGGGGTGGAGGAGTGGCAGTCATCATCCGAGAGACTTTAGCTCCTCGCAGGATCCCTGCTCCGGAGATTGTCGGGTGTGAGTCCCTTCTGGTGAAGTTGGACCTTGGGGGTCAAGTGGGGTTGTTACTAACGTACCTACCTCCCAACTGCATTACAACAGCCCTACCTGTGCTCCTCAAGTCAGTAGCCAAGCTGGCAGTTGAGTTCCCCAGGCTTATAGTGCTGGGGAATTTCAACCTGCCGTCGCTCGGCGAATGCTCTGATGGAGCACAGGAGTTCATGGCTTCCATGACAGCCATGGACTTGACCCAGGTAATTCAGGGTCTGACTCATACAGCGGGTCACACGCTCGATCTCGTGTTTCTCTCGGAGCACTGGAGATGTGATCTAGGTTTGAGGGGCATTGAGATCTCACCCCTGTCATGGTCAGATCACTTCCTGGTGAGGCTCGACTTTCGGAAACCAATCCCCCACTGTAGGGAGGTGGAACCGATTAGGTGGTTCCGCCCCAGGCGCCTAATGGACCCTATGGGATTTCAGACACCACTTGGTGAGATACCTGATTCTCTGGCCCACAGTCCGGCGGAGTCCTTGGTCGCTGCTTGGAATATAGCGGCGGCGGAGGCTCTAAACCGGATTGCGCCTTTAGGGCCTCTCCGCGGCAGTGGATCCAGGAGGGCTCCTTGGTTTACCGAGGAACTCCGGGAGATGAAGCGCCAAAAGAGATGCCTAGAGCGACGTTGGAGGGCTAGTAACTCTGAATCCGACTGAACACAAGAGCCTTTGTTAGGACTTATCTAGTGGCGATACGGGCGGCAAAATGTGCGCATTTTTCCACTCTTATCGCATCCGCAGAATCGCGCCCAGCCGCCTTGTTTAGGATAGCCCGCTCCATCTTGAAAGCGAGGGATGCGGACAAACCACTAAAGGCCAGAGCTGAGGAATTTGTTCAGTTTCTGTCAGATAAAATCATTCGGATTCAGACGGACCTGGACTCCACTTGGACAGTACCAGCCGAGGTGCGGGGGGAAGGTCCTGATCGGATTTTGTGGAGCGAGTTTCAACTTGTCGCTCCTGAGGAAGTGGACAAGGCCATGGGAGCGGTGAGTGCTTCCACCTGTTTACTGGACCCATGTCCCTCCTGGCCGGTTTTGGCCAGCAGGGAGGTGACACGTGGCTGGCTCCAGAGGATTGTTAACACCTCTCTTCGGGAGGGATCCTTCCCGCACCCCTTAAAGGATGCGGTGGTGAGACCACTCCGTAAGAAACCTTCCCTGGATCCAGCCATTTTGAACAACTATCACCCACCCTCCAGGCTTTCCGCAAAGCCCTTAAAACCTGGCTGTTCCGACAGGCCTGGGGCTGATGAGTTCCTGTCCCCGCTCGAATGGTGTGCCTGTTGAGTTGTTTTTAAAATTGTGGTATTGTTTGTCTATGTCTTTTTCCCCATTTTTATCCCCTACATATTTACGTATTTTTGTAATATACGTGCAGATCCAAGCAGTGCGGCTTTTTGCATTTGACTGATGGTGATTTTGTCAATTTTTAACTGTTTTAAATGTAATTCCAGTGCTTTTGGAATAGCACCCAGTGTGCCAATTACCACAGGAATTACCATTGCTGGTTTGTGCCATAGTCGTTGAATTTAGATTTTTAAGTCCTGGTATTTTGCGATTTTTTCATGTTCCTTCTCGGCGACCCTGCTATCACCTGGTATTGCGATGTCTATGATTGTGACCTTATTTTTCTCAACCAGTGTGATGTCTGGTGCATTATGCTCCAGTATTTTGTCGTTTTGTATATGGAAATCCCACAAGATCTTGACCATCTGATTTTCGGTGACTTTTTCAGGCTGATGTTCCCACCAGTTTGTTGCTGTTTTAATATTATAATTTTTGCACAAATTCCAATGGATCATTTGTGCTACTGAATTGTGCCGCAATTTATAATCAGTCTGCGCGATTTTTTTACAGCAGCTAAGGATGTGATCAACAGTTTCATCAGCTTCTTTGCAAAGTCTGCATTTGACATCATCAGAGGATTTTTCGATTTTGGCCTTAATGGCATTTGTGCGGATAGCTTGTTCTTGCGCAGCCAGGATTAGTGACTCTGTTTCTTTCTTTAATATACCTGATGTTAACCATAACCAAGTTTGTTCACTGTTCACTTTATCTTTTATTTTTTCCAGAAATTGGCCATGCAGTGCTTTGTTCTGCCAACTCTCCATTCTTGATTTTATCACATCTTTTCTGTATTCTTGTTTCGTCTGTTGGGCCTTCAGTAGATTTTTGTTCTTTACTTCGATTAATAGATGTTCTTGACTTTCTTTTAAATAATCAGCCAGTGCATGTTTTTCTTCTTCAACTGTTTGCTTCACTTGCAATAATCCTCTGCCACCTGATTTTCGGGGCAGGTAGAGTCTATCAGCATCACCACGTGGATGTAAACTGTAGTGCATTGTCATTAGTTTCCTGGTTTTTCGGTCCAAAAGGTCCAAATCAGCTTGTGTCCAGTTAACTATACCAGCTGTGTATTTGCATTTAATTAATTGGCCATTGGGCATTTCAATTCCCTCACATGCTGTGATTTTGCCCATTTATATGGATACAGTGCGCATTTTTCCATGCCAAACTGCATTGAAATATCGGTGCTGAATACTCGGACTGTGTTTGTCAGTGATTGGATTTCTATTTCTGACTTTCCATAGAGTTTCAAATCATCCATATATAGTAAATGTGAAATTTTTTCAGCTTCTTTGGCTGTTTGGTAGCCTAATTTCATTTTTTTTTTTAAAAAAAGTGGGATCATTGCGATGATGAAGAGAAGAGGTGAAAGTGAATCACCCTGGAAAATTCCTCACTTGATATTAACCATTCCGTAGATCTCATTCCCTACTGCCAACTCAGTTCTCCATTGTTTCATCGCCTTTTCAGTAAAGGATGTAATATTTTTGCTAATGCCAGTTGTTTCTAAGCATTTTATGATCCAACTATGTGGCAGTGAGTCAAATGCCTTTTTGTAATCAATCCAGACCATATTCAAGTTCGTTTTTCTGTTCTTACAATTTTCTAATGTCATTTTATCAATTAGAAGCTGATCTTTGGTGCCCCTGCTCCTTCTTTTGTTGCCTTTTTGCTCTACTGGCAAGATGTTGTTTGTTTCCAAATAATCCATCATGTTATCTGCAATAATGCCTGTGAGTAATTTGAAGGTTGTTGGCAAGCATGTTATTGGTCTGTAGTTTTCAGGTGTTGTTCCTTTAGTTGCATCTTTCTGAATCAAGTATGTTTTTCCAGTTGTCAACAATGTTCCCTCTAATTTTTTTTCAGTGTGAGCAGAAAAGTATAGTGTTTGAACGGCATATTTTCATGCCTGAGCACCTGATTTTTTTTCACAGATGTCACCTAAGACAACAACGAAATCAGTATTATTTGAAACTCAAAGTTATGTTTATTCAAGGTACCCGCTTAATTAAAAGTGTTATATAATATCAGTATCACTTAACAACGGTCCTGCTTAGCAACCAAAATGTTGGCTCAGAAACTCTGGCATTGAAGCATGCAAGTCTTAAAGCTGTCAAGTTACAAGACCCTTGCACCCCTAACCCTTTAGAAAAAAAATCCCAAGGGTCTTCAAACCTGACAGCTTTAAGCCTTGTGGACTTCAACTCCCAGAATTCCTCCTCCAGTCATGTTGCAGCAACGTCATCTGCGTGGATCTGCTCTATCTTCGGTTTTTTTCACGGGGCAGGGCTGCCACTGAAGATGCCAACGAGCCCCCGCCGCCACTAGAATAGCTGCTGCCGCCTCCTCCTCCTCCTCCTCCAACATTACCAACAATTTGCTGCCCAGCGCTGCAGCCGAGGTGAAGCCTCCAAAGCTCCCGCAGGGGCCCCCGCCCATGGCAGCGGCGGCAGTGCCTCCCCCTCCGCTCGGAGCACCTCAGCTGGGCTCTGGGTTACCCCTGCCGCCGCCTCCACCTCCACGGTTTTTCAAAAGCCATGAGGCCTTTTTCCCTGCTCCCCCCCGCCTCCGCCGCCTTCCTACTAGCTCCCGCGGCCAAATGGCTCCTCAAAAGCACGGCGGAGGAGGAAGGGGGAGGGATAACACGGGGGCCAGCTCAGGTGCTCTGCGTGGAGCCTCCACACACAACCAGTGTGCTCCACAAACGTTCCTGCTCACTAGCTCAAAAGGGCCCTCCCTTTTCTCCAGGCAGCCCTCGCCCCTCCGTCCAGCCGAATGTCGCTCCTGGCCAGGCAGGCTCCCCGCAGCTGCTCAGAGGCTCGCTCTCCTCCTCGTAGCACCATGAAATCCTTGGGTGGCTCCCAGCTCCTCTGCAATACAGCCAGTCCTTGACTTAGCCTCCATGCAGAGCACCTGAGCTGGCCCCCGTGTTATCCCTCCCCCTTCCTCTTCCGCCGTGCTTTTGAGAAGCCATTTGGCTGCGGGAGCTAGTAGGAAGGCGGCGGAGGGGGGGAGCAGGGAAAAAGGCCTCATGGCTTCTGAAAAACCGCAGAGGTGGAGGCGGCGGCAGGGGTAACCCAGAGCCCAGCTGAGTTGCTCCGAGCGGAGGGGGAGGCACCGCCGCCGCTGCCATGGGCGGGGGTGCCTGCGGGAGCTTTGGAGGCTTCACCTCGGCTGCAGCATTGGCGGCAAATCCGGCAGTGCTGTTGGAGGAGGAGAAGGCAGCAGCAGCTATTCCCCTCAGCTTCGGGAGCCTGTGGCAGAAATCACTGTGTGCAGTTTGAAACGGCTGCGCGGTGTTTTCTTGCCACGTGCGCGGCCGCGCAGCCGCACACCTTAGAGGGAATAGTGGTTGTCAACCATTCATCAATTTGGCCCTTTTGTAAAATTTCATTCAGTTGCCTGGCCAATATTGCATGTAAACTGGTCAGATATTTGAGCCAGAAACCATGTAATTGGTCCTTTCCAGGTGATGTCCAATTCTTTACCTTTTTAACTCGATTTTTGACCATCTCAGTTGTTATTTCTAATACTTGCATTTGTTTGTTGCCAATGCTTTTCTCAAAGTCATGTATCCACTTTGCTTCCTTGTTATAGTCCTTTGCATTTTCCCACAATTCTTTCCAGAATTAAACTGTGGCCTGCTTTTCTGGTTTTTCACTTTTGGTGTCACCATTCACATTAAGACTTTGATAAAAACGCCGTTGGTCTGATCGAAATTGCTGATTTTCTTTATATTGGATGATTCGTGCCTCATATCTTTCAATTTTTCTAGCTGTTGCTGTTATCTGCTGTTTTACAATCTCTACAGCTTCATTGATGTTTCTTGTATCCAATCTATATCTTCTGATTAGGCGATCTATGATTTTGTTGTTTTTAAGCCGTTGCTCATGCATGTTCTTTAAGTTACTAGCATCTGCCCTTAATTTTTTGACTTTTTGTTCTAAACGGATTTTCCACTTTGGCTTTGATGCTTTTTCTGTTGTGTGACTAGGTACTTTAATTTTAATGCCTAGTTCATTAGTGACTATTACAGCTGCGCTGTACATTAACTTGTTTGTTTCCAAGATGGATCCCGGTTCAATTGTTGAAAACACTGCATTAACCATTTTCATGATAGGGGCCAAAATTTTCTTAGGCACAGTTTTTAATGATGGTAAACGTTGCCTTTCCTCATTAAGCAAAAATGCTCCATGATCTTATCCTTCAATTCTTTTTGTTTTTGAGTTAGTTCATCAGTTGGTTCAGTGATAACTGGTTCTAGTGGTGGTGATGTTATTTCCTCCCCGAGAGTTTCTTCTGGGAGTTCTACTATAATGTCTTTAGTTGTGTCTTGAATATCAGTTATTTCTGCTTGTGATATTGTTTTTTGGGTTTTGCAATTTGCCTGAATGTCCTCATGTTCAACTTCACTAAACACTTTATTCCGTATAATAAATCGCCTTTGATCTGCTAGTCGTTGTTCACTAACATTTGAATCTGGATATTGTTGTTTCCATAATTCATACATTCGCCTTAAATAGCCTCTTTTTTCTGGCTCTGAGTTGTAGTAACAGGCCATTATGGCATGATTTTCATCTGCACTACATTTTTGTCGTTTTGTTGGCTGGTCCACTTGTAGCCCACTTGTCGACGGATGTCCGGGGACCCCAACATCCGCCGCGGCCCTTGTTAACCCGCGCGACGACCGATGCGGTATGGAATTCTTATTTGTTTTTTTCACCATATTGTATGGGTTGGCGGGGTTTTTTTTTACGGGACCAGATGCTAACCTGACCCCAACCCTCCTCCTTTCTCATCCGGGCTTGGGACCGGCAACAGCGGAGTCGTTGTTGTTGTTGTTGTTGTTGTTGTTGTTGTTGTTATTATTATTATTATTATTATTATTATTATTATTATTATCCTGTTCTGTCCTTCCAGAGGACTTGGGATAGGTAGATGTGCTTGTTTGAAGATGTGAAAGAAATCAGCGCAGGATGTAAGCTGTTGGGAGTTAAGCTGCCTTTTGCAATTGACTGATGGCCATTTGTCAATGCCGATGGTGTTCAGAAAGTGCTGCAGTTTTTGATTTATTCTTATTTAAAATAATTTGAAAAAGTAAAATAATTGAACAGTGCCTCATGGAAGGACAATGAAGTGCATGGCCACTCAGAGTTGCCTTGAACCATGAGATAAGAGGCCAATAAGCTTAATAAATAAAAAAAATACAGAAAACAGTTTTGAAATTTTAGGGAGAGCACTGTGCTCCAACAGAAGTACACAATTAACTTTGAATGATGAATTGATTTTTAATGTTAGAATATGCTTACAAGATTTTTGAACTAACTAATGTTGTCCTTTTGTTTTCTCCACTGGTTCCCAGATATTCTTACTGAAATGCTTCCAGACTGGCAACCTTTCGAAAAACATCTCTACTTCTTTTCTAAAACACGAAAAAATTGGCAGGAGGCTCGTGATGACTGTACGGCGAGGCATACTGCAGATTTGGTTTCTTGTAGATATGGTGAAGAACAAGTGAGTACAGGCATATATGTCACCCTTTTTCTAAAATAGCTGCTTCATGAAAAAGTCTCAATTACTTTTCCAGAATGAAAATAAGTTGCCTGGTTGTTGAAAATGGGTGCAACTAGGAAACTGCCTGGATTCCTAACACAGGAGAAGGAGAGCAAGTGAGAGTAAAAGAGGCAGAAGGGAGGGATAGATACAGGAGAGGAGAGGAGAAAGGAAACAAAAGGAAACGAAAGGAAAGCAGAGTGATGGGAAGGGAAACAAAAAAGGGAAGGGAAGGTAGAAATTATCTGATTGAAACCCCTTCCTCATATCCTCATCCTTGTGATCTTCCATAAAAGGACCGTCCCCTGTAGTGGAATATAACAGCTTGCCACAGCCAACTCGTCACAGGACAACTCGCCATGGCCAACCTGCCACAATAAAAGTTGTGTGGGACAATTCAATTTAATTATTTAAAATAATTTTAAAAATATGAACTGTGGCAAGTTGTCATAGCTCCCCTGTTTACCTTTGCTTTATACCCATAGATGCTCAAAGCCCCGAAAACTTCAGAAACACTGCTGGTTGGGAAGGGGAGAGGCTGTCAGTCCTTAGTGGGGTCAGGGGGAATCAGGGGCCACATATGTCCTCCCCTCCTTAAACCTTAATTTGCAATCACCTTTATATTACCTTTCCCTCTCCCCTTTCCTTCTCTCTCACTGTCCCATCCTCCATCTATCCTAAGGTGACCAGATTTTCAGATTGGTAAAGAGGGACACCTTTGACCGGGGGGGGGGGGGGGGTTGATTAAAAAATTTATACGGAAAAATTATACAGAAAAATTATGGACTGTGCCGAAATGGATAAATTAACGAAAGAAATACAGCTGGGTGAGCTCTCCGGTGCCCCACACTTTCCTGCCTCCTTCCATCACGAACCGGATCATAGACAGTGGTCACATTGAGGAAATGGGGATTTTATAGTATCCTTCCCCTGGATGGGGGAGGGAATGGGAATTTTACAGTATCCTTCCCCTGGAGTGGGGAGGGAATGGGGATTTTATAGTATCCTTCCCCTGGAGTGGGGAGGGAATGGGGATTTTATAGTATCCTTCCCCTGGAGGGGGGAGGAAATGGTGATTTTATAGTATCCTTCCCCTGGAGGGGAGAGGGAATGGGGATTTTATAGTATCCTTCCCCTGGAGTGGGGAGGGAATGGGGATTTTATAGTATCCTTCCCCTGGACGGGGGAGGGAATGGGGATTTTATAGTATCCTTCCCCTGGAGGGGAGAGGAAATGGGGATTTTATAGTATCCTTCCCCTGGACGGGGGAGGGAATGGGGATTTTATAGTATCCTTCCCCTGGAGGGGAGAGGAAATGGGGATTTTGTAGTATCCTACCCCTGGAGTGGGGAGGGAATGGGAATTTTATAGTATCCTTCCCCTGGAGGGGGGAGGAAATGGGGATTTTGCAGTATCCTACCCTTGGAGTGGGGAGGGAATGGGGATTTTATAGTATCCTTCCCCTGGAGGGGGGAGGAAATGGGGATTTTGCAGTATCCTACCCCTGGAGTGGGGAGGGAATGGGGATTTTATAGTATCCTTCCCCTGGAGGGGAGAGGAAATGGGGATTTTGTAGTATCCTACCCCTGGAGTGGGGAGGGAATGGGAATTTTATAGTATCCTTCCCCTGGAGGGGGGAGGAAATGAGGATTTTGCAGTATCCTACCCCTGGAGTGGGGAGGGAATGGGGATTTTATAGTATCCTTCCCCTGGAGGGGGGAGGAAATGAGGATTTTGCAGTATCCTACCCCTGGAGTGGGGAGGGAATGGGAATTTTATAGTATCCTTCCCCTGGAGGGGGGAGGAAATGGGGATTTTGCAGTATCCTACCCTTGGAGTGGGGAGGGAATGGGGATTTTATAGTATCCTTCCCCTGGAGGGGGGAGGAAATGGGGATTTTGCAGTATCCTACCCCTGGAGTGGGGAGGGAATGGGGATTTTATAGTATCCTTCCCCTGGAGGGGAGAGGAAATGGGGATTTTGTAGTATCCTACCCCTGGAGTGGGGAGGGAATGGGAATTTTATAGTATCCTTCCCCTGGAGGGGGGAGGAAATGGGGATTTTATAGTATCCTACCCCTGGAGAGGGGGAGGGAATGGGAATTTTATAGTATCCTACCCCTGGAGTGGGGAGGGAATGGGGATTTTATAGTATCCTTCCCCTGGAGGGGGGAGGAAATGGGGATTTTGCAGTATCCTACCCTTGGAGTGGGGAGGGAATGGGGATTTTATAGTATCCTTCCCCTGGAGGGGGGAGGAAATGGGGATTTTGCAGTATCCTACCCCTGGAGTGGGGAGGAAATGGGGATTTTAAGGGTGCGGAGGACGTGCCTCTTGTCGGTCGAGGCATCGGCTGCCCTCCCTTCTTCTGCCTTATCTCTCCGTCCATGTACCTTTGTGTTGGGAAAGAGGAGCAGAGTGGGAAAGCAAGACGGATTGCCATTGTCATTTGCCAGGCTTCCAGCAGGTTTGCTGGACGCCGCCCAGTAGCAGCAGCAGCAGGGCTGGCGCCTGAGTGTATGGCGGAGATACCCACAGCCTTTTCCGGCTCACTGATTCTCACCAACCCCGCGATTTTCCTCCTTTCCAGCTGGGTGGCGGGAGTGCCTGGGATCTCCCTAGGTCAAAGCTGAGAGGAAGGAGGGAGGTTCCATATGAAGGCATCCCGAGGCTCTACTTTAACCCATGCGGGAAGTTTGGGGGGGGGGGTTGCATCTTTTCCCTGGCTTCTCCGAGCTTCGTTCCTCCCGCTTCCGCTCCTTCAGCTGGAGACAATTACACACACACACCCCCAAAGAATCCTAGGCACACAAACAAGCAGCTTCCCCACCGTGGGCTTTGTTCTTAATCGACAGTGGGCAAAGGGAATAGAGAGAGGCGGCGGCGAGGCTACCTTTTGCGGGGAGAGCAGGAGCTTGGCCAACAGTCGAAAGGTGCCCCGGGGCTGGGATCCAAGGTGCGCTTAACTAGGCGAGGAACTTGTGCAGACCCGCCGGGGCGTGGGAACTGAGGAAAAGAATAGAGAGGGGGGCGTGTGGAGAAGAAGAAGCGTGCCGAGCTGTCATCAGGGCTGCTGAAGCTTGCGAGGGAGATCTAGAAGCAGATGGGATGGGACTTGGAGTCCTACGATCTTGGCAAGTGGGGATTCCTGCGATGGGATTTGGAGTCCGATGCCCCTGGCAATTGGGGATTCCTGCAAGGAGATGTGGGAATAGGGGGGAGGGGTCTGCACAAGCCCCCCAGACCTCCTCCTTTAGAAGAGCCAGAAGCTGATTTACGCTGCTTAATTTTACTAAGAAGGGGAAGCTTGGCTAGATTATTTAGATTTACTGTTTGAAAAGGGGGTAAAGAAAGATCATCCATCCTGTGTAAAATTTTACCAGAAGGGAAAGTTTGATTATTTGTCTGTAAAGTTATATTTGAATATATGGCATGAACCACGTTGCTTAAATCTTATCGGAAGGGATCATAAGGTTTAGGAAGAGGAACGGGAGAACCTACAGAAGGTTGGGGTAAATAGCAAAGAAGTAAGAGACGAGAATAAAATATAGATAGAATGATTTATACTATTTAAACATAGATAAAGATGGGGGGCTGAGATCAACACAAAGAGGGGTTACCTTTTTTTTTTTTTTTTTTCCTTTCCTTTTTTCTTTTTTCTCCTTTTTTCTTTCTCTGTTTTTTCTCTGTTTTTTTTTTCTTTAGATATATTATTTTTTTTATTTTTTATTTTATTTTTTAATCCATATGTACACAAGATATTTTAGACAGAAGGAAGCGCCAGGTGTGGGCCCTGGGAACTTGGGAGGATTAGGGATGGGGATTGTGGGGGGTGGGGTGGGGGGGTGTTAACATAGCCTTAATAAGAACAAGAATGTATTTATATACGGTGGTTCTTTTTTTCTTTTTCTTTTTTTTTATATTTATTTATTTATTTCCTTTTTTTTTTCCCTTGGTTCATTTTACCTTTATCAGATCAAACAACATTCGAATAAAGGCATACACCAAGGAGGGAGGTAGAGGGAAGGAAGAGGGAGGAGTAAGGAAGGAGTAAGGGGAATGTAAGGAGTAAGGGGAATGTAAGGAGGGTGTCTGGGGAGTAAGGGGAGAAGGAAGGTTTGAGGGGAAAGGGAAGTAGGAGGGGAGTGTTAGAGGGAGAAAGGAAAGTTGGAGGGGCTAGATGGGGTGTATGGAGGATGGAAGGGTTAGGTGGGGTTGTGAATGATGAGTTGTGTTTCTTTTTTATCTGTTCGTTTTATTCCCTTTTTCCTTTTTTTTTTTTCTTTTCTTTTCTTATAGTGAATACCCTGTATATAAATGATTGCAAATGGAATGTGAAAATTGAATAAAATATATTTAAAAAAAAAAAAAAAAAAAAAGAAGAGCCAGAAGCATTAGAGGAGGGGGCTTTGCACATCCCCCCTCCCCCGAAGCCCAGCGCCTGCTTACAGCAGCCCCAGATCGCCAGTGTCTTATGACTCGGCACGCTTCTTCTTCTCCACATGCCCCCCTCTCTATTCTTTTCCTCAGTTCCCACACCCCGGGGGGTCTACACAAGTTCCTCGGCTAGTTAAGCGCGCCTTGGATCCCAGCCCCAGGGCACCTTTCGACGGTCGGCCAAGCTCCTGCTCTCCCTGCAAAAGGTAGCCTTGCCGCCGCCTCTCTCTATTCCCTTTGCCCGCTGTCGGTTAAGAACAAAGCCCACGGTGGGGAAGCTGCTTGTTTGTGTGCCTAGGATTCTTTGGGGTGTGTGTGTGTAATTGTCTTGAGCTGAAGGAGCGGAAGCGGGAGGAACGAAGCTCGGAGAAGCCAGGGAAAAGATGCAACCCCCCCAAAACTTCCCACATGGGTTGTAGATCCCTTGTAGGGGGAGGGAGGGGAGGGGAAGAGGCTCCGCGGGTGGGGGAGGGGAGGAAAATGGGGGACGCTGCGGAGGTCAAGGAGATAAAGAAGACCTTCATTGTGCCAGCCATCAAACCCTTCAGATCACTACGAGTTCGCCACCACCAGTTGCAAGGAGTGGGAAGGAGAGGAAGGAAGGAGGGAGGCGGGGAAGGAAAAGAAGAAGGGATCTACATGGCTCTCTGGCCGGAGGGAGCTGCGTGGGGGGGAAACGGGCATCTGTCAAAACCCCGAATCCCGTCTCGGCCTCGGGTGGCTGCGGCAGAAGCAGCGAGCTTTCCCCGCTGCATAGGGATGTGGCGAAAGGGCTCGGGCGCGCGGGGTTGAAACGGGCATCTGTCAAAACCCCGAATCCCGTCTCAGCCTCGGGTGGCTGCGGCAGAAGCAGCGAGCGCGGGGGCGACGCTTCACTGGGAGTGACCCTCCCCCTCGGACTCCTCTTCCCGCCCCCGCGGCCTCGGCTTGGAAGGGCCGGGAGAGCAAGAGCAAGAGAGAATGTGGGAATCTCTCGGGGCTCGCCGGAGCGCTGCTCCTTTCCCAGAGCAGAGAGAGAGAAGAAAAGAAGGGGAGAGAGAAAACTGGGCACCCGAGCCCTTTCCCCACATCCCTATGCAGCAGGGAAAGAGAGGTCGCTCCCGGTGAAGCGTCACCCCCGTGCTCGCGGCTTCTGCCGCAGTCACCCAAGGCTGAAACAGGATTTGGGGCTTTGACAGATGCCCGTTTCCCCCCCGCACGCCCGAGCCCTTTCCCCACATCCCTATGCAGCGGGGAAAGCTCGCTGCTTCTGCTGCAGCCACACCGAAGCTGAGACGGGATTCGGGGTTTTGATAGATGCCCGTTTCCCCCGCGTGCGGCTTCCTCCGGCCGGAGAGGCATGTAGATCCCTTGTAGGGGGAGGGGAGGAAGGGGAGGGGAAGAGGCTCCGTGTGTGGGGGAGGGGAGGGGAGGAAAATGGGGGACGCTGCGGAGGTCAAGGAGATGAAGAAGACCTTAATTGTGCCAGCCATCAAACCCTTTGGATCACTACGATTTCGCCGCCGCCAGTTGCAAGGAGTTGGAAGGAGAGGAAGGAAGGAGGGAGGGGGGAAGGAAAAGAAGAAGGGCTTTGGGAAGTCGGGGGGGGGGTGTTGGGGGGGGGAGGGGGGTGGGAGGGGGGGATATATACTATGTGTTAGATTTCAATGTAATGCGACTTCATATGTATACTGTTTCTCTTTAATTTCTCTGTAAAAATAGGACAAGTTGAGTACATTGACATATAGTAGAAATACACCAAGGGGAGGAGGAGTGGGATAGAAGAAAGATGGGTAGAGAGGGCGGGAGAGAGGATGGGAGGGAGGGTGAGAAGGAAGGGAGGGAGTGGATTGGGAGAGAAGAGTGGTAGAGGGGGAGGGGAAGTAGGGTAGAGGGGAATGATGGAGGGAAGATAGAAAGTTGGAGGGGGGCGGAAGAAAGAGGTGTATGGAGAGTGGAAGAGGTATTTTGGGTTTCTATTTTGGGGGATATTGTTGACAAGAGGAATTGCTGTGATTATTGTTTAATGTTGTATGGCCCCAGCTATGCACAGTATATGTGAATGTATGAAAATGAAAAATGGAAAATAAAAACATTTCATACTAAAAAAAAAAGAGAGAGAGAACGGCCCGGGGACGCGGGAAAAATTATGGGAAGGCGTGCCTGTCCCGCCAGATGCGGGACATCTGGTCACCCTAATATATCCATCCATCCATCCATCCATCCATCCATCCATCCATCCATCCATCCAACTATTTATCTACCTACCTACCTATCTATCTAATGTAATTTTCTCTCCTGAAGGGCTTTATAGATGACATATCAGTTAAAAATAACGTGGACTATTGGATTGGACTTCATAAGAACTCTAGTGCTCACAATGGTCTCTTATGGACAGCTGGATATGGGGCACAATATTTGTAAGTTTTGAAACAAAATGTAATTATGTGACAAGTTGTGCATCAGGGTGTCATGCCTACCCCCAGAGGTGGGTTGCTCCCGGTTCTATCCTGGGTCCGAAGGGACATGATTGGCCGACCCTTTGCATCTACAAGCATTGTGCAGAAAGAACAGGGCTGTTTCCTGAGCTAAGCCTTTGCAAGGCCGATTTGGTAAATAAATCCACCACTAACCAGAGGCTGACATTTCCCTGCCTGGGGAAGGTTGGTAAGAGAAGCCAGTGTACAGTGGCCCTTGTCCTGAAATGGTTTCCAGAGGCTGCAGCAGGCCACATGCTTTCTGGGAACAGATCCTCTTCTGAAGGGTCCTTGGTGCTGTCTGAGCTTGGCTGTTTTCCTGCAGCCGTTTCGTTACCCAAACTAGGTAACACCCTCAGTGATGACCTTAGCCCTGATGACGTTAGCTAGATGGGTAATGAAATGTCTGCAAGAAAGCAATCAAGCTCAGAGAGCTCCATTTCACCCCGGAGCTACAAAGATTCTCTTTTATTAGATCAACTTCTGCTGCAGATCTGACAAGGTGAAATATAACCCCTTACCCTCCCTTACATCTCCCCTTGCCCTTGACCACTAGAAGTCCCTATGGACCTCCTGTTGAATTTCATGTATCCACTCCGCCCGTCCCCCAATGCCCTGCTGTAAATTTACCATTAACAAGTTTTCTATTTCACATGGGCAGAAAACCTTAATCTAACAATCACCCATTGTGATTGTGATAGGAGAAAGCTTTAGATTGACTTAGATCTAAACCTAGATCTCTATGCTTGTACCTCTAGATCTACATATCTAGATCAAGGCTGATGAGTATTTTGGTTCCTTTAACAGGTACTGGAGTACTGGTCAACCCAATGGTGGAGATGAAGAACTCTGCATTGCCATCCTCCCTACTGGCAAAGTTAAGGCCCTTTGGAATGATGATAATTGTGCCTCCCCAAGAGCCTTTATTTGTAAGATGGGCCCAAAGGACCAGTGGTTCCACTAATTCAAGATGGTGGAAACCGATTATAAGATCTCCCAACTCAGCTGCATTGGTGTTAATAAATGCATTGTGGGAACCAAATTTTGCCAAACTTCTTTTCTCTGCAAGCTTCCTACTTGTCCTTATCATCTTGACAAAATATATCTTTCTTACACCATCTGAAAAAATGTATTGAGACTGTGATAAGTTACACAATACTACAATACAGTACAATAATAATACAAAAACTAGCTTCTTTCTGTTCCGTAATGTGTCATTCTTTATATCCCTTAGTGGTTGAAGGAAGGCCAAGATGTTACAAGGATAAAGAATTATAGGGCAATTTCATCACTGAACAATGACTATAAATTTTGGCAGAAAGATTAAAGAAGGTTTTACAGGCCTATATTCATGAATATCAGTCTGGCTTTTTGCCAGAATGACTTGGTGCTTGAGGCGGAAAAGAATGAAGATTTTTAATTTTACCTATTTTTTGCTATAGAAATGGTTACTTTATACTCTTTTGTAAAAGTAAAAAGTTGAGCTTTGATGTTATTAATTTATTGTACTGCACCAAAGGAAGTCAGAAGTTAACCCCCCAAAAAATGAATGAAACCTCACATTTGCTTTACGTGGATGACCTGAAGCTTTCTAGAAAAATCAGAACTCCAAATCCCATCACTGACAAACATCGCAAGTGTTGGTGGCGCAGATGTAGCAATGGAGTTTGGCCTAGAGCACGGGTGTCAAACTCAAGGCCCGTGGAATTCTTAGATCTGGCACAGGGGCCTCCCTGGAAACAGCAAAGGACTGGCCCACAATGCCTCTGCCAGCGAAAAGGGAGCTCAAGGGGCTGCGTGTGGCCCTCCCCAGCTCTGTTTTCACAGACAGAGTGTTCAGGCCTCCAGAGGCTCCCCTGACATGAGTGACGTCAAGCTGGCCATGCCCCCTGGCCATGCCCCCCGCCCCTCCAAGGTCAAACACAATCCTGATGCAGCCCTTAATGAAATACAGTTCGACCCCTGACTTAGAGCAATGTGCTTTAGTAGCAATAAGGAAGGCTAACCTAAGGTGACCAGACATCCCAATTTCAGCATGACAATCACGCTTTATAACAATTTGTCCCCTGTCCCTGCGCGTTTTAAAAAAGTCCCTATTTTTTTCTGGCTTCATGTTGAAAGCCCAGTGGATTTGCTTAAGAAATCCTAACCGGGGCAAGAAAAAATGACCCATTACCATAGAGCTGCAGGAAACACCTGGCTAGAGAGGGAAGCAACTGTTACTTCCTGGATTTTTTGGAGGGGAGGGGCACGGAGTTTGGAGGTCTGCTCGTGTGAGAAAAATGGTGTTCTTCTTTTTTCTTTGAAAAATATTTCCCTGGGACTATTTAACCATTTTAATTTGCTCAGTTCTTTGTATTAACATCTACATCATTCTGGATTGACTTGGAGTGTCTGCCTACTGGTAAGTGGGTTTTTTTCTTTTATTTTTTAATGTATTTTAAAATAATATTTTATTTATTGTGCATAGGATTTATTAAAATAGTTTTATTCTGTGTGGAATTAAGTTAAGAACTCCCTGTTATTAAGCTTTCCTCAATTAATCTCTGAGTAGATTCCCACCAACTTCAAGATCCCAAGGGCACATCTTGGAAGCTACACCTTTACTTAGTTTATAGATGATGCCTTTCCTTAAATATGAAAATAAATACATTTATTGTTCAAATGTGTATATCTCAATAGAAATGACTCTCAGGGGTGACAACAATCCACTAAAATAATAATATAAAACAGTAATTTCAAAAACAGGAGCAACTGTTATGAAAATTATTATTAAAAAATAAAGAATAAAAATGGAGTTATTAAGTATATTAATTGCAGCAACCACAATACAATAGCTCGGTCCTTCTTTTCATTAAACTAGACATACCCAATTCCAAGGAATTAAAAGACGCTTGCTCCTGGGGAGGAAAGCTATGGCAAATCTAGATGCATCCTAAAAAGCAAGGTGACCAGATTTTCAGTAAAGAGGGACACCTTTGACTGGGGGTGGGGGCTTGATTAAAAATTTTATACGGAGCAACAAAAATTTTCATACAACGCAAAAATAGTATTGTAATTTTTTTTTTATTTCAACATAACTACAATTTACAAATATAAATTGTAACTGTTGCCAAACATCAAAATTTTGATCGTGTGACCATGAGGATGCTGCAACGGTCGCTAAGTGTGAAAATTGTCATCAGTCACTTTTTTCAATGCCATTGTAACTTTGGTCACTAAGCCCATTATATCACCTTTCTTGCCACAGTTCTTAAGTGAATAACTGCAGCTGGTATTTTGTATTTTGGATAGAATCTTTTTTAAAATTTGTCTAAGACAATTTTAAAAAAGGATTCTATCCAAAATAAATTGAAGTGAAACCATTTTTAAAAATTCTATGCACAATACTTTGAAATATATTGTGCATAGAATTTTTAAAAATAGTTTTACTTCAATTTATTCTGTGTGGAATAGTTTGAAATGTTTTACTTCAATTCATTCTGTGTGGATTCTTTTTTTAAATTGTCTTAGAGCTCTGGAGCCCATTTTAGCTGGCAAAGCACTCAAGCCATCACATCCCCCCCAAACACGAGTGATGTCGAGGTGGCCATGGCCACACTGGTCCCCCAAGGTCAAACACAACCCTGATGTGGCCCTCAGTGAAATCGAGTTTGACACCCCCTGCAGTAGACAGCTGGAAATGTTAACTGGACACAAACTGGACTGGACAATTTGACATAAAAAGGAAGAAAACTGATAACTATTCCCTTGTCATGGCAGAAGACACAATGAAAACTCTTTAATTAGTTTAGTTTATACTTTTATAACATACGGACAGACTTCATCCTTGTTTCAAGTGGGAAATGGTGACCCGGCTAGGAGGAAAGCCCACATTGCATTTGCAAGTGGGAGATGGATTACAGTCCCTGAGAGATCTCCTCTTCTCAAGTGACAAAGAGTTTGCCGAGCAAGCAATAGCACTTAGACTTCTACACCACTTCACATGACTTTTACAGCCCTCTCTCAGCGGTTTACAGTCAGAAAAATAGCACTTATTATTGACACTTACAGAGTCGCTAATAGTTCGATTCTTGCCAGAACATCCGTCCTATGGTACGTCTTTCCTGCAGAGATTAGAATAAGCCTGATCCTCCTGGCCACTTCAGCTTCAGAGTGATGGGATTAAGACATGCCCTCAGCACATGATAGGATTAGCCCTCTACCCATCTCACCACTTGACACCTGGGAAGATTACAACACCCAGCTAAGATTCACCCAAGCTTGGGACTCAAGATAACCTACACAGTGGTGGGATTAATTTTTTTTTACTACTGGTTCTGTGGGCGTGGCTTGGTGGGCGTTGCATGGCTTGATGGGCGTGGCTTGGTTGGCATGGGAGGGAAAGGATACTGTAAAATCCCCATTTCCTCCCAATCAGCTGGGACTCAAGAGAGAATAGATGGGGGCGGGGCCAGTCAGAGGTGGCATTCTCCGAATTACTCAAAACTTCTGCTACCAGTTTCCCAGAACTGGTCAGAACCTGCTAAATACCAACTCTGAATCTATAAAGCCACCCCTGCATTACCCCAAGGGAATCTGACAACCAATCAGAATACATTTCTTACAGAGGAACAGGAAGCTCCACAGTGGGGCCCCAAGAGAGGGTATAAATCGCTCTCTTTTTCATCCATGTGCTCTTTTTTTGCCCAGGACCTCAAACCATGTACTCCTGTTCACGATTAAATCATCTTTCCAAGCAGTCTCCATGTTCCATGTATAACAATTTTAAACTGTTAAAAAGAAAAGATTGAAGCAATGAGAGTGGGGAGAGAGAGCCTTTGCCCTGTGTTTGTCTGGTCAGCAAGAACAGGAACTGTTCATTTTATTTTATTTTTTTCTCCTTCCTTCTCTGTACCCTTAAGTACAGCCCACGTTTAGGAAACGTTTTTAGTTCATTTAAAATAAAAAATTCATTCTTGCCTTTACTGTCTGTTTAAATGATTTCAGCTGTCCATCCCTTTTCTGAAGCTTTTGAATCCAGTTCCCCCTTTCATCTGTGATGTTCCCATTTTGTTGAAACTGATTTATCTGTTTAAAAATTGCAGTACTGATGTTTCTCCCCAAAAAAATTCTGTCTGCAAACCATCTACCCCCCCTCCATCCCCCCCCCAAAAAAATCTCTAATCCTCTTACAATGTTTTTCCTGGGAGGATCACCCACAAAGGGGCTTGTTTTCATTTCTTTCAGCCCTGCACAGATGACTCTGCAACCTGAGGAAGCAGAAAATCTGAGCCAGATGCTGCCTTCAGAGGAGACTTCCATTCATTGAGCCAGGAATTGGGTTTGGATCCAGCCCTCCACTAGAAAGTCATCACAGCAACCAGAGAGGAGCAGACCTTCCCAATCCTCCTCCCCTCCTCATTCTTATCTCACGCCACTGACAGCGCTCTTGCAATGGAGAGAAGTTAGCCCAATGGGATGGCCAACATGCCTTTGGAGGCTTGTGGGAGCTATCAAGGGTAAGAGTTTGCATGAGCGCACATCTCTGCAGGCAGATGTGTCCAGACAAGCTATTAGAAAGTGGGGGTGGGAGGAATAACGTGAATGTCTTAACCACTATAAGTCCCAATGGACCTCCTGTTGAATTTCAAATATCCACTACCCCAGTCCCCACAATGCCCTGCTGTAAATTTACCAGTAACAAGTTTTCTACTTCATGTGGGCAGAAAATCCTAATTCAGTGATGGCGAACCTTTTTTGGCTCGCATGCCAAAAGCGGGAGGAGCTCAGGAGGGTCATGCGCAAAGCATTATGGGTGTGGCACACCCGCACATGATCCCCCTGCTACTGTTACTGGTAACTTTACAGCAGGGCACACGACCAGCGCTCCTCCCCATTGTGGCGTGCTTTTTTTCCCCCTGAAGCCTCTGGAGCATGAAAATCTGGCCCTACAGGCAAACCGGAAGTTCAGAAACAGACTACAGTTTGCTTGTAGGGTCGGTTTTTGTCCTCCGGAGCCTTCAGAAGTCTTCCGTGAAGGCTCTGGAGGGGAAAAAACAACCCCACGAGCAAATCGGAAGTGACCTGACAAATGGTTCCACATGCCACCTGTGACATGCGTGTTATAGGTTTGCCATCACGGTCCTAATTTATCAATAACCCATTATAACTGTGATTAGGGAAAGTTCTAGATCGACTTAGATCTAGACCTAGATCTCTACATTTATATCTCTAGGTCTACAAATCTAGATCGAGACTGATGAGTATTGTGGTTCTTTTTTCAGGCACTGGAATAGAGGTGAACCCAGTGGTGGAAATAGAGAACTCTGCATTTCCATCCACTCTACCGGCAGAGTTAAGGCCCTTTGGCAAGATGATCCTTGTAGCTACCGAAGAGCCTTTATTTGTAAGATGATGCCAAAGAGCGTGTGGTCCAACTAGCTAACTGATTATAAGATCTCCCAACTCAGCTGCATTGGTGTTAATAAATGCATTGTGGGAACCAAACTTTGACAACCCCCTTTTCTCTGCCAGCTTCCTACTTGTCCTTATCATCTTGACAAAATATATCTTACACCATCTGAAAAAATGTACTGAGATTGTGATAAGTTACGCAATACTAGCTTCTTTTCCCCCTGTAATATATCATTCTTTATATCCCTTAGTGGCTGAAGGGAGGCCAAGATGTTACAAGGATAAAGAATTATAGACCAATTTCATCACTGAACAATGACTCTAAACTGCAATTGTGGCAGAAAGGTCTGGCTCAAGAACTGGGCCAACCTGTGATCCAATAGGCCAGGGGCATCAAATTCAAGGCCTGATTGGCCCCCGGGGTGCTTAAATTTGGCCCATGGGACCACCCTGGAAACACTGAAGGACCAGCCTGTGGGGCCTCTGCCATCAAAAACAGAGCTTGGGAGGGCTGCGGGCAGCCATCACAGCCGAAAACGGAGCTTGGGAGCCCATTTTAGCTGGCAAAGCACTCAAGCCACCATACCCCTCCCCTGGACATGAGTGGCCATGGCCCCCCTGGTCCCCCCCCCAAACACAATCCTGATGCGGCCCTCATTGAAATGGAGTTTGAGACCCCTGCAATATAGACAGCTGGAAATATTAACTGGAGACAAACTGGACTGGACAATTTGAACCCAAAAAGTAAAAAAAGAAACCCTGATAACTCTTCCCTGGACATGGCGGAAGGCAGAAGGAAAACTCTTTCATAACATACGGACAGACTTCGCCCTTGTTTCAAGTGGGAAACGAGGCCCATCCTAGATCAAGCCAAGTCCAAAGACAGTAGGAAACTTCCAGAACTCTGACAAATTGGCCATCCATAGACACGCACAGACATAAAGCAATACCTATATACTGTGCAAAAGAGACATTCAGTGAGGCAAAAACTGCCCCAAACCCCCCCAAAGGCCCCTCCCCACCAGCACTCAGCACCCAGGTGAGCTTAGATGAACTGCACAATTAACCTCAGACCAACAATCCTTTCTTTCAGCTGCTGTCTTCTTTCCAGAGCCTCTCCTCATCAGGGCAGTCTATCTTTTAGTTGCAATCTTCACTTGGACTCCTGTCTCTGATTCTCTTTATTCAGCCATTTTCTCACAAAGTGTCTGATGGCAAGCTTCAGGCAGCCATCTTGTCTTCCCTCCTTCTCGCCTCCTGCCTAGCAACACCCCTTTGATTGGTGCCTGCTGTCTGATTGGCAGCTGGGACAACCTGGGGGCAGCCACAGGGGGAAGGAAGAAGGAGCACAAGGGCCTATCACCTCCTCAGGGAGGCGGTTCTCCCATGACAGATGAGAGCCAACTAATCATGGCCCATCCAGAGTCACCTGACCCCCGAGGGCCAATAAAAGAAAAGAAGTGGGGTCTGTCAGGTTTTGGCGGGAAGGGTTGAGGTGTCTTTGGGGAGGGAGGGCAGCCATGATGGGGTCCCCTCAGGGAAGGCTGGAAGATGGCTTGGCTATAGTTCAACTTCAGGATGGAGGCCATCACTAGCTGGGCTGCCCTGTCTAATTTCAACTTCCTCATGAAGCCCAGCTACAAATCCAGATAGAAACTATTTTTAGGTCCCACCTTACTTCTAAGGCTGGCTAAATGTTTGCTTAAAACTTTTAAGTTTCATTGTTGTTGTTTTTACCATTCAATCCTGTCTGACTCTTTTGGACTTTATAGGCAAGTGCTCTCCATGCGGCCCTGTTCATCATGGTATCGGTTTTAATAGAATCAAACCAGGCTGTTCCTTGCTTGCCCCCTTTTTTCCTATTCCACTAACGATGCCTAACATCACTGCTTTCTCCAATGAATTCGCACACATGACAAGGCCAAAGTAAATCAGACATAGCCTCGTGACTTTGGCTTCTAATGATGTGCCTGGTTTTATATGACTTAACCCCTCTCTCTTGGTTGCTCTGGCAGTCCCAGGAAACAGAGGGAAATAGAGATGTTTGTGTACTTGGTATGAGAACTTGCTTAGTGAGCATTTTTTAAAAATACTTGTGTGTCTCTTACTCTCATCTACATCCAAGAATGGAGTTGCTGCGTATCTAAATGACAACCAACCATTTCCCATCTGAGTCTCTTTGGTCTCGTAAAATAGATCTAAGGCTTTGTTCATGTAGAACAGATCTAAGGCTCTATGTAGCCGGTATTTGGCAGTGGGAGGGAAACTTTCATCTTGGGAGTGGTCTCCATGTGATCTTTGTATGATTGACCGAGCTCGGGGAACCCTTACAAACCAACTATTTGGAGGCTTGGTGTTAATGGTCTTGACTGAACGTAGCATTATAAAGATGACCCTCACTGTATAAACCGCTGAGAAAGGAGAGTGAGGTGTGGAATTCATGATTTCTTTTCTGTTGATTGGCAGCTCACCAGCTCCAGTTGGTCAGCAGCAGATGCTGCACTCTAAGAGTTCTGGAACCTTCCGCATTATACAGGAAGGACAATTGAAGCTGTTGAAAGGAGAAGTCCCAAGAAGGAGTTGAACAGCAGGGATATAAAACCATGGTGCACCACGAGGGACATGACTAGGTAAGAAGTTTGTTCTGATGAGGCTACACTGTGCAAAGACACATCACCATAGGCTAACCTCTGGCCTCTGCTTTGCAGAACCGAGGGGTCTTTGGTGCGCTCTGAGCTTGGTTGGTTTCTTACAGACATTTCATTACCCAAATTAGTGAACATCATCAGCGCTAACATCATCAGGACTAGCACTGATGATGTTACCTGGTTTGGGTAATGAAAGATCTGCAAGAAAACAACCAAGCTCAGGGAGCATTAAGGAGCCCATAGTCCTCCTCCTCCTCCTCAATCAGCTGCTCATGCTGGAAAACGGAAGACTCTTCCTCCTCCTCCTCCTCCTCCTCCTCTCCACAAACCAGACTCCTTTCTAGCACTGAAATGTTACCTGGTTTGGGTAACGGAACATCTACAACAAAACCACCAAGCACAGAGAACAGCAGGGACCCTTCATTTCAACCCTGAACTACAACACCTTTTATTAGCTTTTCAGAACTCAAAACTCAGGGACTTGTTTCTGAATCCCGTTTCAGGTTTTCCTGCATGGAAAGCCAATATTGTCTCATTGAACAAATCCAGTTTATGAGGGTTGAATTTTGGGAGCTAATAGGGGCCTCTTTGATTTGCACTTCTGGGTCACAAGTCATGTGCACCACTCTACCATGACTTCCATCTGGGCTGAAAGGCAAAATACACATAAAATAATTTCTCAACAAGGCATAATTTCAATTTTCCACTCCACATCTGACCTAACAGGTGAATAAAAATCCAAGGAAAGAATATTCAAAATGAGAAGCTAAAATGGGAGATAGAGAAATAAGACAATTACAGATATTAATAGAAGGTAAGCTAGCACATTTTATGAAACCACACTATTTATAAACAGATAAATAAAGGACATGTTTCTTAGTGATATCTTCTAGGAAGCCAGCTACTCCCATTGCCACTTTGAATGGGCCAACTTTTGTTGCTCCACCTTTTCTGATAGTAGAGATGGTCAACCTATTTTCCAAAGCACCTGGGGACAGGACAAGAAGTTCCGGATGGAAACTTAAGAAAGAGAGATCCAACCTAGATTTAAGGAGAAATTTCCTGACAGCCAGAAAAATTCATTAGTGGAACCTGCAGAAATTGTGGGTTCCCCATCACTGGAGTTTTTAAAGAAGAAATTGGACAGCCATTTGTATGAAATGCTGTTGGGTTTCTTGCCTGAGCAGGGGGTTGGACTAGAAGACCTCCAAGGTCCCTTCCAATTCTGTTATTCTGTATTCTTAATAGCTCTACATAAAGTGGGATCTGTACAGTTCTGGGTGCAGAAGGGACAAGTCAATGCAAAAATGGTGATTTATTTACATTCCGCAAACTGAGTTTCCTGCCTCCTTCGTAGCAACATAATAAATATTAGCAACAAAAAAGGGGTATCAGTGCCTTCAAATAATCAAAGTTTCTGCTATGGTTCTACAGCACCAAAAGCTAAGGAGAAGAAGGTTGTGAAACCCAAGATAGAAGACATCCATGAAACTATGACCAGAGAACCCTATCCACCAGGTGAGTTAGCTGTGTGTCCTGAAGAATGGCAGGACATGTGGGAGAGGGGAGCGGGAAGAGTTCTGGGAAAGGATGGGAATTGGCAGTCAAGGCTGTTGAGCACATAGGATCAGAGGGAAACCAGACGCCTGGACCAGAGAGCAGATGAGCAAGAAATGTGGGGTTTGTTTCCCTGAAATGTGCTGATCACTCAGACTTGGGGATAGAAAGTGAGCCTAGCAAATGCCAAGAGTTACGGTAAGTGAATTTTGCCCCATTTTACGACCTTTCTCGCCACAGTCATTAAGTGAATAATTGCAGTTGGTAAGTCCATCTGGTTTACTCATTAACTTTGCTTGTCAGAAAGTCGCAAAAGGTCCTATATGTGAGACAGTTGCCAACTGTCTGATTGTTGATGATGTGACCATGGGGGTGCGGCAATGGTCATAAGTGTGAAAAAGGGTCATAAGTCGCATTTTTCAGTTCTAACTTTGAATGGTCCCTAAAGAAGTGTTTTGAATCAAGGACTAGCTGTAATTTTAAAAATAAAATAGCCATTAAACAAATATCTCATTGCAAGACATCCTTACTATTCCTTCTTTCCTGTACTTTCCTATACTTTCCTGGTCTTGTGCTTTCAAGAAGTAAGAGCAGTGAAAACTGTAGACTAGTGATGGTGGTGAACCTTTCGGCACCAAGTGCCGAAAAGGGAGCATCCGTGTGCTATGCAAGAATGCTCATCAGGGCCACAACCTGGAAGAGGAGTTGCCCAGGGGGCATGCGCAGCAGAAAATAAACTGCCGGTTTCCAGCACGCACATGCGTGCCAGTCAGATAGTCTTCCGGTTACTGGCACCCATGTGGGGGGGGGGGCAATCAGCTGGCCAGCACGCATGCTCTTGCTGGAAAACGGAAGACAAGCTCTTCCAGCTTCTGGCACTGCCACATGCACGAAGGCCAGCTGATTGTTGCACGCGTGCACACCAGAAAACTGGAAGAGGAACGGGCAACGCTGCTCGTGCCAAACCACATGGCTCCGTGTGCCACTTTGGGCACGCGTGCCACAGGTTTACCCTCACAGCTATAGACCCAAAGGTGCTTTTCCAAAAGGCAACTGAGAATCTCCATAGACATTCAGAGCTGAAGAAACGTCTTGGATGAGAAGCAAAACATCCTCAAAGAAAATGCAGAGAGACAGATAGACAGCTGAACTCTCTCTGAAGCCCTTAGGCGAATCTCACCTAATATTTCTCCTTTTTCAAGCAAAGTCAATGGGGGAAGCCAGATTCACTTAACAACCGGGGTTCTACCTTATCAACTGCGGCAATTCACTGAACAACTGTGGCAAGAAAGGTCATAAAATGGGGCAAAGCCAAGTGGCTCACTTAACCACAGCAACGTTGGACTCAATTGTAGTCATAAGTCGAGGACTATGTGTAAGAGGATCATTTTCTTTTGTGTCCTCTTAGAAAGAACCTCTGATATTTGGCATACCAACTTGCATAAATGGAGTTTGGGTTTCCTGTGCCTGGCTATGATTTCCAGCTCAGCAGCAATATACACGAAATGTGAGTTCTCTAGTCAGCGCCTTGTTTTTGCAGAATGATCTCCAAATGGAAAGGCACCACCACCAACTCTCCCACAAGGTTCTTTCACTTCCCAGTGAGGTCCTTGCTTGGAATGGCATGGGAGGAAAGCAGCCTTGTTCACAGCAGTGGCACTTTGGTCTGCTTGGACTTTACCACCAGCCAAATATAAGGCCTTGCATCATGAAAAAGTGTCCATGGGTTCTTGGTCCCAGTTCCCCGGCCTCTGAACTCCATGCGTCTAAGAGTTGCAGTGTTGCAGTGCGTGAATTTCCCCCGTTTAACTGATCATATGCACTGTACAGAAGTCTTTAGAGGAGAAGCACTTGAACCCAGAAGAACCTGGAAAAGTACAGGTGGTCCGTGACTTTACATGAAAAAAGTGACTTATGACCGGTTTTTGCACTTAAGGCCCTTACAGCATCCCCATGGCTACATGATCAAAATCCAGATGCTTGGCATCTGGCTCACATTTACTGCAATGTCCCAGGTCACGTGATCTCCTTTTGTGATCTTCTGACAAGCAAGTCAATGGGGAAGCCAGATTCACTCAACAATCATGTTAAATAACCTAACAACTGCAGTGGCTCACGTAACAACTGTGGGCTGTTTCCCCGATAATAAGACCTAACCAGAAAATAAGTCCTAGCATGATTTTTCAGGATGCTCGTAATATAAGCCCAATCCCCAAAATCATGACCTGACAAATGCGCCCGACAAATGCATGCCGACAAAACGGCGACGTTGAAAGCGCGCCCATTAAAGTGCGCTGACAAAACCGCGCCAATAAATGGGCGATTAGGGTTTTTAGGTTAGGATTAGGGTTAGAGTTAGGGTTAGGTTTAGGGTAAGGGTTAGGGTTAACAACGTTGTTACTGTTGTTTTTGCGTTGTTTTTGTGCTTTTATCGGCGCGCTTTTAAAGTCGCCATTTTGTCACGGCAGTTTTGGCAGCGAGGATTTGTTGGGAGTGCATTTGTCGGTGAACCCCCCCCAAAATAAGCCCCAGTTAAGATGGTCAGCAAGATGGATGCATTTAGTACTGTATTTCTCCGAAAATAAGACCTAACCTGAAATTAAGTCCTAATGCATCTTTTGGAGCAAAATTTAATATAAGACCCAGTCTTATTTTCGGGGAAACACAGTACTAATTAATCAATTGCAGTGATTCACTTAACAACTGTGGCAAGACAGGCTCTAAAATGGGACAAAACTCACTTAACAAATGTTTCACTAAGCAACAGAAATGTTGGGCTCAATTGTGGTCATAAGTTGAGGACGACCTGTAATCAAGGGTGGGGAAGGGTTTTTTAAAATTTTGCAGAGCTTTCATGGAAGTAAAGGGGGATATTATTTCCCTGGCTAAATATGATGCAAGAGTCAATATGCAATCCACGGTCGCCAGTATCCTGGTTTTTAATAAAACGGAAGAACTGGTTTCGGTCAGCTATAAAACATAGTTTCCCAAAGTCCCAGTTCTATGTTACCTTATTTTATTTTATTTTATTTTGAGTAGGAACTCAACATAAGTTACAAAAGATGCCTTTTTGCTCTGCCCAAGAATGACTTCTTCCTAGTGCAAAGATGAGAGCCAGTTTGGGGCAGTGATTAAAGGCACCTGGCTAAAAAACAGAAGACCGTGAGTTCTAGTCCTGCCTTGGGCGCAAAACCAGTTGGCTGACTTTGAGTCAGTCCCACCCTCTCAGCTCTAGGAAGAAGGAATTGCCAAGACAAAGTTGCCCCGGAAAAGTGCACGGACTTGTCCACATAGTCACCAGGAGTTAAGATTGACTTGTGAAGAGCAAAAGAAGAAGAAAAACAATAGTTACAGTGTGTAAACTCTTTAAAGGTGTCCTAAAACTCCCTTAGTTCCAGACTCACTTGGGAATACACACACTTTTCCATTTGGGCAAGTGGACACGTGGCATCAGACTTTATACATTCTTCTTTTGCTGTCTTCTATTTTAGATTACTTTGATTCGGCCCATATCAGGCAAAACACCGATGCCATGAAGTTGATTCGAAATTTTATTCTACAGCACAATGAATCTCTGGAAACCCTGAACGGTAAGCAATTAATTGCAGGGAGAGAATTCTGATCTTTCTTCTAGTCCAAGTCCTGCTCAAGCAGGAGACCCTATAACATTTCAGACAAATGGCTGTCCCATCTTTTCTTGAAAGCCTCCAGTGATGGAGCACCCATAACTTTTGGAGGCAGGCTGTTCCACTGGTTAATCATTCTCACTGTCAGGAATATTCTCCTTAGTTTATGATGTTCCTGACCTGATCTGTTGCTAACCACCTAGATTCTGACATCCTCAATGAAGCAGAAAAGATGATACATCAAGTGGCCCAATTATACGAAGAAAGGGCTGAAATGCAGACACTTATGGGTAAGTTTCTCAGGATATGGGGTGGGTGGAACATTCTACAACTATAGATGCTGAAGATGCTGCAATGTTTAGATAGAAAGTTAGACTCAAATGAATATAACAGCAATCACGGGGCAATTGGCCATCTGAAAATGTCCAAAACTAAGTTGTGTGGCTCATGTGCATGTTCTTAATTCAGCAGATGTTGTTCTGAATTGCTGATGACGTCACCATCGAGGTGCAATTGCTTTAAAAAGAATATATCAAACTTCAGGATTTCACATAATACATCTTGTGCAGATGATAGTGTATTTCCAAGACAGGAGAATTCTGGTAGCTCAGGGTTGAAAAGAGGGGTCCCCGGTGCTCTCTGAGCTTAGTTGCTTTCTTGCAGACATTTCATGACCCAACTAGGTCACATCATCCTCGTGGAAGGAGTGGGGTTTTCTCTCTGTTTATATTCTAGTGCCTTGCCCTGTCAGTGTTAGTGGGGATAGTCTTGGTGGTTCTTTGGTGGAGCTGTTTACTGTTGGCTTGTTCGGCAGTTCCTTGATTGCTGTATTGTTTACTTCTCGAATGTTAGTCTAATGTTACTCTTGGAGTTCATCTATGCTCATCTGGATGTTAGTTTATTTATTTTTATTTTATTTATTTATTGAATTTATATTGCC
Source organism: Thamnophis elegans (assembly GCF_009769535.1). Taxonomy (NCBI): domain Eukaryota; kingdom Metazoa; phylum Chordata; class Lepidosauria; order Squamata; family Natricidae; genus Thamnophis; species Thamnophis elegans. Next base: position 1,863,607 of record NC_045549.1, on the reverse strand, counting down.
GCCTATTCGTCCACGGGGACTCAAGGTGGCTTACACAATATAAAACCACATTTAAAACAATAAAACTAATTTTAAAAAATCAAATAAATTAATAAAGTATAATATAATAAAATCACCTCCCACCCCAGTGACAGCAGATCAAATGAGCCATTTAATGGGCTCCATCCCCCTCTGGGTTCCCCAGGCCCGCTGGCAGAACCAGGCTTTCAGCGCCTTCCGGAGGAGTATTAGAGTGGGGGCCGTTCTAATCTCCAGGGGAATGATGCTCCAGAGAGAGGGAGCCACTACGGAAAAGGCTCTTCTCCTGGGTCCCACCAGATGTATATCCCTTGGGGACGGGACCCGCAACATTCCCCGCCTCCCCGCTCTGGTGAGTCGGGTAGATGTGACTGGCGAGAGACAGTCCCTTAGATAACCTGGTCCCAAGCCATGAAGGGCTTTAAAGGTGACAACCAGCACCTTGATTGCACCCAGAAGCAAATCAACAGCCAATGCAGCTCCCGCAGGAGAGGTGATACATGTGCACACCGAGGTCTGCACAAAACCGTGCGGGCTGCTGCAGTTTGCACCGAAAGGACCCTCTGGATGATCTTTTTTTTTTTTATTAAAAAGTTTTATTTCATTTTCATTTTCATTTTATACAATCACATATATACTGTGCATGATTAAGGCCATATAACATTAAGCAATAAACACAACTCTTCTTATATTCCAAAATACAAAACCAACATAGCGCTTCAACCCTCCATACACCCTTTCTTTCTCCCCCCTCCAACTTTCTTTTCTCCCCTTCAACATTCCCCTCTTCTACTTCCCCTCCCCCTCTAACGTTCCTTTCTCCCCCTCCCTTCCATCTCACCCTCTTTCCATTCCCCTCTCACTCCCTCTCTAATCCTCTCTCTTCTTTCCCTCTACTCCTCACTTCGGTGTATTTCTACTATCCATCGATGTATTCGGCTTCTTATTTTATACTAAAATTAGAAAAAGGAAAAGAAAAAGGCAACAGTATACAAGTGCATTCTTGTTGTTCTAAAGATTAACATAAACTATATTACCCCCCTCCCCCCTATAATCCCCCCTCCCTTCCCCCCTTCCAACTTCCCAAATCCCGTACCCGGTACAGCTTTTTATCAAACACAGTCTCGAGTATATTAAAACCAAGTAAGTTAAAAGTGAAAAGAAAAAGGAAAAGAATAGAAGAAAAAAGTACTAAAAAAAAGAGAAAGAAAATCAATAAACTCTCTACATTGAGCTCAGCTTCTTATCATTAAAAATCAACAACAACACTTAAGCGGTTTACATCATTCCTAATCTTAATTAATTAATTACCTGCAGGATTTCAGCATATATTAAAACCAAGTAAGTTAACCAAGTAGAATTCTTCTCTAGCTAGGGGCCTTATCCCTTTATCTAAATATCTATCTATTTCCAAACCCTTAATTTGTCCCTTTTATGCTTCCTTCCTCTCTGACACAATTTAAACACATCTCAAGTTCTTCTCTCGGTTTCCTCTTCCAGCTCTTCTCGTCCCTGCCTCTATCTGTATCCATATACATCCATATACACACACACATATATATATACACACGCCCATATACATACGCATACATATATTTTATATTCATCCGTACTCCTCTCATATATGCTCCACCTTCCTGCAAACTCCCTGAATGTATCCTTCCAAGCAGTATATTCAGATAGCAATTTTTACAGTTCCATCTCAAAGTAAGGTCTCATTCAACCTCCACTACCCTCCCGTCTACACCACACCTCCCAACTCCATCCAAATTGGGCCGCGATCCAAGAGAACCACCACGATCTCCACCCTCCACCCTGGAAAATAAGTCATCAGTAATTAATATTAAAAAAAAATCAAAATTATCCATTAAGTCTTTTTAGATCCCATACAATATATCTTCCCCCCAAAAAATCAACATCAGTTCGTTCAACCTTAATGTCTCTTCCTCGGTATACAACTATATCATTTTATGCAAAACAAAAGTCACAGAATGTTAACCAAGTTCAAAATTAAGCCAATATTTTGGATCAGTTAATTAAATATAATTTTCTTACAGAGGAATTATATCGTTTTTAAGCTGTTTGATATAGTAAAATATTTACTTTCTCTTTTGTAATGAGTTCATACATGTCTCCTTAATCAATAGTTGATGATCATAGATGTTGCTGCAATCCACCTTATTTTCCCATTCGTCTGGGAGCACGACTGGGTCCTTGTTCTCTGGTCTCCTGCTCTTCCGGAAGGGGAAAACGATACTTCCTGTTTTGTAATTGTGTGTTACGTTGTTTCTCTTGTCCTTCTCTTTGTCTTTCTCCAAGTCCAGGTGATTCAGGATGTTCCGCCTTTAAGATCTTATGGTAAAAATCTCGGGCTTCCCATACAGAGTTAAGACGATATTTTTGCTCACCGAATGTAATTATAATACCAAATGGCACATCCCATCTATACTGTATCTGACGATTTCTGAGTTCTTTAACTAGAAAAGCATAGTCTCTCCTGACTCTTAACATTTGAGGTGGTATTTCCTTGAAAACAATCAAGTCCTGTCCATCAATTTGCAGCCTGGTATTATAAAATTCTTGTAGCATCGCGTTTCTGGATTCTCTTGTAGCAAAATATATAATTACATCTCTCGGAAGCTGTCTCTGTTTTGCCACCCACGAATTATGATGGTAAATTTTCTGGATCTGCCAATCAAATTTGAATCCCGGACTTCCCACCAAACGACTGAAAGCCTCTGAAAAAATCTGTTTCAAGTTCTCCTGATCATTTTCACGCAATCCCCTAACTCTTAATGCAAGCTCCGTCTTTTTATAATTTGTCATAACAAGTTGTTTTTCTGCGTTTTCAACTTTCTGTTGCAGCACTTCAATTTTGGATGTCAGGTTGGCATTGGCTTCCTCCAGGAGCTCCAGCTTATCTTCCATTCCACCAACATAGTCTGTCAATACTGTTACAAATCCAATCATATCATCCTTTGTTTGAGCAATCCTGGCATCAAGCTTATCACATAAATCTGAAATAAGTTGCTTCATCTCCTCTCTGAATTCTTTAAGAGTCTCAAAAAGAAATTCTTTCGTTAACAAATCTCCAGTAGGGGGCGTAGAAGGTAAGGACTGCGGCTTTGTAACAAATGCTTGAGATATATTGCTAAAAGAACGTCTCCCCGACTTTGATTTCGGTGCCATTATAGAAAGAAAGCAAACAAAGTTTTCAAGTCTGGTCTCTGCTCGCGTTGATTTCAGATAAAATAATTTCAGTAAACTTTTAGAAGTTGATAAGAAAAGATCTTCAAGGGAGTGAAGCTAATTAATTTATATGAGGTTATTCCTTTGATTCTGTGCCAGGAAGTTGGAGATATAATTCTGTGCCAAGAAGTTGGAGATATATCATTATAACAAATGGGGAAGCTATAAAATCGCCATTTTGAAGACCATTAAACAAAGGAGTTTTTTATAACATTGAAGCTGGTATTTTTGATAAAGAGAACAAATAAAGTTCTCAGGTTAGGTCTCTGCTCGTGTTAATTTTCAATAGCCTAGTTTCAAAAGATTGTCCTGAGGTGGGGGGGGTCACTTGCCTTGAGCTGTGAAATACAGCTGAGAAGTTCGGGTCGGAGTTAAATGACTCAGTCTTGGCTGATCCTCCCCCTCCGTTCACAGCCAAAAAAAAAAAAAGCTGCAAACTTCAAAGAAGGTTCTTGCCGACTGAGACCCTCTCTGCTTTTTTCTAGCCTGAAAAAAGATATATCTATTAGTTATTAAATAGATAACGAACCAGAACTCTGGAGGCAGCTCAGTTAAGCTGCCGGCGATGACAAACCCCTCCCCGGAAGCCCCCTCCGGATGATCTTGAAGGACAGCCCCATGTAGAGCGCATTGCAATAGTCAAGATGGGAAGTGACACAGGCATGAGTAACTGTGAGTAGGGACTGTTGGTCCAGGAAAGGGCCTAACTGGTGCACAACCTGCAAGGCCCTCCTGGCCACGGCCGCCAACTGCTCTCTGAGGTAGTGCCACTCCATCCAAGACCAAAGGTGGCAATTCTCCTGGGCCAACGAACCCCAAACCCAGCCACTCGGTCTTGCCAGGGTTTGGTTTCAACCTGTTGCTCTCCATCCAGCCCCATCAGTCTCCAGGCACTGTGAGAGGGAGGAAAATTGCTGGTGGGGAGGTGTTTTGAGAATGTGTTTGGTATGCATCCATGAGAACAGTCCTACAGAATAATGCTATTGTCCCAAACTCACTTTCTGCAGCACCCTAAAATCTAGATAAACAAATAGGAAGTGCAATTTTGCTAACATCAAGTAATGGAGTGGAATAGATTCAGATCCATTCTTGGGGAAATGAAGATCCAATCCAAACTCAGCCGGATTCCGATTCTCATGCAGACTCTGAATAAATACTGTATTTTTCGGTGTATAAGACACACTCCCACCCCCCCCAAAAAAGTGGGTGGAAATGTCTGTGCATCTTATACAGCAAATGTTGCCAAAGTCCCATCCACCTGCCAGCCCCCAGCCTTCCAGCAATTTGCCTCCTTGCAGCAAACAACATGATTTAGCACGAGCTGCTGGTTGACGGTTGAATCTGCCTCCCACAATAGTCCGAAAAATACAGTATATGCGCGCACAATCCTACTGTACAAACAAATTCCCAATAAATGCCTTTACCCCCTTCTCTGCCTCTTGCATGGTTCAAAGAAGACACCCTTGCAATGATAAATAACGGATGGACGGTGGTGAGTGGCAGCCTCTATTTTATCTTTTCCAACTTAATGACGTTTTATGAGGCCCAGAAGATCTGTGAATCTATAAACACAACGCTGGTTATTGTCATCCATCCCCATGTAGAGGTAAGTGGAACCTAGGAGTATTAGTGGTCAAAACTACCGGGTCACAGGATCCGAAAGACTTGCCTCATAGCCCAACTCTGTAAGGGTCTTTCTCGCAGGGAGATCTGGGATTGCTTTCAACCTCCTAACTTTTGCAACCAGAGTGGGAAGGCTGACACCCTCCGCCTCTCTTCCTGTTTCATTGTTTTTCCTCAAGGTCCAAGGGACCCACATTCCAGAGACAGGAAGCAGGACTCACCCATTTCCCTCTATGTCCCATAGCTGCAACAAGAAGAGACTCGATCAATCAATCAAAATAGAACTGGGAGGGACCTTGGAGGTCTTCTAGTCCAACCCACTGCTCAAGCAGGAGACCCTATACCATTCCATACAAGTGGCTGTGCAGCAGCCTCTGGATTTCCGCTTGTCCTCCTGGAGCATTTTCTTCCTTCTCCTGCTGCCGAAAGAAAGAACATCCCACCATCCTGCTGGTCCTGCATGGCGCAGTTCCGGGACAGCGGGATATTGTTTCTTTCGGCAGCAGGAGAAGGAAGAAAGTGCTCCAGGAGGTCAGGTGGTGTACATGTGTAGCAGCCCTGGGATATTTGCCTGGTGCCTACCCTCCTGGACCACTTTTTTCCCTCTCCCGCCGTCAAAAGAAAGAATATCCTGCCGTCCCGGAACTGCTCTGTGCAGGACCACAAGGATGGAAGGATTTTCTTTCTTTCTTTGAGTCTGGGGGGAAGTTTCAAACTTTTGCTTTTTACTGGGTGTAATTCCGGAATCTGGCCAGAGTCGAAACTATACCAAGACCGTGCCAATTTGATATGTTCCTAATAAGTAGACATTAAAGAAAGATGGATGCCTTGGATTTTATTTCTGGGGACATATTTGGAACCTTGACACCAGAGGTGGTATTCAGCAGGCAGAACAAGAATCAATGGATGGAAACCAATCAAGGAGAGAACCAACCTAGAACTCAGGAGAAATTTCCTGACAACAATTAATCAGTGGAACAGTTTGCATCCAGATGTTGTGGGCCCTCCAACACTGGAGGCTTTTAAGAAGAGAGTGGACAGCCACTTGTCTGGAATGGTGTAGCATCTCCTGCCTGAGCTGGAGATTGGAGTAGAAGACCTCCAGGATCCCTTCCAACCCTGGTAGTCTGGATTCCATGAAAAGATCATGTTCACGAAAGATAGTAGGGCCACCCAGCTTCTCTAGCTTCCAGGAAAGGAAAACATCATTTAGCAAGAAGAACTAAACTTACATGTTTGGACTGATGTTGCCAAGATGACTGTAAGGACTCCTGCGGTGATAGAAATCACGATCCACCAGTACTTGGTAGAGATTTTCATTATAGGACTTTGGTTCAGGTCTATCTTCTCATCAAGAGCTAGTTTGCCTGGGGGTTCTTCAGGCGCCATGGCTTAGAGATAAAGGGGAAGGAAACGCCAGTTAGATAAGACAGCAAGGGACAAAGGCCATACCCATAATCCACAATTATTGGAATGTGGGCATTGAAACCAAGACTCACAAATACTTAGCAGCCAGCTGGTTGCCCTTCCAGCATTGCAAGCATCATAGGAGATACAGACTAACTCACCAGGCAGCAGAGAACCTCGGAGCCTTCACAATGACAAAAACAGTCAGGAAGGCCACACTTCTAAACTAGGAATGTGGGGTTCTGGCAAAGGCCAAGGACAGCTAAATGTCACCGGAAGGTCACAGATGGAGAAAGGACCATAAAAGTTGGGTATCAGAGTTCAAGAATTGAAGAACGTCTGAATAAATCTACACAGAAAGATGGTTTGATGAAGTCCACCATTCCTAGATTCCGTTCTTGAGCCCTTCAGATAATATCAGAGGACTAAGGGGAATGCAGAGAGACTCCGTTTTGTCCATTTCTACTTCATGAGCTGCACTAGTTACTCTTGGACCTCCGGGTGTAATTCAAGACGTTTGAAGTCATTTAATAATAGGACCTGAGAATTACGGGACATAGGTTCCCCAACTTCAAAGTTGTCTATATCACCAGATCGGCTCAAGTACAGGGGTTTGCTTCAGTTGCCCTCTGGAGAAGGGAGAGAATAGCAAGGATTTAAGAACAATTGGCAGCAGGTCAGGAGCATGGATGCAGCCAAACCAGACCTTTCGAGCCAAAAAAACCTTTCCACCCAAAGAAAAAGAAGGAGCCTCAGCCTCCTGACGAAGTGAGAACATTTCCTGGTCAGCTCTCCCACTGAAGGGGGACAGTTGCTCCCTCGCAAGGCACCATTTGGCTAACCTGTACCTCCTCGCTGAGAATCTCCTTAGGCAGAGTTGCTCTTGGCTCTTTGGTTACTTGACTTCTGCACGTGGAATCATGTGGATCGAATGCTCCCTCTGGCCTGGCTTGTCTGCTTGCTCTTCTCTTCCCAGGTGAAGGCACCCTCTTTCCTGTGACTCAAGCAGCCCTCAGCCAAGCACAGCTGTGGGGGGATTGTGATGGCACTGCCAAGGGGGCAGCCTTGCAGAAGCAGCCCTTGGCATCCCATAGCTCACATCTCCGGACTGGCCCTGGATAGTATTATGTCAGAGAAGTTGAGTAGATTTTCAGGAGCTTTGGGGGCTTCCTCCTGAGTTGTGAGAGCCAGTTTGCTGTAAGGGTTCAAGGCACCGGGCCAGGAACCGGGAGACAGAGAGTTCCAGTTCTGCCTTTGGGCCAATCTCTGACTCTCAACCCCAGGAAGAAGAAGGCAAGGCAAACACCACGAAAACCATGTGGACTTGCCCCATAGTTGCCAGGAGTCAAGACTGTCTCAAAGGTACACACACACACACACACACACACACACACATACACACACACACGGTTTCTTTATATCCACTGGATTACTGCAGTTGTACCCAGCAGCCTTTCAACAGCAACTCTTTAGAACGTCTCACTCTAATCTCACAAGGCTCCTATCAGTCAGAGAGGCTATTGTTACTCCAAATATATTTTCTCCCAGAATACCAAGTTATGGTACTTAGGGGGTGGGGTGGGGGACAGGATTTAAAGGAGCACAGCACATAACCTTTGTAGGTTCACTTGCAAGCAAGCTTGAATCTTAACTTTAAAAAAAAGAGATAATATTCTGTATATTTCCTAATTGCATCTGGTTTTTACATTCGACTAATTTCTTTTCCAAACTGATTTGGTCATTTCTTGCAATTCTGAAAATGTGCTTCATGGCCTTTGCAATGGACTCCGTTCTCTTCTGCCAGTCAGAGACTTTTAAACACCAGTAGAAGAAAATTCACTATGAAATACATTTGAAATTCACAAATTAAGGTGCTGGCTTCTGGGGGTCAAAGAAGGAAACCGAAGGCTAAGTGCTGAATGCTGATTGGGCCCAGCTTCCAGCCAATGGGGGAGAGGCAGAATTTGAATATTCTGCATCATAAAGGAATAAACTGTCAAAAACTGTCAGAAGGAAAATCCAGCTGAAGACATAAATCTGGTGAAGCTCATACTCACAGTTTAATTCTGGTAGTAGACCAAGAGTCCAGGGTTTGGGTGGGTATCCTGTTCCTATGCCCACTACCCTCAACTAATAGGGAGAGGGAATCGGGGAGAAAATTGGGTCGGGTGATAACGGCAGAAAGAAGGCAGAACCTGGAGAGGGAAGACAGGGACAGCAACGGGAGAGATTCGATAGAGAAAGGATTCACACACGCTCAAACATCCAAGAAAGAAGCCCAATGCAAGAGATTAGAACATCTTTGCCAACCTATGACTGGGAAAGCCCAATGAATATTGAGGATGATGTTATCCATTCAGTCATGTTGGACGCTTGGAGATTCTATGGGCCAGGTGGTCTCCCCACCTCTCCCGACCTTGCGCTGCTTCTTCCAGTTGTTCTGCTGTGGCTGGAGTCAGCTTTGGGGGTGTCCAGCCACTGTGTTCTTTGGCGGCCTTCTTTCCTAAGTGATAACTCTTCCGAAGATAATTGCCTTTCCAGCCATTGCTTCTTGTTCTGCCTTCAGGTGCTTTGGAGAATAGTTTGACTCCCTCTTTTTTGTGGCAGCCCCTCAAATATTGGAAGACTGCCATCGTGTCATCCCGAGTTCTTCGGGATGACATGATTAGACTAGATATGCCCAATTCATGCAACTGTTCTTCATATGTTTTAGCCTCCAATCTTCTTTGTTGCCCTTTTCTGCACTCTTTCTAAAGTCTCAAACTTCTTTTTTATATTGTGGCAACCAAAACTGGACGCCATATTCCAAGTGTGGTCTTACCAAGGCCTTATAAAGCCGTACTACCACTTCATACAATCTAGATTCTATCCCTCTGTTATTGCAAGGTGGGATTGCATTGGCTTTTTTGGCTGCACATTGCTGGATCATAGGTCAGTGATTGCCCACTAGGAGGACCTAAATCCAGGAAAGGAGATATTAGCTAATTCTGAAGCTGTCTCCATTTTGCTGATCAAAATGTTTGCCTTTCCACTTACATCGATTCTCATAACTTGCTCCATTCTCCAGCTGTGCACATTGGGATCAGATGTTACATGCACCTATGAAGTAAAATGGCTCCCAAACCACCACCAGCAAAAGGTAAACTATCTTTTCTGCCATCTTCTCTTCAAAATATGTCATTATTATCGTCATCGGATGGGACCAAGCCAGGTTGATTCCAGAGAGAGTTCAAGCAGGAGATGTCACCCCAAGAGAGCCCCCAGACTGGGCACGATGGGTAGCAAGTTGCTTTGGCTAGCGAGATGGGTGGCATATAAATTTGAATCAATAAATAGGTGCAAGTCGTCTTAAGACCAAAATTGGAATGTTCTCGCAACATGGCCATAGTCCAAATAAACCTAATCATGCCAGGATTAAACCTGAATCTGTTCACCCCAAACTAGGCCCACACACTTTCCTGGCACTGGATCAGGACTTTGACACTGTCACTTGATATTCCTGGGGTCCAGAAGAAGAATATCACCAGTATATTGAAGATATTCTCACTCCACACTCTGTGGTCCTCGGTGTTCTCTGAGCATGGCTGTTTTCTTGCAGATGTTTCATTACCCAAATAGTGCACTGATACTGTTACCTAGTTGGGTGATGGAATGTCTACAAGAACACAACCAGACTCAGAGAGCACCAAGGATCCCACCCTCCTCTTTCTCCTCCTCGACTGGAATGGAATTCTCGCAGCTTCTCACCCAGTAAAAACAGGCTTCATCATTAAGGCCTCCTGCTTGAATCTTTAGGGGGAGATTGGGCTTTTGGGGATAGGAATCTTGGGTGATGCATTCGGCTGGGGCCGATCCCATTTAACATATTGGAGGTCAATTGGTTTTCTGTCTTTCTCTAGGTCCAGCTCCAGCTCCAGCGAAAACTCCACCAAGTAAGTACAGTATGCACCCAAACATCCATGTTGTAGGTCGGGAGGCGGGGGCTGCATCTTGTTTGTTTTTGTGTTCTTTTTAATTAATTCGTTATTACTTTGTAATTGTTCTTTTCATTTTTTTAAAAAAACTGTTCACTTTGTTGGATGGTGGGCCTGGGTTTATCCCAGGATGTTTAAGCTCCATTACTGATCTGCAGAAGGCAACTAATAGTGCTTTCCTCCTCCTCTCCACAAACCCCATTCCCTACTAGCATTGATGATGTTTCCCTAGTTGAGTCACGAAACATCTGAAAGAAAACAACCAAATTCATAGTTCTCCCACGACCCCACAATCCTTCTCCTCCTCCTCTCCTCAAAGCCCCCTCCCTTCTCGCACAGATGCTGTTACCTAGTTGGATAATGTAAGTTTCCCTGCAAGCAATCTATTGAGCTCAGAGAGTATCAAGGACCCTCAGTTTAACTCTGAGCCACAAATATTCCCATCAGCACTGATGATGTTACTTAGTTGGGAATGAAACATCTGCAAGAAAACAACCATGTTCAGGAACCTCCACGGATCCCACAGTCCTCCTCCTCCTCCTCCTCCTGCTCCTTGCTTGGAATGCAATTCCTGCAACTTCTCAGCCAGTAAACAAAGCTTCCTTGTTAAGGCTGCCTGCTTGATGAACACTCTGTGGTCCTCGGTGTTCTCTGAGCATGGCTGTTTTCTTGCAGATGTTTGTCTTCCCCTCCCCTGATTTTATGTGAGCCGCCCTGAGTCCCCTCAGGGAAAAGGGCGGCCTACAAATATTAATAAAATCTCAAAAAAAAATCACACTGTCACTTGATATTCCTGGGGTCCAGAAGAAGAATATCACCAGTATATTGAAGATATTCTCACTCCACACTCTGTGGTCCTCGGTGTTCTCTGAGCATGGCTGTTTTCTTGCAGATGTTTCATTACCCAAATAGTGCACTGATACTGTTACCTAGTTGGGTGATGGAATGTCTACAAGAACACAACCAGACTCAGAGAGCACCAAGGATCCCACCCTCCTCTTTCTCCTCCTCGACTGGAATGGAATTCTCGCAGCTTCTCACCCGGTAAAAACAGGCTTCCTCATTAAGGCCGCCTGCTTGAATCTTTAGGGGGAGATTGGGCTTTTGGGGATAGGATTCTTGGGTGATGCATTCGGCTGGGGCCGATCCCATTTAACATATTGGAGGACAATTGGTTTTCTGTCTTTCTCTAGGTCCAGCTCCAGCTCCAGCGAAAACTCCACCAAGTAAGTACAGTATGCACCCAAACATCCATGTTGTAGGTCGGGAGGCGGGGGCTGCATCTTGTTTGTTTTTGTGTTCTTTTTAATTAATTCGTTATTACTTTGTAATTGTTCTTTTCATTTTTTTTTAAAAACTGTTCACTTTGTTGGATGGTGGGCCTGGGTTTATCCCAGGATGTTTAAGCTCCATTACTGATCTGCAGAAGGCAACTAATAGTGCTTTCCTCCTCCTCTCCACAAACCCCATTCCCTACTAGCATTGATGATGTTTCCCTAGTTGAGTCACGAAACATCTGAAAGAAAACAACCAAATTCATAGTTCTCCCACGACCCCACAATCCTTCTCCTCCTCCTCTCCTCAAAGCCCCCTCCCTTCTCGCACAGATGCTGTTACCTAGTTGGATAATGTAAGTTTCCCTGCAAGCAATCTATTGAGCTCAGAGAGTATCAAGGACCCTCAGTTTAACTCTGAGCCACAAATATTCCCATCAGCACTGATGATGTTACTTAGTTGGGAATGAAACATCTGCAAGAAAACAACCATGTTCAGGAACCTCCACGGATCCCACAGTCCTCCTCCTCCTCCTCCTCCTGCTCCTTGCTTGGAATGCAATTCCTGCAACTTCTCAGCCAGTAAACAAAGCTTCCTTGTTAAGGCTGCCTGCTTGATGAACACTCTGTGGTCCTCGGTGTTCTCTGAGCATGGCTGTTTTCTTGCAGATGTTTGTCTTCCCCTCCCCTGATTTTATGTGAGCCGCCCTGAGTCCCCTCAGGGAAAAGGGCGGCCTACAAATATTAATAAAATCTCAAAAAAAAAATCACACTGTCACTTGATATTCCTGGGGTCCAGAAGAAGAATATCACCAGTATATTGAAGATATTCTCACTCCACACTCTGTGGTCCTCGGTGTTCTCTGAGCATGGCTGTTTTCTTGCAGATGTTTCATTACCCAAATAGTGCACTGATACTGTTACCTAGTTGGGTGATGGAATGTCTACAAGAACACAACCAGACTCAGAGAGCACCAAGGATCCCACCCTCCTCTTTCTCCTCCTCGACTGGAATGGAATTCTCGCAGCTTCTCACCCGGTAAAAACAGGCTTCATCATTAAGGCCGCCTGCTTGAATCTTTAGGGGGAGATTGGGCTTTTGGGGATAGGAATCTTGGGTGATGCATTCGGCTGGGGCCGATCCCATTTAACATATTGGAGGTCAATTGGTTTTCTGTCTTTCTCTAGGTCCAGCTCCAGCTCCAGCGAAAACTCCACCAAGTAAGTACAGTATGCACCCAAACATCCATGTTGTAGGTCGGGAGGCGGGGGCTGCATCTTGTTTGTTTTTGTGTTCTTTTTAATTAATTCGTTATTACTTTGTAATTGTTCTTTTCATTTTTTAAAAAAAACTGTTCACTTTGTTGGATGGTGGGCCTGGGTTTATCCCAGGATGTTTAAGCTCCATTACTGATCTGCAGAAGGCAACTAATAGTGCTTTCCTCCTCCTCTCCACAAACCCCATTCCCTACTAGCATTGATGATGTTTCCCTAGTTGAGTCACAAAACATCTGAAAGAAAACAACCAAATTCATAGTTCTCCCACGACCCCACAATCCTTCTCCTCCTCCTCTCCTCAAAGCCCCCTCCCTTCTCGCACAGATGCTGTTACCTAGTTGGATAATGTAAGTTTCCCTGCAAGCAATCTATTGAGCTCAGAGAGTATCAAGGACCCTCAGTTTAACTCTGAGCCACAAATATTCCCATCAGCACTGATGATGTTACTTAGTTGGGAATGAAACATCTGCAAGAAAACAACCATGTTCAGGAACCTCCACGGATCCCACAGTCGTCGTCGTCCTCCTCCTCCTCCTCCTCCTCCTCCTCCTCCTCCTCCTCCTCCTCCTCCTCCTCGGCTGGAATGCAATCCCTGCAGCATCACAGCCAGTAAAAAGAAGCTTCCTCATTAAGACCGCCTGCTTGAATCTTTAGGGGGAGATTGGGCTTTGGGGGATAGGAGTCTTGGATGAAGCATTCGGCTGGGGCCGATCCCATTTGACATATTGTAAGTCAGTTGGTTTTCTGTCTTTCCCCAGAACCAGCTCCAGGGACAGATGCAGCAGGTAAGGAGGCACCCGAAAATCCATGCTGTCGGTCAGGTTTCAGGGTGGGGGTGAGGCAGGGGTGGGTTCCTGCCAGTTCTAAGCTCTTCTATAGAAGAGGATCCACAAATCTACTGTGCCGTTTAGAACCGGTTCCAGCTCCCTCCCTTCCCCTGCCCGTCCACACTACATTGACTTCCAACTCTTTTTAGCACAATACAACATAAAACTTTTTTGCCTTTTTTGCCTTTACACATCAATACTGTCTATAGCTGGCCATTGACAAATCTATCTGATTGACAAAACCAAAGCCAATTTGGCTAGGGTTAACTGCCTTTCTACGGTGGGTGTCTGGAACGCCTAAGAACTTTTGTTGCCCAAGGCCAGCCATTGGTCTGCTGAGGGTGAACAAAGTTGGTCCCAGTACTTGTGCTATGTTACGGTGGCCGCTTTGGGCTGTTGGTCACATGACAGCACAGACTGTGGGCGAGTGGTGACGGCATGGGCTAGGATTAAGGATATCCAGGTTGAAGCCCATCCTCGGCCATGGAAACTCCCTGGGAGAAGGGAAGGGATGGGGAAAGGAGGGGATGGGGGGGAGGGAAGGGAACGTGAGATGATTCCATCCCAAGAGAGTCAATGAGCAGTTGGGTCCAAGGCCCAAATCTATCGGTCCTTTCCTGGGCTGGATGCCTTGACTCTTCAGTGGTGTGTCCAAACTCTCCTCCCTACTTACTCAGTGAAGCCTGGCATGGGTGTTGTGTGTATAATTTAAGGTGTGTGGGGCAGGTTTAACATCTCCTCGAAAGGTGAGCATTTCATGAAGGCTTCTTCATGAACAGGTTTGCTTGTTGAGGGCCCAGCTCTGGAGCAGTTGCAGATTAAGCTCCCACAGCATATGAAATGCATCATGAAGATAGTATGATTCTTATTATCTCTTCAGATCGTTTCTAATCAAGGCTTCCTTTCCAAAAAACAGGCAAGCTAAACAAATTTAAAGAATTCCTCGCAGGATACAATTGTGCAACAATTGGCGGACTCATGCTCTTCTGTCTGTTTTTGTACACCCTTTGGTATATCAGTTTATGTAAGTTTTTAATTTTATCCAAATAATGAACCAACTCTGAGGGTCTGTAATGGTATGTGGGAATGAGCTTGGGAGACAGAGGGAGAATCCAAAGCCAGACAATGGTTGGCAAAGACCCAAGTTAGCCTCTAGCTGCCATAGGAGCGTGGGAAACATCGCAGAAGAGACCCTCCCAAGTTTCTTGGGCTGTAAAGGCGAGGGGGGAGAGGTGGACTTTCAGATGCTGTTAATGTAGCCTTGCAGTAAAGTAGAAATGCAGGTAGCCTCAAGTTATGACCACAATTGATCCCAAAATGTCTTTTGCTAATCAAGGCAGTCGTTTGGTGAGTTTTGTCCCCCTTTACAACCTTTCTTGCCACAGTTGTTAAGCGAATCCCTGGGTCGGGGTTCCAAGTATCACCCCCCAACCAAAGAAGGCTCTGAGGCTAGGCATTCCTCAAGGATCCATT
This sequence comes from Thamnophis elegans, assembly GCF_009769535.1. Lineage (NCBI taxonomy): Eukaryota > Metazoa > Chordata > Lepidosauria > Squamata > Natricidae > Thamnophis > Thamnophis elegans. Next base: position 1,848,484 of record NC_045549.1, on the reverse strand, counting down.
TTATTGAAGATATCATGTTGGTGCATCTGGGAAAACCCAAATCTGAAAGCTTCCAGGTTTTTCCCACCCAAATGAAATTCCAAGTCCCTGCCTAGCAGTGACATGCGGTGAGGTTTATGGCTGGTGAGGCACTGACACAGGGGTTTCAATTTTTTTTAGACTTGTGGACTTCAACTCCCAGAATTCCACAGCCAGGCATGCTCAGTTCCAATTTAAAGTGACAGCATTTTTCTCCTTTGTGAAATAAGTTTTCCAACTTTAAAAAAAAAAACACCCCACTCTGAGGAGCTTATATCCTCAGACGTTACTTTAGCAGCGCTTAGGTCTATGGTTAGGACTTCAATGGTTAACTTTTTTTACCAGCCCCAGACTGTGAATCAAATTGAAGATTAACCATAATAATAATAACAAGGATAAAGTTTCAAAACTTGTGTTAACAAGCTATTATTTTAATTAACTTGTGGAAAATTTACCATGGCCTCTTATCTATCCCAAATCATCCCAAAAGTTAAGAGCAATTTGTCCTGGATCAAATATCCATGCTTGTTTCTTAATGCCATCTCTTACCAATTGTTGTCTAATTAAACAAAATAAATTCAATCCCCACAGTGGCCTATCTTCCTAGCAAAGTCCAAATAGAAGTGGTTTCCAGATAATAAATCGATTCCTCAATCTTCCTCGGCCCTTCCAAGGAAAAAACAATCGGTCACTTCTCCATTCTGTCAGGCTTCTGGTACTGTAAAAGAACGCAGGCTGGAACTTCAAAGAGGAAAGGTTTATAGAAGGGGTTTGCCATTGCCTCCTTCCTAGGGCTGAGCCAAAGTGACTGGCCCAAGGTCACACAGACGGTTTCGTGACCAAGGTGGGAGAAGATTACATGATCTCCTTCTTTCTAGCGTGGTGTCTCAATTTAACTTATTATTATATGGTAATTAAACCTCTCCTTCAGGTGCTATTGAAAAAGCAAAACGGGATCCACTTCGGAATTCAGTCGCACAAATTAGAAGATTTATGATTACACAGGATGCTGCATATGGTAATCTTAATGGTAAGTAAAGAGTTCCACTCTAAGCGTTCAAATGCATTCCTGTCCCCAAGGCCACCGAGCCCATTTTCCTTCCTCTAGCTAGATTGGTGGGTTATATCGGAATGGAAGGAGCATTCCCATCCATCTGCTGCTGGCCTTGAATTCTTCTCCAAGTGACCTCCAAACGGTTCTGCAGAAGAATCAGGAGCTATTCGAAAGCCCAGCTCTGCCCTGACAGTAAATAAATTGATTGGCAATCTATTGACGGCCAGGAAACAAAATCTAATCAAAGCATGATGGAGCCAACTGGATGAAGCCCAAGCCAAGGGTGAACAGGGGAGGAGATCCATTCATTCGTTGCTAACCTCCAGCCACTCCACCAACCCGATGCCAGTCCGCAAGTCACAAGATTTAGGTCATGGTTCTGAAAGGCCAATCTTGCCATGATTCTCTATGGTTTGGTGAGATTTGCCTCCAGGGACCTCGTAATGGGATCCTTCCTGGGAAGAAAAATACTTCCTAGCTGCAGAGACTGACAGACCGCTTCAGAAGACTGTTTCATGCATGGAAGGAAGTGGGCTCTGGATAGACCAGGAGGCAGCTTCCAATCTGAAGAAATGCTCTTGCCAACGTCGCGACAACACAACGTGCGGTCTTGACAGTCCAAGACTGCCGTTGACACTTTTGCCACTGGATGGTCCAGCAGGATCTAAACCATCCCGGAGAGACGGTGACCAGAAAGACAAAGCCTTGCTGGTCTCAGGGACACCGCAAAGTCCCTGATTGACCCAAGGGAAGCGCTTCAAGCTGGCGGCAAACAGGCAGCCCGCAGGCTGACGAAGTTGGAGATGGCTCCGGAAAGAAGGAAGTGAAAGTGAGTGCATCGGGTGATTTTTTTTTTTTTTTTACTCTGAGAAAGAGTGCCCAAAGAAACGGCTAAATAGATAAACTAGTCCTTTAATTAAAAGAATAAAGCGATGAATTTAATTCTTATTGGACTGCCTTGGAAAGTTTTTGGTTTTTCTTGTAATGATACTTTGTGGATTGAAGTGATTGTAACGTTTCCTGTTTTTCCGCTTGAAATGAATGTATTGTTTTTTTTCCCCTCTATTTTTTACCACCTTATTTTTTGGCTTAAATTAAAACTCTTTTTTTTATTTTAACAAGTTCTCCCCTCTATTTGTTATTAAATCCCACCAAAGAAAATTAAAGATTTTTGTTTTCCATAAAATTGAGAAAAGTATGAAAAAGTGGAATCTGCCATTCGGAAGCCAGAGTCTGAAGTTTTTTCTTTGAAGCAATGTATCCTTTCTTCATTCCTATTTGATTTTACTGAGTTTGTAACTGAAGGGTTTGCAACTTGCTTAGAAAATTTGATAAAGAGTCAAGTGCAGGTGCTCTTGGAAAATATTTTGGCAAGAGAAGGAAAAGGAAAGAAAAAGATAGACCCCTTCTCCTTTGAAGTGTACAAAAGAACTTGTGCTTAAGTTAACTTTATATACATACACACACACAAACACGCACATACACACAAAAGAAGCTTGGAAGGCTAGAGTGGCAGTGGCTATCATACTCCTTTTTTCTTTTTTTCTACTTCATTTTTTGGGGGGTGGGGGTGGGGATGGATCAATATCCAGATCAGGAAACCTTAAAATTTCAAAATATCCTGGCTGGAATTCAAAATATTTTAGAAGGATTTGGGAGATTTGAGAAGAAGTTGGATAGACTATTGTTTATCAGAGCAAAAGATGACGGGGTTGGAGCCCCAAAAATTAAAGAAGAGAATGAAAATATAGAAGCTAAAGACAAGACAATAGATGAACTTATTAATGGAGTAAATATGGGTGAAAACGGAAAGAAGGGAAGATGGAAAAGTGAATTTGACAATTTGGAGCTTTATCCCAGATTTCAAGATACAGGAGGAAAAAAAGGGTGATAATGATGGAGCTAAGAAGAGAAACCTATTCAGAAATAAGTTTGACAACCAAAGGCAAGCTAATGTTAATAACAATTCAAGGGCAACGAGTCTATTTGAGAGATCTTTTAAGCAATAAAGTGCAGAGAAAAGTTTATAAAAACTTTATAAAGAACCTGAAAAGAGAATTGACACAACAACAGACAAGAGAGATAAGACTGTTTTGCAACTAGAAAGATTCAGGTTGATAATGAAAGTTGATGATAAAAAGTTAGCTAATTTTGGGTGATTAATAAGTAGGGATTTCAGTATTTTGTAGATTGTTTTAGATTATCATTGAATGTTTATTTGTTAACATATAATTAACTACAACAATAATGAAATGATAATCTTAATTAGTATAAGTAACCTGGTTATAAATTATAAATTGGGACTTGGTGAAAAGACCTATATATTTTATTAATACATTTTTGTTTAGATCTTGTTATAAAGGTATAATTACTTTGGGTCTGAAGAGAGGAGATGTGATATAAATACTAAGTAATTTCTTTGTTAACCACAATAACAACAAGGAAATGTTAATGGATATTTTTGGTGATTAATAAGAAGGAATGTTAGCATTTTGTAGATTGTTTTAGATTCTTATTAAATGTTCATTTGTTAACATATAATTAACTACAATAATAATAATTAAATGATAACTTTAATTAGTAAAAATAACTTGGATATAAATTGTAAATTGGGACTTGGTGAAAAGACCTATAAATTTTATTAATAAATTTTTGTTTAGAGCTTGCTACAAAGGTGTAATTTATTTTGGGCCTGATGAGAGGAGAGGTGATATAAATAGTAAATAATTCTTAGTTAACTACTATTATAACAAGGAAATGTTAATGGATAATGTTTAATGATATATATTTGTGTGTTGTACTAGTAAAAGCAAATTGGATATAAGGCTTAAACTGTGAGTTGGGGAGGGGGAGGGGAGGGAATGCTTAGATAACTGACTTTGTTTCAGAATATGTCATAAAGATCAATGTTATTGGAGGTTTATTGAAATTGTGAATGAATGCCAGTAGGTGGCTGTGTCTTTAAATATAAATGATTTTAGATAAAAACATGTTTAAATAATTGTAATTAAATGAGATAGTAAAATACATATTTTTTTAATTTAAAATGTATAATTCAATTTGAATGAAGTATATGTAAGGATTGTGGAAGAAATGCACGAAATGTATTTGTAATCAATCGACACGCTTTCTACAAGATGTAACGAAAGATGATTCTTTTTTGTGTTTTTGTTTAGTTAAAACAATACAACGTTTCAAAAAAAAAAGAAGAAGACTGTTTCATGCATGAAATAGAAGGAAATGGGCTCTGGATAGACTAGGAGGCAGCTTCAGATCTGAAAAGATGCTCTTGCTACATGTGTTTCAGATATTGATTTGATCCTGGCGGCTGAGAAGGAGTCAAGAAAGTTGCTTCCATGGGCTGAAAAGATCAAAGAAATTGAAGCAGAGATTGGTAAGTTTCTCACAGATTGAGATGAATAAGAATCCAGAGGGATAGCTGTCTCCATGTCAGGGTTTGGTGGGTTTCTTTGCAATTTTCTAGGCACCATCCATCAGTCCTGGGGATTAGAGCGGTGCACCCTGCTTTTTTTTAAAGTATTGTCTTGGGCAGATTGTCAGCTATCCCAACTTGGTCAATTAGAAAAGAAAGACTCTCGTCGCGACATTACAACGTGTGGTCTCGATACTCTGAGACCGCTGTTGACACGTTTGCCGCTGGGGGGGGGGGTGTCTATTGAGACCTAAACTGTCCCGTAGAGACAGTGATCAGGAAGAAAAAGCCTTGCTGGTCTCAGGGATATCGCGAAATCCCTGTTAAACCCAAGGGAAGTGCTTCAAGCCTGCGGTGAACAGGCAGCCCCTAGACTGATGAAGTCGGGACGCTCCGGAAGGAAGGAAGTGAAAAGAGAAAGTGAGTCCATCTGGTGAGGTATTTTTTCTATTTTGCTAGACTGCCCAAAAAAATGTTTCCTTAAAGCCAGACTGATCCTTAAACAAAAGAAATGGGTGGCGAAAATAATCCTAATGGGATCACTTTGGAATTTTTTTTTCCCTTTGTCATTTTAACTATTTTTGTGGATTTGGTATTTGGTATTTATTAGTATTTATAGCCCGCCCTTTTCCCTGAGGGGACTCAGGGCGGCTTACATAAAATGGGGAAGGAGGGTACAGACAATGGACACAAGACAGTACATAAAAGTAAAAATAGTAAACAACATTCATTCATCATTCGGGTGGGGGCAGATTATCTTTATCCCCAGGCCTGACAGGCTAGCCAGGTCTTAAGGGCTGTGCGGAAGGTCTGGACGGTGGTGAGGGTACGAATCTCCACGGGGAGATCGTTCCAAAGGGTCGGAGCTGCTACTGAAAAGGCTCTCCTCCGTGTGGTTGCCAGTCGACACTGACTGGCAGATGGTACTCGGAGGAGGCCTAATCTATGCAATCTAATTGGTCACAGGGAGGTAATTGGCAGGAGGCGGTCTCTCAAGATTGGAATGGTCATCACGTTATCCATTTCTCCCCTTAAAGTGAACGGATTGATTTTTTTTTCTTCTGCTTCTTGTTGCTTTATTTTTTGACTTCTGGATTAAAACCTTCCTTTTTATTTAAACAATTCTTCCTACTACTTGTTATTAAATCACACTAAAAGCAATCTATAGACATAAGAAGAGAATATTTTTCAGAAGCAAGATTGACAAATAAAGACAAATTAACTTTAGTAGCAACTGGTGGGCAAGGAGATTATCTGAGAGATCCTTCGAGCAACAAAGTGCGGAGAGAAGTCTATAAAAACCTTATAATGGAGACAAAAAGAAGACTGATTCCACAATTGGCAAGAGAGATAAGACTGTTTTGTTACTGGAAAGATACAGGTTGATAATGAAAGTCGGTAATAAAAAATTAGAGTTTTTTATTATTGGTGATTAATAAGTAGGAACCTTGTAACTCCTAGATTGTTTTAGATTGTTATTAAATGTTTACTCGCTAACAATTAATTAACCATAAATAATAATAATGAAATGATAATGGATACAGTGTAATGATATACACATGTATTTTAACAATTTAGTAAAAGATTTTTGATATAAATTGTAAATTCTGATTTGGGAAAAAGACCTATAAATTTTATTAACAAATTCTTTTAGATCTTGTTATAAAGGTGTAAGGGTTTTTTGGGGGGTGGGGGCCCTGATGAGAGGAGATGGGGCATAAATAGTAAATGATTTTTAGCCAATTTTAATAACAACAAGGAAATGTTAATGGTCATTGTTTAACAATATATACATGCTATGGTATTGGCTAAAGTAACTTAGATATAAATGTTAGTGAGTTGGAAAAAAGGGTGGGGAGGCTTAGAAACTTTATTAATTGACTTTTACTTAAAAGATGCTATAAAGGTGTAATGTTATTGGAAGATTTTTGAAATAGCTAATGAATGATTTGCGGTAATGGCATGTTCAAATAATTGTAGTCAAATGAGAATTGTGGTACATTGATAGTAAGATATACAAAGATTTTTGACTTAAAGTGTATAATCTAATATGAACTATAAGTAATGACTGTGGAAGAAATGCTCGAAAGTTATCTGTAACCAATCGACACGCTTTCTACAAGATGTAATGAAGAATGATTCTTTTGTGTGTGTGTGTGTGTTTGTTTAATTAAAATTAAAAAAAAAATCAAAAAAGAAAAGAAAAGAAAGACTCTCAAGCTCATGATTAGCCAAAAGTTCACTTTACTAAAGCCAAGTGGTTACAGCAGAAGCAAAGCTGGATCTGGGATTTTCGGGTCCAAGGCGTTGTGTGCGGGACGAGTGAAGAAACAGGCTATTGCAACAGCTCTTTATTGGATAGCTACATATAAACAGGTGCCGGAGCTGTCTGGCAGCTCCCTCTTTTTAAAAAAAATTTTTTTTAAATTTTCAAACAAACACAACACACAACTTATAATATAAAAACCTCTTAAACTGCATACAGTGTGTCGACTGGTTACAAGGTCTTTCTGCATCCTTTCCATAGTCATCACTTGAGCTTTATCAAAATTTACATATTGTCAATCAAATATCTTTGTATATATTATTATTATACTTCATTTGTTTGATTATCACTATTGTTTCTCCATTTTAAACAAGGTATTCTAAATATGTATCCATTTATATTATAATGATTCATTATATCATCTTCAATATATCCAATAATAAAGAATTTTTTATATCCTATTCTAAATCATTCTATTATTTTAGCATTGATAACATTCTCTGATAATTTTCAATTCCATGTTTTTTCCATTGTTAGTATCATCAACTAATATACATGTATACAAATTGTTATAATTGTTAAACATCCATTAAGCATAGCTATTATATCCTTTTTATATGAAACATATTAAATTTTAAATAAATTTATGTTATGGTATTTCATTACATCATCCTGAAATCATCCAATGATATTACATCTTTATATTCTATTCTATATAGAATTATTTATCTTTTATAAAAAGGTTTTTCAACATCATCATCATCCTCACTTACAGTTTGTATAAAATTTCATATTACCAATCTAGTATATATAAATGCTTTATTATCATTATTAATCATTTATTTGGCTATAGCTATTATTACTTTGTCTTATACATAGTACTCAAAATTTAAATACCTTTAACTAAATTTTATTGTCACATTTCATTTCATCATCCTGTATCCTTCCAGAAATAGTGCAGTCCAATATCTCTTGCCATTTGTAGAATCTGTATTCTAAGTGTTTTCTTGGTAAGTCTTATATGGACTTCTCTTGACAACTTGTTATTCATCGCATATCTTATAAAGATTCGAAACCCTCTATCTGTTCCTTTCATCAGCTTAACTTTTGTTATCGCTGGTGCTTCTGCCGAAATTACTCGTTTCTGCCAAATTTTCTTCCCTTTCTTCATCTATATTTTGACATCTGAGATACAGTTCCAGTTCACAGATCTCTCCTTTCCGTATTTCACACTTATCATTTCCCTCCACTCTCGATTTTCTGTCAGTGTCAACAATTTTCTTATCACTTTCATATGTCTCTGTGGTTTTTTGAACTCTGTCCTCAAAATTCATCATTGTTTTATAAGTATTCTCAACTCTTCCCTCTGTACTTTTGATCTATAATTTCAAGTTTCTTTTCAATTCTCTCTGTGATTATTAAGATTTTTTGAATTTCAAGCATAATTCTTTGCAATGTTAATCCCTTTTCTTCTTCATATTGGGCCATTTTTCCAGGTTGTAGACACAGCCACTAAAACATCCAAGGCTTTTGCTAGGTTTCAAACAAATTCAGTAAAGTTTTTCAGGTCAAAGCTTTCTCTTTCCTTCAAAAAAAACACCTGTATAGCCACTGACCCTTTCAGTAAATAAAGCCAATAGCTTTGTATTATCAGATGTTGCCAAGCCTCTACCCTCTAGACGGCAGTGTTACATTCCTTACCCCTGTTTTTGCCTCTCTTTCTAAGCTCCGAACTAAGCTCTAAGAACAAAAGAAAAAAAATGTTTAAAGGTTACAAAACATTTAATCCATAAATACAAAAAATGGAAGAAGTATAGAGGAGGAACGAAAAAAAGACCAGTTCAGTTTAAAAGTAAGGCATTTGTAAAAAGTCAATTCATAGAAAACAAACAAAGTTAAAGTGAAAAAGATAACACGATAATTTTAAACCAGGGTTAATTTGCCGCTTACTTCCTTCTGTCTTCAATTTTATTTTAACTAAGTCTTTTGGGTTTTCTCTTCTCTAATAATAAGGATTTTTCTCACCTTTTCAACACACTGTCTCTCCTGTTCTGCTTCCGTTTCAGGGGACTGTCCCAACCTTCTGCAGCCATTTTGACTGCTTCTCTTGTAGCTGGCAAAAAGAGCAAAATCGATCAGGGACTTTGCAATGTCCCTGAGATCAGCAGGATCTCAGGATGCTCTTCTCTATCACCATTCCTTCAGAAAGGTTTAGATCCAAAAGGATAATCCAGCAACAGAGATATCTACAGCAATCCTGGAGCCCCAAGATTGATGTTGTGTCATCGTGATGTCAAGCTCTGCCCTCCTGGCACAGCCCTCTTTTAAAGGGAGCTGTCTGAGAGCTCAGCCACTGAAAACCCTTGAATATTCCTGCCTGCAGCGAGAACCAATCTCTATAAACCAGCAGATTTCCAGCCAGACAGGTGGACCAGAGGGAAAACCTATTCCCAAGGTTTCCCTCCTCATTATCATATTCAACACAAGCCATATGGTCCCTTGTTCCCACCCACCCTCACCCCTGGTTACCAACACGTATCCAAATTGGTGCTAACAAATTGTTTGGGTAAAAGTCCCTGTTTTTGTGGGCTGGATGGTTCTGCATTCCCTCGTGTGACCTAGTTGGGTTATAAAAACGTTTGCAGGAAAGTGACCAAACTCATAGACCACCAATGTTCAATTTTAAGGTACAGCTATTCTATGAGATTTTAATATATTTAGTGGAGGATAAATGTTTTTCATACAGGACTCGTAATTTTCTTCCCAGAAAAGCCTTTTCCCCCTTTTTTTACTTTCTTGTTTTTTTCCCCCCTGTGCCTCATGCCCATCTCCCTCACTTTGAAAACATGACTATAGTCCTATATGGTGTTAATTTCTTAAAATTGATGTTTTTTTAAAAAAAACAACGGATAAAAGTATTTGCCTATGTGCTCTTCTAATTTTTCTTTCTCTTTTCCCTTTTCATGTGTCCAAGCTGACCTTCATTACAAACTGAATCATGACTGGATGGCACATAAAGGCTTCCTTTATTTACTTAGTAGGAAGACATTGAATTTTGAGGACACAGTAAAATATTGCAATGAAAGTAAAGCTTACATAGCCGATATTCTAGGTGATGACGAGGAGGTAAGCGCCCTCCCTTCTTCCTCTTCTGATGGATTGACTTTGTCATTGACTGAGTTTGGTTGTTGTACCCTTTGGCTTTCGGTCTTTCCCCTCCATTCGCCTGTCCTTGATCTGGCAGAAAAGGACACCAGCCTAAAACTGGCTGTGTCCACCGCTGACCCCTCTCCTGCATTGACCATCTCTGGATAATCTCTGGATAGCAAGACATCTGATTGGAAAGCTGTCCTCATGCATTCAGGCCAGGGGTGCAGGAGAGGCTCCGATGGGGCTTGGGTGGGGTAGGGTGGGGGTGGCAGTCTTAAATCCACAGCTTGACAGAGCGAGAGATGAGGGAAGACTTACAGGCTTAGGAGGAGATGAGACAAGGTTTTGACGAACGGTGGAAAGAAGCGGCTCCCTGTTCATCTCTCCCCACGGAATGGCCCATAGAGTAGCTTTCATTATGGCTTCCACGGCCCTGCTAGTTCACCCAAATGCCTCCTTGGTTCCCCCTGGATGTTCCATTGTTTCAGGAAGCTGATCTGCCCCACTCTTTGTGGTTGTACCACATGGGCTGCATTGCTGCTGCTTCTACATATTCCTTCACTGATGCTTCTGGGGAGGGTCCATTTCTGAACGTCCTTTGTGTGAGAATCTCTCCATCAGTCACTCTAAATGATGTCTGGATTTTTTCTTTCAGCTGTTCTTAGAAGACCTGCTACTTAAGCAACATGGTGCTTACTGGTTTGGATTGAATTCTGATAATGAGAGGGTTTGGACTTGGACAGTTAGCCAAATTAAACCTATTAAAACGTAAGTGTCTAATTCAAGTTTGTTTCTTATAGCCTGAAATGTCTTCAGATCTGAGAGAGGTGACAGAAGATGCAATGATTACGTGCATGTTTATATTATTTTAATCAGTAATAGAAAATGAGGACATAATAGTAATAATAATAATAATAATAACAACAACAACAACAACAACAACAACAGAGTCACTAATCCTGGCTGCGCAAGAACAAGCTATTCGCACAAATGCCATTAAGGCCAAAATCGAAAAATCCTCTGATGATGCCAAATGCAGACTTTGCAAAGAAGCTGATGAAACTGTTGATCACATACTCAGCTGCTGTAAAAAATCATGCAGACTGATTATAAATTGCGGCACAATTCAGTAGCAAAAATGATCCATTGGAATTTGTGCAAAAATTATAATATTAAAACAGCAACAAACTGGTGGGAACATCAGCCTGAAAAAGTCACCGAAAATCAGATGGTCAAGATCTTCTGGGATTTCCGTATACAAACGGACAAAATACTGGCGCATAATACACCAGACATCACACTGGTTGAGAAAAATAAGGTCACAATCATAGACATCACAATACCAGGTGATAGCAGGGTCGCCGAGAAGGAACATGAAAAAATCGCAAGATACCAGGACTTAAAAATTGAAATTCAACGACTATGGCACAAACCAGCAGTGATTAATTCCAGTGGTAATTGGCACACTGTGTGCTATTCCAAAAGCACTGGAATTACATTTAAAACAGTTAAAAATTGACAAAATCACCATCAGTCAAATGCAAAAAGCCGCACTGCTTGGATCTGCACGCATATTACGAAAATACGTTACGATGTCCTAGGCCCCTGGGTGGGGCCCGACTAGTAACCAATGCCAAATCTGGCGAAACAACTGGCCTCTGTGATACAATTGTATAATAATAATGATATTTGTATGATTTTTCACCATACTTGTGTCATTATGCGGGGGTCATTACAAATTGCTGAAGATAGATTGGAATATAGAAACTTTCTCTGTATATGATAGAAGAGAAGAGAAGAGGAGAGTTGGAAGGGACCTTAGAGGTCTTCTAGTCCAACCCCCTGCCTAGGCAGGAAACCCTATACAATTTCAGACAAATGGCTATCCAACATCTTCTTAAAGACTTCCACTGTTGGAGCATTCACAACTTCTGGAGGCAAGTTGTCTACCTATATACATAAGTGCGTATGTGTGTGTGTGTACACAGATACATACCCATGTATGAAGGTGTATGAGAATGTCTGAATCTAAATATCATCTCTATCTAACATTCATTTCTCTCTCCCTCCCTCCCTCCCTCCCTTCCTCCCTCCTTATATTTCTTTCTGTCTATCCATCTATCATCCATCTACTGTGTTTCCTCGAAAATAAGACCATGTCTTATAATTTTTTGGCACCCAAAGATATATTAGGGCTTATTTTGGGGAAAACACGGTAGTGGAGATGGCAAGGGACCAGCCCTGCCTGGGTGCTCCATCCTCTGGAGCAAGCACAGAAGTGGGGGAGCACACAGAGGTCAAAGGTGTCCAGCAGCTTCTGCAGACCCCCAGTCCTTTGGCCAGAATTTGTCCCAACCCTTCTATCGCCTTTCAACCCGGCCTCCCTACACAATTCCCAGGGAGTGAGAAGGGCGAGCGATGGGGGAAGGAACAGACATGAAAGGCGCCCAGACTCACAGCACTTTGTTTTGAGTCAAGTTCTGCTGGCGGCTGTTTCTCATTCCGTGTTCGGGTCACTGTTGCAAAAGCGCAGGAGCCCTCCAGGCAGCGTTGGGCTCGTTTGTTTTGGGAAGTGGCAGCTGTTCCATTTCCTTGAAATGGGGAGGGGGACAAAAGGCAATAATTTGGATCCATGTCTCTTTAAGATTCCATTAATGGACGGAGCGCCTCGATGGTGGCTTGCTGAGTGCATGTGTGGTAATGCCAAGAGCCAAGTGCAAGTCTTGGAGAGAGTATATGGAGGGTTGCCCTTAAATCGATCCCTGGATTTGCTAAGGTAGAAATGCATATGGAGAGAGAGTCATTTGTATACCCAACAAATGATATTTTAATGGCCAAAGGGGCTGGGTGGATTCCTGAGGGTGAAAAGCAAGAGCTGCTTTACTGACTGGCAGGTGCAAAGAGAGGACTCTGCCTTATGAGGACCCAGGAGGAGAGAGATTGTTCCTTCTGGATGATAGCTGATACCTTTGGAAAAGGAGGTCAGGTTTCAACAGGGGAAACAGCTTGAAGGTAAGTCCCGCCAAGCAGCAGGCAGAGGCAAGGAGGAGATGTTATGAGATGCAACCCACCATCTGTCTTTCCTTGTGGGGTATGCAGTGGAGCAGAAGGATGAGATTGGATGGCAGGGGCCGAGCATGCAGGGGAGAGCACGCATGGTGCCACTCCCTGCATCACCTCATGGCACCGGCACCGGCACCAGCACCAGATGGAGGCAAAGGCATGAGGGGTTGAGGAAGCATAGGATCCAATCTGCTGGGTGCCCAATGTGGCATGGGAAAGCAAAAACAGAACGGGCAGGTGCCTGCGCGGGCCGAATCATGTACCTCCCCACTCTCCTGTATGTCTAACTCCCCCCTTCCTTCCTTCCTTCCTTCCTTCCTTCCTTCCTTCCTTCCTTCCTTCCTTCCTTCCTTCCTTCCTTCCTTCCTTCCTTCCTTCTTTTATTTGTCTTTCTGTCTTGGACTGAAAAAGTGTGGTCAGATGATAGTCTAGAGAGGGAAAATAGTTAATGTTTATAAGCCGCCCAGAATCACTTTAAGTTGAGATGAGAGGCAAATATGTACAACAAACAAATATATGTATATGTATATTTATATCTATGTATGTATATATGTATGTATGCATCTATCTATCTATCTATCTATCTATCTATCTATCTATCTATCTATCTATCTATCTATCTATCTATCTATCTATATCTCTGTATCATCTATATCTATCTATCTATCTATCTATCTATCTATCTATCTATCTATCTATCTATCTATCTAAGTGCGTGATGGAATTACCAGCAGGTCACACAGTAGGCATATAGAGCAGTTGCAAGTTGCCTTGGTATTCCTCAGTCGCACAGGAACCCTGAGGGGGAGGGGAGGAAAACAGCAATATCCAAGTACCACCAAAGATCCTGAAGAGGCAGCTCAAGGGGATGAACAAGATCCATGCCATCAATACCTATGCCGTGCTAATCATCAGGTACCCTGCCAGTATAATGAGCTGGCCAAAGAAGGACACTAAAGCTGCAAAAACTCTTCACAATGTAGGGAGGTTTCCACCCCAATACCTGGAGACTGTACCGGAAAGAGATCAGTCGGAATCTGCTGAGTGTCAGAGCCACTGCCCTGGATGAAACCCAGAGCATCCAGGAATAACCATTGAGAAAATGAGTTGCTGGGAGGATGCCTGAGGCAGCAGCAGTTGTGGGAGGGAGATCGAACAGGGGAAGTGCATGGCAAGACAAGGGGTATATCATCAACAGCTGAAGTAGCAGAAATCCTCTCAGCGTCTGGAAAGGGCTGGACTCAAAGACAGCCCCGAGGCACTGGTCATAGCAGCAGAAGAACAGGCACTAAGTGGCAGATCCATAGAAGCAGGGGGGCCTTCCGCACTGGACAGGACCCAGGGGCTAGATTATCCACATAGGCCTCAGAGACAGTCCAACTCATGGTGGGAGCAGCCAGGAACAGCACACAGGGAGCAGAAGAACCAAGTAACTGGCACTATCCACAGAAGCATTGCATGGTCTACAGGTGGATCCTACCGAGCCCAGAGGGGAAATCTCACAGGTCATATAGAGAATAATAGGACTAAGGTCCTGTGCGTCTTCCAGATCCAGACAGCCAGGCAGCTACTGTCCAATCAAGCAGGCATCGTAGTGGTAGACAAGGACCAGAAGAAAGTGGTGCTGATAGACTGTGATGGCCCATCAGGAAGGAGAAGGATGGGAAGCTGTAGAAGAAGTAGGCTCTGAAGGAGGAATTTGAGAGGATGGGGAAAGTCAAGGCCAAAGCAGGAGCACTCAGGGAGAGTGGCTCCCACAGGTTCCAGGAACGACATCAGAGGAACCATTCACATTACCAGTCTTCACAGCTACCGTGTTTCCCCTAAAATAAGACCAGCCCTTATTTTCAGGGATCTTTTTTCCACCTGCAGGAGGCAGTGAGTGTGGGGGCCAATGGGAGTGGGAGAGTTGCTACCACTGGCCCTGCCCTTTGTCCCAACATCTAGTTTGTGGCCATAACAGAACAAGCTCTCAGCACACCCGGCGTCCGCCCTCCCTGCCTGCTAGCCCTGGTCTTCTAGTCCAACCCCCTGCTCAGGCAGGAAACCCTATACCTTTTCAGACAAATGGTTCTCCAATCTCTTCTTTAAAAGTTCCAGTGTTGGAGCATTCATTTTGAATAGATCTTTATGGTTTCCATAGTGGCTTTCAAGGGTTTTCCTAAGGCATCCTTGCATAGAGCACATTTGTGGCATGTTATGGTGTGGCCCTGTTTCTGTTCCCATGTGTTTGTCCTCCATAAATAGTATGCTCTCCATTCAGCAATAGCCACAAAATTCAGGAGCACCCAAGGAATGGACACGCTTGCTAGGTATTGTTGTCTCCCACTTAGAAGACAGCTCTTGACCTGGTTGATCACCTCAAATGAAGGAAGCCATCTTGCTTAGCATCACTCTCCATTTTTATCTGATCAGGATCCCAACAGTCTCCAGGCCCAAGAGTTCCATTGTGTGACCCCTTGGCTTGGGATGGAGATCTAAAGTTTGCTTATCTTCAGCATTGTGTTGGCCCTAGAGATAACACAACATGTGGAGTTCAACTCTTTATCTGCACTCAACGGACAGAATCTTGCCAAGCTAAAGCTTTAATATTCTAGCCTACTAGATATCATCTCAGAGATTCTGTGGCTACCCTGAACCTCGCCCCCTCTTCTTCAACCAGGACTGTTATCCAGGCCTCTTCCAGGGAAAACTCTGTATGGCCCAATCTCTCTCCACTGCCCCTCCCCTTGCAGGTGCAATTCCATCACACATGGGGATGACACTGAGCGCTGAACTGACGGAGGACCTTCCCCAATGCTTTCTTGCAGGGAGCTAATAATGAGGAAAGGACCAAAGTCTACAGTGCCCCACCAATGAATACCCATCAGCCGGTCTTCTCCTCCCACTACCACCCTCAACTGAAATCACCAGTGAAGATGGGAATAGAAACACTCCAGAATTCTCCCCAAGCCTCAATTCCTGAAACAACCAAGAAGGGCGCCACAATCCTTAAAAAAACAAAAAACCAGCTGCCTAGAGATACGTAATCTTTTGTCATGGCCTGTTCAAAGATTGGAGGGGGAGATGTGTCACCAGCCTCACCTCTGTTTCCCTGCCAAATCAACCAGAGACCAACATTTGGAGTTAGTTAGAAACTCCCACTGAGGTGAGGGAAGAAGGTGAATGGACTGAACATTTATTTCGTGCTCCAAAGTCTATAAATGATACTCATTTTGTCTGGAGGACTGACAACTGTTATTTCTTTTTTTCAGATTCTGGGCGGAATCGCAACCATACTATAGCTTTAGGAGATGTGCAAGAATACGTAATGAATGTACTACAAAACTGAAGTGTTGGTTTTCTGAGGAATGTTCAATTCCAGGAAGAGGCATTTGCAAACAAAAACCTGAGGACAAATGGATAAACTAATTCTTTTCTGAACGTTCCACAAAATTGTATTTGAGGAGCTCAGTGACAAAAAAATGCCAGTTGCCTCTTAAAAACAGTTGCCCCAGTCAGGCGGTGTAAGAGCATGAAAGAACTCCGGGCTTTGACATCAGCTTCCAAACACCTTTTTACATCCTGCCTTTTGGACATTGTCTTATTTAGCAAATTAAGGGGCAAGTAAAAAAGAATGAAAAAAGAACCCATCTTTTTTGTATTCATTCTATTTAGTTCCTGCTGGGCAAACTTTATTGTTTGTAAGCCGTCCAGAGTCATTGATTTCACTGGATGAAATCTGGTGAGAACAGGATGAGGGTGGTGGGTCCATCCTGATGTTCTTTGACCTCTTGGTGCCCTTTGGTACCATCAAGACAGGTATCCTTTTGGTCCAGCTCTGGACTTGGATGATGGAGAATGGCATCGGTTCAGCAATTCTCACCAAGATCATTGGTCCAAGTGGTGTGGAAAGGGAGTGACGTCCAGTCCAAGGGCCTTCCTTTGTGAGGTGCTTCTTGGACTTGCTATTCGGAAGGGACCTTGGAGGTCTTCTAGTCCAACCCCCTGTTCAAGCAAGAAACTCTACACCATTTCAGACAAATGATTTTCCAATCTCTTCTTAAAAGCCTCCAGTGTTGCAGCACCCAGAACCTCTGGGGACAAATTGTTCCACTGATTAATTGTTCACGAAATCTCTCCTTAGTTTCGGTTGTTCCTTCCCCCCCTCCCCCCAAATAAGTTTCCATCCATTGCTTCTTGTTCTGCCTTCAGGTGCTTTAGGTCAGTCCCTTTTTGTTTATCTATTCATCTCTCTCTCCTCTATCACTTTACACACACATTATGTCCCTCCCATCAGCTGCTCTCTGCTGAATTTAGAAACCTTAGCATGCCCCTCACTTCTTGATTCCCATGGAAACCTGCCATGAAGTAGAGGTTTTATTTTTTTAAAAAGCAAACCAAAAGGAATGATTGCATTAAAGCTGTTTCCTGTGTGGAATCCTGAGAGAGAGAATGTTAGGCAGCCAATTAAAGGAATGCTGAGTGGGAAGGTTCTGGAAGGTTTGGCATCAAAGGGGAAGTGGGTGGCACCTGTCAGAGAGAGGCTGCAGCAGGAAGGTGAAGCCACTGAGTTAAGTTGAATAGACCACCAGTTAACACCTACTTAACAGAATAAGAGAGTTGGAAGGGATCTTGGAGGTCTTCTAGTCCCACCCCCTGCTCAAGCAGCAATCCCTGTGTCCTTCTGACAACATGGCTGTCCAGTCTCTTTTCAAAAGCTCCAGTGATGAAACGCCCACAACTTCTGGAGGCAGCCATTCCACTGGTTGATTGTTCTCACTTGAGGAAGTTTCCCCCTTTTAGACATACCCAATTCCTGCAACCATTCATACATTTCAGCCTCAAGGTGGGTGGGCTCCCATCCTCTCTCTGTCTAAGGAAGATTTGGGGGACCAGTCTGCTTGCCAGTCATTTGGTCTCACTACGGCCATCGTCTCCACTCGATATGAGACCTGCTAATTCACTATTCCTCACCCGGAAATCTCCAGCCATGCAATTTCTTGAATATGTGTCTAGCAGAGAACTGCTGGAAACATCTCCAAAAGAGATTTCCTTCTCTTGTTATGCCATCCATGTTCTGGCATTAGAAGACTTTTACTGTCAGTTCTCTTCTCAGAGGGATCATCTCCATCTTTTGGGGGGGGCAGAGAATTGGTAGCCCACCCTTCTATGCCTTTTCCTTGAACTCTTTGAGAATTTGCTGGGCAAGAGTTACAGGAGAAGTTGGAATCAATGGGAGGACTTTTTATGACTATCAAAAGCAGAATAGCTGTGAAAAACAGCTGTCAGAAACCAGAAGAGTCCTGAGTAATATAGAGCTGCTGGCAAAAGTGTACCTCTGTAGGACAGATGTTCATGGAGATTCTCAATCATCTAGTTCATGGTTGGCCCAAATATGTTTTTTTTCCAAAAGGCAACTGGACTTTCTTTGAAAGCCTTTTGCTACTCCTCCAAGGAGATTAGAACGGAAGAAGCTTCTTGGATAAAAAGTGAAATATTTTCAACAAAAGGAAAAAAAAAAAACAGCACCCCAAGAAAGTCCAGTTGCCTTTTGGAAAAAGCACCTTTGGGACTTCTGCGGGACATGATTTCTTCAGGATAAATCTCAACTTTTGGAAACAGTAAATAAATTCTGCTTCTGTGCATGCCATTGAAGACCTTATCAGTTCAGAAAAAAAAGGCATGAGAATATGACCTTTATCTGGTGCACTTCAATATTTTCAAATAGCTTGTCTTTCTGCAGAGGAAATAAAATGGTGCAATGGAGCACCGTGAGGAATCTGATGAAGATGTTGAAACCAAAGGTGTGTCTTTGCTCAACTTGTTGCATTGAAGGAAGAATAAAGAGGGTGGGTGAAAGGAAAGGAAAGGAGATACAATATCCTGGCTTTTCAGTCTTCAGTGAAGATCAAAGTAAGGCTGATGTGTCTCAGAGTATTACTGTGAGATCATCCGTTGTACCCTGGCAAATTAAGCAATGCTATGGATTTCTTATCTTGGCAGATGCAGGATTCTGTTCTCTTCCTGTTTTATATGTACCGTATACCTTTTTAAAAAAAAATATCCAGATTTTGATGCAGCATTCCATGATGATCAAAACCATTAACCACTTCAAACAGCAGAATTTGCTTTTGTTAAAGGTCAAATCAGAGTCCAGGAACCTGTCAGGAAGAAAAGCAGATGTTGAAGTAGAAGAAACAATAGGCTGGTATAGTCAAAGTCCCACATGTGGACAATTCTCAGAAGCTCATCATTCAAACGTCATTCATTCATGTTCAATGGGGCTAGTTGTTACATTGCAGCCATCCCCCACTGCTGCCTTTTCCGGGAAAGTCATAGCAGCGCTTCTACCTGCTGCTAGATGTCCCACATAACAAAGGTTCCAAGAGTGATTAGCATCATAGCAGCTGGACAGGAAAATCATCAACTCAATGGAAGGCTGAGAGAAGTTCTGAGCTGAGTTGGGAATATATGAATGAGGTGGGGTGAAGTCCAACTGGTTGAGTTACAGGCATCCCTGGGGCACTCTCCTTCACATGTGGCTGCTGTGCTGACTGATTATTGGTTGACTAAGCCATTGTGATGTAATACGATACAATAAGAGAGCTCCACTTGGTCATTGCACTGGACAAGTGGCAGTCTGATTTCAATCTTCAGGTAGCAACAAGGATATCCTCTGTGTCATCTCCTTCCTTAATTCTTGAACCCGTAAGCACATCTAAAAGTTGCCTTATTGATTGGGTGTCTGGATGCATGCAGATCTCATGTAGGCTCACGAGAGAACTTGAAGATGGGTGGAAAGATCGCAGACCAATTGTGAAAACGATTCAGATGTGGTTTACTTATGCTCACACCATTTGAAAACCCTTCCGCTGATTTCTACAAAGGTTTCAGGGCTCAGTTTCCTTGTAGTGATCTAAGGATCCTAAACCTTTTCTCTTATTTTGATCAAGGAGAAGGAAGGCGGAGGTCCTAGCAGCCATTCTCTTTTTCACATGCTAGATAACGGGAAGGAAAGTTACGGTTTTGCAGGAAAGGCTCTACGGTCAGTAATCAGCCAGAGTAAAGTAGTCCAAGGATCACTACAAGGCCAGTTAAGATACTTTGCAGACTGAGGACCCAGCTGCATATGGGTTGGGTGGTCCATGCAGAGCTCTAGATTCTTCAATTCTGGGTTTTTAATGACATAAAAGATAAAACTCCAGGGGAAGAAGTATATTGTATTTTTGAACATATATGGTTTATTTTTTTTTAATTAACCTGTGTCATGTTCGAAAAACTCCAATACAGGATGAATGTTCATTTGGACTAAGAAGATAAAATGGCTCCCAAACCACCTCCCACACCACCACGTAGGTTGCTTATGCTCTTCTGATTTCCTACCACTTTCTAGAAAGCATTGCAGATGCTGCCTCCTTTTCCATAACGTCTCCATTGAGGTTAAGTCCAGAGAATGTGTTCTCCCAAACTACTCAATTCCATAGAAAGATTGTTTCAGGGGCCTAAGTGCAAGGACAAAGGGAGGGGTCCTGTGCCTGGAATGCATGAGACCACCTTGCAGGAAAGAGGAGGGGTCAGGGGAAAAGGAAGGCTCACCCTCACAAATGATTAAATGACCCATTTGTCTTCTTTCAGCGCCAAAGAATGTTTTCCAGCGATTCAATGACTACCTGGATTCAGATCAATGCAAAAAAAAAACAAAAATATTGGTATCCATCTTCTTCGTTCTTGCTGTGTTGATGTTCTGTCTGTGTAAGTTGTCTTCTTACAAGAGATTGAGAAAGGCTTTGTCTGAAGGTCCTGTTGAACATGCTTTAACAGGAGCACTGATTTTCTCCCCATGCCCCAAAGGCTCTGTATTCTAGTCCTTTGAGTATAAACTGAGAGCAAACCCCACCTCTTACTAGTGCTGATGATGTTACCTAGTTAGGTCACGAAATGTTTTCAAGGAAACAACCAAGCTCAGAGAGCACTAAGGACCTCTCATTTCAACCCTGAGCTGCAAAAGTTCTCCTTTATTGCTACCATTCGATTTCAACGAATTAGGCCAGGAGACCATTAAGTTTCTCTCATTCTCACTCAGGAAAACTTTATTGGCTCTGCTTTGCCTGCTTAGGGAAAAATAGTTTTGGTGATATTTTAGTAACTTCTTTTCAACTTCTTTGTAAATCAACATCCCAAATCCTCTGACACTTGTACCAACTACAATGACACAATTTCTCTTTTGAAAAACATCCTAACTGAGGTGGCTAATAATATCACAGCATAACAGCATAAGGCAGTAATGATGAGCACAAAGAGGATCTCATCCAATGCAGATTCGCTCCCACCCTTTGTTACCAGGGCCAAACATGGACACTTACAATAAAAGATAAACAAAAGTTAGTCACCATGGAAATTTGAGGTTTGAGAAAATCTGCTGGAGTTACCAGAAGAGATAAAATCAGAAATGAGACCATAAGAGAATTGGCACAGAACCAATCTTAAGCTACATTAAAAAAACAGCCAAAACAGTGGTTTGCTCACTTGGAGAGGATGTCGTGGGATTCCATACCTTACATGACATATACAAAAAGAGGAGAAGGTCAAAGAACACGAGGCGGACCCAGAAAATGGAGAGACGCCATCAAAGACACACAACCACAGTGTTAAAAATGATGTTGGAGCATTCAAAACTTTTGGAGGGAAGACTTTCCACTGATTAATTGTGTAAACTGTAAGTCGAGGTCTCATAATTAATCAAACAGACATTGGGCAATGATGGGGCAAGTCCACAGAATTATTTTATATACTTTTTCCAGAGGTTTTGTTCTTTATACCTCTGGAAAAAGCTCAACGGAGGGAAAGTGCTACACATGTCAAGAGCCAACCTCTTCTGCAGGGCAGACCGTGAGCTATTGACCACCAGGTTGTCACAGATAATAATAGTAAAAATATTAATATATTCAGTTACAACCATTGGGATGGAGTTTAGCACCTGACTTTCTCTTCTTTCTCTGCTACAGACAAACGTGAATTGAATAAGGGTAAGAACCTTATACTGGCAGTGGCTTCAATTCGACAATTTGCTGTGGATTACGATCCAAGTTTACAGGGCAAGACTGGTAAGCAAGGATCCAGCAGTTCAGAAACAGCTGCTTGATTGCAACACAACGGGCCAGCTTTTAAGATCGGGCTCGAGAAGGTGCAACTAGGTTATGCCCAGTTGAGAGACTGGAGTAACATCCTGTTGCACATGGCCCTGAGGCAAGATTCACGGAAACATGGTCCCTCCGTTGAATGAGCTGCCAATGTAATAAATTCAATGTTTTCTGAGGTCGGCTCCCACCCCGATCTGCCTGTTGAAGAGATCATCCTCAAAGGTCTAAATGTAGAACGATAATTATGGATGAGGATTTTGCAGATCTCATGTTCGTTAATTGTCCTTCATTCAAAATCTTCCAGGATTTCATCTTCTTCTCTCGTGGTCCCTTTAATCACTTCACATCTAAAAGAATTGGGACATGATTTGATATTTACTGTAGATTTTCAATTCACATCTCTTGACTTAAATTGCTGTATGTTTTAGACTTGGAAATTCTTGCTGCGGTTCATCTCCTTACACTGCATCTGTTGAACTGGACCTTAAAGAACGAAGAGCTACAAAGGGAACTGGGTAAGTTAATCAAGTCTGCAATCCTGTAGAATAAGCAATTGGAAATTCCCTTTCCTGAAGCATTTCTGGAATCTCAAAGTGGTCTATAATCTTTAATTTCAAACATCTAACCAAAGTTTATGATACCTGATGCTTCCAAATATCTAGTAAGTTTTGTGTCTATATCCACAGTTCCTTTTGCACAGATATATAGTCTAAACCTCTGGTATATAATTAACAAGACAGCAAAGTTGAAGAATGCTAAATAGTAACCCTTGTATTGAGCCTGCAATAATACATTCAGGTAGTCCTCGACTTATGACCACAATTGAGCCCCAAATTTATGTTGCTAAGTAAGAAATTTGTTCAGTGAGCTTTCCCCATTTTATGACTTTTCTTGCCACATTTGTTGAGTGCATGAGTGCAGTTGTTAAGTTAGTAACATGGTTGTTAAGTGAATCTGGCTTCCCCCTTGACTTTGCTTCTCAGAGGTTTGCAAAAAGTGATCACATGATCCTGAGGGCTGTCTACAGCTGTCATAAATATGAACCAGTTGTCAATCCTCCGAATGTAAATTCAGATTCAGATTCAGATTCAGAAGTTTATTTATATGCCGCCCTTTTCCCTGGGGGGACTCAGGGCGGCTTACAACTCGAAAAGGGGGGGGGGGGAAACAAACATTTAACACATAGGACAATAAGTCATTAAAAAACACAACATTCGTACCATTCGGGTGGGTTACAGTCTTTAGCCCCAGGCCTGGCGGGATAGCCAGATTTTGAGGGCTGTGCGGAAGGTCTGGAGGGTGGTGAGGGTACGAATCTCCATGGGGAGATCGTTCCATAGGGTCGGAGCTGCCACCGAGAAATCACATGGCCATGGGGAAAAGTGTGAAAAAAGGACATGTCATTTTTTTCAGTGCTGTTGTGACTTCGAACGGTCACTAAATGAACTGTTATAAGTCAAGGACTACCTGTATTGGCTTTAGTTTTTATTCCGAGACATTAGTCGAGTCTTAGTTTTAGGGCAGAAGTCCTAAGTTTCTTTCCATAAGAGTAACCCCTAAATTTAAACATTTTGTTGAAAAGTGGAACAAATGTAAATTTAGATATGTCACCGAGGATTGCATTACTGTGGAAAAACAGGATATAAATGAAACAAAAAAGAAGAGGAATTGATTGTAAATTTGATAATGGCAGCTAGATTAGTGATGACTAAGTATTGGGGACGAAATTGGGATATTCAAAGAAATGAGTGGTATAATGAAATTTGGAGTATGGCAACAAATGATATATTTTAAAAAGGGATGATTAAAGCAAACAATTATAATGAAATATGGGGGGAGGGGTATTATTATTACGTGGTTAATCTTTGGTGAGATTCACAGCCTTTGGGGCTGGTTGGTATCTCAAAAGCTCGAGTTCTAACCAAGGACCTAGGAACTGTTAAGGTAACGTCGGAGGATATAAGCTGTTGCAAGTAGGGTGGTTTTTTGTAGAGTCAGAATGTTCAAGTCTGATAAATTTAAAATTTCCAAATAGCGAGGTAGCCCTTTGGGTATTGCTCCAAGGGCTCCAATTACAATCGGGACAACACACGATTTCTTTTTCCACAGTCGCTCAACTTCAATTTGCAAGTTCCGGTACTTTGTGATTTTTTTCTTGCAGTTTATCTTCATCTTTGCGCTTCTGAGCGCAAAGACTTTCCTCTCTTGTACTATTACTAACTTATTTATCTCAAAGCTGTGCCAACCGCCTGACGGCTTAAGAACGGTGCCCATCTTTGTTTGCTGCGTGTAGGAGTGAATGTAGGTATGGATGGTTGAGAGAATGTTCCCACGTGTGCTAAACTTAATTTTTAAATTTTTATTTGTTTTTATTGTACATCTTAATATTTTACTATTAGTGGGGTATGCATGCGGAGAATTTCTGGCCGGTGTGTATGAGGGGATTGAGAGTGTGACCTGGTGCCCCCTCCACTGAGTGCAGAAGCAGAAGTGGATGAGGTCCTGGATCTACCTCTCGTCCCAGAATGTGTGGTTTGAATGGCCTGCCGGGGAGAACGGAGGCTATGGGAGGGGAAGTGGGGCCGACGGGTGCCAGGATGGGCCGGTGCATCCCGGTGATTGTTGGGAGAGGCAGGTTTGACAGGAGCTATAGGGCTAGCCATTACTGGGGAAGGAGGGTTTGCTACGTTACAGCGATCCCCCCTTCCGGCCCTATCAGTTCCACTCCAGGACCAGATGGCAAAAGTTCTCAGGGCCTTGGTCTCAGGCTGCTGTTGCTAAATGCCAGGTCTGTGGTTCATAAAGCTGCCCTCGTCCAGGACCTAATATTAGACTGGCATGTATTACTGAAACCTGGCTGGGCCATGAGGGAGGAGTCCCCCTCACTGAAATGTGCCCAGAAGGGTTTCGGGTGCTCCATCAGTCGCGGCACCAGAGAAGGGGTGGAGGAGTGGCAGTCATCATCCGAGAGTCTTTAGCTCCTCGCAGGATCCCTGCTCCGGAGATTGTTGGGTATGAGTCCCTTCTGGTGAAGTTGGACCTTGGGGGTCAAGTGGGGTTGTTACTAACGTACCTACCTCCCAACTGCATTACAACAGCCCTACCTGTGCTCCTCAAGTCAGTAGCCGAGCTGGCAGTTGAGTTCCCCAGGCTTATAGTGCTGGGGGATGTCAACCTGCCATCGCTCGGCGAACGCTCTGATGGAGCACGGGAGTTCATGGCTTCCATGACAGCCATGGACTTGACCCAGGTAATTCAGGGTCTGACTCATACAGCGGGTCACACGCTCGATCTCGTGTTTCTCTCGGAGCAGTGGAGATGTGATCTAGGTTTGAGGGGCATTGAGATCTCACCCCTGTCATGGTCAGATCACTTCCTGGTGAGGCTCAACTTTCGGAAACCAATCCCCCACTGTAGGGAAGTGGAACCGATTAGGTGGTTCCGCCCCAGGCGCCTGATGGAATTTCAGACACCACTTGGTGAGATACCTGACTCTCTGGCCCACAGTCCGGTGGAGTCCATGGTCGCTGCTTGGAATATAGCGGCGGCAGAGGCTCTAAACCGGATTGCGCCTTTAGGGCCTCTCCGCGGCAGTGGATCCAGGAGGGCTCCTTGGTTTACCAAGGAACTCTGGGAGATGAAGCGCCAAAAGAGACGCCTAGAGCGACGTTGGAGGGCTAGTAACTCTGAATCCGACTGAACACAATTAAGAGCCTTTGTTAGGACTTATCTAGTGGCGATACGGGCGGCAAAATGTGCGCATTTTTCCATTCTTATCGCATCCGCAGAATCGCGCCCAGCCGCCTTGTTTAGGATAGCCCGCTCCATCTTGAAAGGGAGGGATGCGGACAAACCGCTAAAGGCTAGAGCTGAGGAATTTGTTCAGTTTCTGTCGGATAAAATCATTCGGATTCAGACAGACCTGGACTCCACTTGGACAGTACCAGCTGAGGTGCCGGGGGAAGGTCCTGATCGGATTTTGTGGAGCGAGTTTCAACTTGTCGCTCCTGAGGAAGTGGACAAGGCTATGGGAGCAGTGAGTGCTTTCACCTGTTTACTGGACCCATGTCCCTCCTGGCCGGTTTTGGCCAGCAGGGAGGTGACCCGTGGCTGACTCCAGAGGATTGTTAACACCTCTCTTCGGGAGGGATCCTTCCCGCACCCCTTAAAGGATGTGGTGGTGAGACCCCTCCGTAAGAAACCTTCCCTGGATCCAGCCATTTTGAACAACTATCACCCACCCTCCAGGCTTTCCGCAAAGCCCTTAAAACCTGGCTGTTCTGACAGGCCTGGGGCTGATGAGTTCCTGTCCCCGCTCGAATGGTGTGCCTGTTGAGTTGTTTTTAAAATTGTGGTATTGTTTGTCTATGTCTTTTTCCCCATTTTTATCCCCTACGTATTTACGTATTTTCGTAATATGCGTGCAGATCCAAGCAGTGCGGCTTTTTGCATTTGATTGATGGTGATTTTGTCAATTTTAACTGTTTTAAATGTAATTCCAGTGCTTTTGGAATAGCACCCAGTGTGCCAATTACCACTGGAATTACCATTGCTGATTTGTGCCATAGTCGTTGAATTTGGATTTTTAAGTCCTGGTATTTTGCTATTTTTTCATGTTCCTTCTCGGCGACCCTGCTATCACCTGGTATTGCGATGTCTATGATTGTGACCTTATTTTTCTCAACCAGTGTGATGTCTGGTGCATTATGCGCCAGTATTTTGTCCGTTTGTATACGGAAATCCCAGAAGATCTTGACCATCTGATTTTTGGTGACTTTTTCAGGCTGATGTTCCCACCAGTTTGTTGCTGTTTTAATATTATAATTTTTGCACAAATTCCAATGGATCATTTGTGCTACTGAATTGTGCCGCAATTTATAATCAGTCTGCGCAATTTTTTTACAGCAGCTAAGGATGTGATCAACAGTTTCATCAGCTTCTTTGCAAAGTCTGCATTTGGCATCATCAGAGGATTTTTTGATTTTGGCCTTAATGGCATTTGTGCGGATAGCTTGTTCTTGCGCAGCCAGGATTAGTGACTCTGTTTCTTTCTTTAATATACCTGATGTTAACCATAACCAAGTTTGTTTACTGTCCACTCTATCTTTTATTTTTTCCAGAAATTGGCCATGCAGTGCTTTGTTCTGTCAACTCTCCATTCTTGATTTTATCACATCTTTTCTGTATTCTTGTTTCGTCTGTTGGGCCTTCAGTAGATTTTTGTTCTTTACTTCGATTAATAGATGTTCTTGAGTGTCTTTTAAATAATCAGCCAGTGCATGTTTTTCTTCTTCAACTGTTTGCTTCACTTGTAATAATCCTCTGCCACCTGATTTTCGGGGCAGGTACAGTCTATCAGTATCACCACGTGGATGTAAACTGTAGTGCATTGTCATTAGTTTCCTGGTTTTTCGGTCCAAAATGTCCAAATCAGCTTGTGTCCAGTTAACTATACCAGCTGTGTATCTTATAACTGGTATTGCCCAGGTATTTATGGCCTTGATTGTATTTCCACTATTCAATTTAGATTTCAAAATTTTCCTAACTCTGTTGGTGTACTCTCGCCTGACAATAGTTTTTACTCCTCCATGCTTGATGTTATCCAACTGCAGAATGCCTAAGTATTTGTAGGCTTCATTTTTGTTGCATTTAATTAGTTGGCCATTGGGCATTTCAATTCCCTCACATGCAGTGATTTTGCCCCTTTTTATGGATACAGTGGCACATTTTTCCATGCCAAACTGCATTGAAATATCGGTGCTGAATACTCGGACTGTGTTTGTCAGTGATTGGATTTCTTTTTCTGACTTTCCATAGAGTTTCAAATCATCCATATATAATAAATGAGAATTTTTTTCAGCTTCTTTGGCTGTTTGGTAGCCTAATTTCATTTTTTTAAAGATTACTGATAGTGGGATTATTGCGATAATGAAGAGAAGAGGTGAAAGTGAATCACCCTGGAAAATTCCTCGCTTGATATTAACCATTCCGTAGTTCTCACTCCCTACTGCCAACTCAGTTCTCCACTGTTTCATCGCCTTTTCAGTAAAGGATGTAATATTTTTGCTAATGCCAATTGTTTCTAAGCATTTTATGATCCAACTATGTGGAAATGAGTCAAATGCCTTTTTGTAATCAATCCAGACCATATTCAAGTTCCTTCTTTTGTTGCCTTTTTGCTCTACTGGCAAGATCTTGTTTGTTTCCAAATAATCCATCATGTTATCTGCAATAATGCCTGTGAGTAATTTGAAGGTTGTTGGCAAGCATGTTATTGGTCTGTAGTTTTCAGGTGTTGTTCCTTTAGTTGCATCTTTTTGAATCAAGTATGTTTTTCCAGTTGTCAACCATTCATCAATTTGGCCCTTTTGTAAAATTTCATTCAGTTGCCTGGCCAATATTGCATGTAAACCGGTCAGATATTTGAGCCAGAAACCATGTAATTGGTCCTTTCCAGGTGATGTCCAATTCTTTACCTTTTTTACTCGATTTTTGACCATCTCAGTTGTTATTTCTAATACTTGCATTTGTTTGTTGCCAATGGTTTTCTCAAAGTCATGTATCCACTTTGCTTCCTTATTGTAGTCCTTTGCATTTTCCCACAATTCTTACCAGAATTCAACTGTGGCCTGCTTTTCTGGTTTTTCACTTTTGGTGTCACCATTCACATTAAGACTTTGATAAAAGCGCCGTTGGTCTGATCGAAATTGCTGATTTTGTTTATATTGGATGATTCGTGCCTCATATCTTTCAATTTTTCTAGCTGTTGCTGTTATCCGCTGTTTTACAATCTCTACAGCTTCATTGATGTTTCTTGTATCCAATCTATATCTTCTGATTAGCCAATCTATGGTTGTGTTGTTTTTAAGCCGTTGCTCATGCATGTTCTTTAAGTTACTAGCATCTGCCCTTAATTTTTTGACTTTTTGTTCTAAACGGATTTTCCACTTTGGCTTTGATGCTTTTTCTGTTGTGTGACTAGGTACTTTGAATTTAATGCCTAATTCATTAGTGACTATTACAGCTGCGCTGTACATTAACTGGTTCGTTTCCAAGATGGATCCCGATTCAATTGTTGAAAACACTGCATTAACCATTTTCATGATAAGGGCCAAAATTTTCTTAGGCACAGTTTTTAGTGATGGTAAACATTGCCTTTCCTCATTAAGCAGAAAATGCTCCATGATCTTATCCTTCAATTCTTTTTGTTTTTGAGTTAGTTCATCAGTTGGTTCAGTGATAACTGGTTCTAATGGTGGTGGTGTTATTTCCTCCCCGAGAGCTTCTTCTGGGAGTTCTACTATAATGTCTTTAGTTGTGTCTTGAATATCAGTTATTTCTGCTTGTGATATTGTTTTTTTGGTTTTGCAATTTGCCTTAATTTCCTCAAGTTTAACTTCACTAAACACTTTATTCCGTATAATAAATCGCCTTTGATCTGCTAGTCGTTGTTCACTAACATTTGAATCTGGATATTGTTCTTTCCATGATTTATACATTCGCTTTAAATAACCTCTTTTTTCTGGCTCTGAGTTGTAGTAACAGGCCATTATGGCACGGTTTTCATCTGCACTATATTTTTGTCGTTTTGTTGGCTGGTCCACTTGTAGCCCACTTGTCGACAGATGTCCAGGGACCCCAGCATCCGCTGCGGTCCTTGTTAACCCGCGCGATGACCGATGCGGTATAAAATTTTTATTCATTTCTTTCACCATATTGTATGGGTTGGCGGGGTTTTTTTTATGGGGCCAGTTGCCAACCTGACCCCAACCCTCCTCCTTTCTCATCCGGGCTTGGGACCGGCAACAGCGGAGTTGTTGTTGTTGTTGTTGTTGTTGTTGTTGTTGTTATTATTATTATTATTATTATTATTATTATTATTATTATTATCCTGTTCTGTCCTTCTGGAGGACTTGGGATAGGTAGATGTGCTTGTTTGAAGATGTGAAAGAAATCAGCGCAGGATGTAAGCTGTTGGGAGTCAAGCTGCCTTTTGCAATTGACTGATGGCCATTTGTCAATGCCGATGGTGTTCAGAAAGTGCTGCAGTTTTTGATTTATTCTTATTTAAAATAATTTGAAAAAGTAAAATAATTGAACAGTGCCTCATGGAAGGACAATGAAGTGCATGGCCATTCAGAGATGCCTTGAACCATGAGATAAGAGGCCAATAAGCTTAATAAATAAAAAAATACAGAAAACAGTTTTGAAATTTTAGGGAGAGCACTGTGCTCCAACAGAAGTACACAATTAACTTTGAATGATGAATTGATTTTTAATGTTAGAATATGCTTACAAGATTTTTGAACTAACTAATGTTGTCCTTTTGTTTTCTCCACTGGTTCATAGATATTCTTATTGAAATGCTTCCAGAGTGGCAACCTTTCGAAAAACATCTCTACTTCTTTTCTAAAACACGAAAAAATTGGCAGGAGCCTCGTGATGACTGTACGGCGAGGCATACTGCAGATTTGGTTTCTTGTAGATATGGTGAAGAACAAGTGAGTACAGGCATATATGTCACCCTTTTTCTAAAATAGCTGCTTCATGAAAAAGTCTCAATTACTTTTCCAGAATGAAAATAAGTTGCCTGGTTGTTGAAAATGGGTGCAACTAGGAAACTGCCTGGATTCCTAACACAGGAGAAGGAGAGCAAGTGAGAGTAAAAGAGGCAGAAGGGAGGAATAGATACAGGAGAGGAGAGGAGAAAGGAAACAAAAGGAAACGAAAGGAAAGCAGAGTGATGGGAAGGGAAACAAAAAAGGGAAGGGAAGGTAGAAATTATCTGATTGAAACCCCTTCCTCATATCCTCATCCTTGTGATCTTCCATAAAAGGACCGTCCCCTGTAGTGGAATATAACAGCTTGCCACAGCCAACTGGTCACAGGACAACTCGCCATGGCCAACCTGCCACAATAAAAGTTGTGTGGGACAATTCAATTTAATTATTTAAAATAATTTCAAAAATATGAACTGTGGCAAGTTGTCATAGCTCCCCTGTTTACCTTTGCTTTATACCCATAGATGCTCAAAGCCCCCGAAACTTCAGAAACACTGCTGGTTGGGAAGGGGAGAGGCTGTCAGTCCTTAGTGGGGTCAGGGGGAATCAGGGGCCACATATGTCCTCCCCCCCTTAAACCTTAATTTGCAATCACCTTTATATTACCTTTCCCTCTCCCCTTTCCTTCTCTCTCACTGTCCCATCCTCCATCTATCCTAAGGTGACCAGATTTTCAGATTGGTAAAGAGGGACACCTTTGACCGGGGGGGGGGGGGGGCTTGATTAAAAATTTTATACGGAAAAATTATACAGAAAAATTATGGACTGTGCCGAAATGGATAAATTAACAAAAGAAATACAGCTGGGTGAGCTCTCCGGTGCCCCGCGCTTTCCTGCCTCCTTCCATCACGAACCGGATCATAGACAGTGATCACATTGAGGAAATGGGGATTTTATAGTATCCTTCCCCTGGAGGGGGAGGAAATGGGGATTTTGCAGTATCCTACCCCTGGAGTGGGGAGGGAATGGGGATTTTATAGTATCCTTCCCCTGGAGTGGGGAGGGAATGGGGATTTTAAGGGTGCGGAGGACGTGCCTCTTGTCGGTCGAGGCATCGGCTGCCCTCCCTTCTTCTGCCTTATCTCTCCGTCCATCTACCTTTGCGTTGGGAAAGAGGAGCGGAGTGGGAAAGCAAGACGGATTGCCATTGTCAGTTGCCAGGCTTCCAGCAGGTTGGCTGGACGCCGCCCCTGAGCTCCCGCCCAGTAGCAGCAGCAGCAGGGCTGGCGTCTGAGTGTATGGCGGAGATACCCACAGCCTTCTCCGGCTCACTGATTCTCCCCAACCCCGCGATTTTCCTCCTTTCCAGCTGGGTGGCGGGAGCGCCTGGGATCTCCCTAGGTCAAAGCCGAGAGGAAGGAGGGAGATTCCATATGAAGGCATCCCGAGGCTCTACTTTAACCCATGCGGGAAGTTTGGGGGGGGGGGGTTGCATCTTTTCCCTGGCTTCTCCGAGCTTCGTTCCTCCCGCTTCCGCTCCTTCAGCTGGAGACAATTACACCCCCTCCCCCAAAGAATCCCAGGCACACAAACAAACAGCTTCCCCACCATGGGCTTTGTTCTTAACCGACAGCGGGCAAAGGGAATAGAGAGAGGCGGCGGCGAGGCTACCTTTTGCGGGGAGAGCAGGAGCTTGGCCAACAGTCGAAAGGTGCCCCAGGGCTGGGATCCAAGGCGCGCTTAACTAGGCGAGGAACTTGTGCAGACCCGCCGGGGCGTGGGAACTGAGGAAAAGAATAGAGAGGGGGGCGTGTGGAGAAGAAGAAGTGTGCCGAGCTGTCATCAAGGCTGCTGAAGCTTGGGAGGGAGATCTAGAAGCAGATGGGATGGGACTTGGAGTCCTACGATCTTGGCGAGTGGGGATTCCTGCGATGGGATTTGGAATCGTAAGACACTGGCGATTGGGGATTCCTGCAAGGAGATGCGGGAATAAGGGGGAGGGGTCTGCACAAGCCCCCCAGACCCCCTTCTTTAGAAGAGCCAGAAGCATTAGAGGAGGGGGCTTTGCACATCCCCCCCCGAAGCCCAGCGCCTGCTTACAGCAGCCCCAGATCACCAGTGTTTTAGGACTCGGCACGCTTCTTCTCCACACGCCCCCCTCTCTATTCTTTTCCTCAGTTCCCACACCTCGGGGGGTCCACACAAGTTCCTCGCCTAGTTAAGCGCGCCTTGGATCCCAGCCCCAGGGCACCTTTCCACGGTCGGCCAAGCTCCTGCTCTCCCTGCAAAAGTTAGCCTCGCCTCCACCTCTCTCTATTCCCTTTGCCCGCTGTCGGTTAAGAACAAAGCCCATGGTGGGGAAGCTGCTTGTTTGTGTGCCTAGGATTCTTTGGGGTGTGTGTGTGTAATTGTCTCGAGCTGAAGGAGCGGAAGCGGGAGGAACGAAGCTCGGAGAAGCCAGGGAAAAGATGCAACCCCCCCCCCAAACTTCCCGCATGGGTTGTAGATCCCTTGTAGGGGGAGGGGATGGAGGGGAGGGGAAGAGGCTCCGTGGGTGGGGGAGGGGAGGGGAGGAAAATGGGGGACGCTGCAGAGGTCAAGGAGATAAAGAAGACCTTCATTGTGCCAGCCATCAAACCCTTCGGATCACTACAAGTTCGCCACCGCCAGTTGCAATGAGTGGGAAGGAGAGGAAGGAAGGAGGGAGGGGGAAAGGAAAAGAAGAAGGGATCTACATGGCTCTCTGGCCGGAGGGAGCCGCGCGGGGGGGAAACGGGCATCTGTCAAAACCCGGAATCCCGTCTCCGCCTCGGGTGGCTGCGGCAGAAGCAGTGAGCTTTCCCCGCTGCATAGGGATGTGGGGAAAGGGCTCGGGCGCGCGGGGTTGAAACGGGCATCTGTCAATATCCTGAATCCCGTCTCAGCCTCGGGTGGCTGCGGCAGAAGCAGCGAGCATGGGGGCGACGCTTCACCGGGAGTGACCCTCCCCCTCGGACTCCTCTTCCCGCCCCCGCCGCCTCGGCTTGGAAGGGCCGGGAGAACGAGAGCGAGAGAGAATGGGGGAATCTCTCGGGGCTCGCCGGAGCGCTGCTCCTTTCCCAGAGCAGAGAGAGAGAAGGAAATAAGGGGGGAGAGAAAACTGGGCACCCGAGCCCTTTCCCCACATCCCTATGCAGCAGGGAAAGAGAGGTCGCTCCCGGTGAAGCGTCGCCCACGTGCTCGCTGCTTCTGCTGCAGTCACCCGAGGCTGAAACGGGATTCGGGGCTTTGACAGATGCCCATTTCCCCCCCGCACGCCCGAGCCCTTTCCCCACATCCCTATGCAGCAGCGAAAGCTCGCTGCTTCTGCCGCGGCCACACCGAGGCCGAGACAGGATTCGGGGTTTTGATAGATGCCCGTTTCCCCCGCGCACGGCTTCCTCCGGCCGGAGAGCCATGTAGATCCCTTGTAGGGGGAGGGGAGGAAGGGGAGGGGAAGAGGCTCCGTGGGTGGGGGAGAGGAGGAAAATGGGGGATGCTGCGGAGGTCAAGGAGATGAAGAAGACCTTCATTGTGCCTGCCATCAAACCCTTCGGATCACTACGATTTCGCCGCTGCCAGTTGCAAGGAGTTGGAAGGAGAGGAAGGAAGGAGGGAGGGGGGAAGGAAAAGAAGAAGGGCTCTGGGAAATCGGGAGGGTGTTGGGGGGGAGGGTGGTGGGAGGGGGGATATGTACTATGTGTTAGATTTCAATGTAATGCGACTTCATA
The DNA here is from genome assembly GCF_009769535.1 of Thamnophis elegans. Lineage (NCBI taxonomy): Eukaryota > Metazoa > Chordata > Lepidosauria > Squamata > Natricidae > Thamnophis > Thamnophis elegans. Next base: position 1,814,128 of record NC_045549.1, on the reverse strand, counting down.
TGTATACTGTTTCTCTTTAATTTCTCTGTAAAAATAGGACAAGTTGAGTACATTGACATATAGTAGAAATACACCAAGGGGAGGAGGAGTGGAATAGAAGAAAGATGGGTAGAGAGGGCGGGAGAGAGGATGGGAGGGAGGGTGAGAAGGAAGGGAGGGAGTGGATTGGGAGAGAAGAGTGGTAGAGGGGGAGGGGAAGTAGGGTAGAGGGGAATGATGGAGGGAAGATAGAAAGTTGGAGGGGGGCGGAAGAAAGAGGTGTATGGAGAGTGGAAGAGGTATTTTGGGTTTCTATTTTTTGAGGTATTGTTGACAAGAGGAATTGCTGTGATTATTGTTTAATGTTGTATGGCCCCAGCTATGCACAGTATATGTGAATGTATGAAAATGAAAAATGGAAAATAAAAACATTTCATACTAAAAAAAAAAGAGAGAGAGAACGGCCCGGGGACGCGGGAAAAATTATGGGAAGGCGTGCCTGTCCCGCCAGATGCGGGACATCTGGTCACCCTAATATATCCATCCATCCATCCATCCATCCATCCATCCAACTATTTATCTACCTACCTACCTATCTATCTAATGTAATTTTCTCTCCTGAAGGGCTTTATAGATGACATGTCAGTTAAAAATAACGTGGACTATTGGATTGGACTTCATAAGAACTCTAGTGCTCACAATGGTCTCTTGTGGACAGCTGGATATGGGGCACAATCTTTGTAAGTTTTGAAACAAAATGTAATTATGTGACAAGTTGTGCATCAGGGTGTCATGCCTACCACCAGAGGTGGGTTGCTCCCGGTTCTATCCTGGATCCGAAGGGACATGATTGGCCGACCCTTTGCATCTACAAGCATTGTGCAGAAAGAACAGGGCTGTTTCCTGAGCTAAGCCTTTGCAAGGCCGATTTGGTAAATAAATCCACCACTAACCAGAGGCTGACATTTCCCTGCCTGGGGAAGGTTGGTAAGAGAAGCCAGTGTACAGTGGCCCTTGTCCTGAAATGGTTTCCAGAGGCTGCAGCAGGCCACGTGCTTTCTGGGAACAGATCCTCTTCTGAAGGGTCCTTGGTGCTGTCTGAGCTTGGCTGTTTTCCTGCAGCCGTTTCGTTACCCAAACTAGGTAACACCCTCAGTGATGACCTTAGCCCTGATGATGTTAGCTAGATGGGTAATGAAATGTCTGCAAGAAAGCAATCAAGCTCAGAGAGCTCCATTTCACCCCGGAGCTACAAAGATTCTCTTTTATTAGATCAACTTCTGCTGCAGATCTGACAAGGTGAAATATAACCCCTTGCCCTCCCTTACATCTCCCCTTGCCCTTGACCACTAGAAGTCCCTATGGACCTCCTGTTGAATTTCAAGTAGCCACTCCCCCCGTCCCCCAATGCCCTGCTGTAAATTTGCCATTAACAAGTTTTCTATTTCACATGGGCAGAAAACCTTAATCTAACAATCACCCATTGTGACTGTGATAGGAGAAAGCTTTAGATTGACTTAGATCTAAACCTAGATCTCTATGCTTGTACCTCTAGATCTACATATCTAGATCGAGGCTGATGAGTATTTTGGTTCCTTTAACAGGTACTGGCGTACTGGTCAACCCAATGGTGGAGATGAAGAACTCTGCATTGCCATCCTCCCTACTGGCAAAGTTAAGGCCCTTTGGAATGATGATAATTGTGCCTCCCCAAGAGCCTTTATTTGTAAGATGGGCCCAAAGGACCAGTGGTTCCACTAATTCAAGATGGTGGAAACCGATTATAAGATCTCCCAACTCAGCTGCATTGGTGTTAATAAATGCATTGTGGGAAGCAAATTTTGCCAACCTTCTTTTCTCTGCAAGCTTCCTACTTGTCCTTATCATCTTGACAAAATATATCTTTCTTACACCATCTGAAAAAACGTATTGAGACTGTGATAAGTTACACAATACTACAATACAGTACAATAATAATACAAAAACTAGCTTCTTTCTGTTCCGTAATGTGTCATTCTTTATATCCCTTAGTGGTTGAAGGAAGGCCAAGATGTTACAAGGATAAAGAATTATAGGGCAATTTCATCACTGAACAATGACTATAAATTTTTTGCTGCAATTTTGGCAGAAAGATTAAAGAAGGTTTTACAGGCCTATATTCATGAATATCAGTCTGGCTTTTTGCCCAGAATGACTTGGTGCTTGAGGCGGAAAAGAATGAAGATTTTTAATTTTACCTATTTTTTGCTATAGAAATGGTTACTTTATACTCTTTTGTAAAAGTAAAAAGTTGAGCTTTGATGTTATTAATTTATTGTACTGCACCAAAGGAAGTCAGAAGTTAACCCCCCCAAAAATGAATGAAACCTCACATTTGCTTTACGTGGATGACCTGAAGCTTTCTAGAAAAATCAGAACTCCAAATCCCATCACTGACAAACATCGCAAGTGTTGGTGGCGCAGATGTAGCAATGGAGTTTGGCCTAGAGCACGGGTGTCAAACTCAAGGCCTGTGGAATGCTTAGATCTGGCACAGGGGCCACCCTGGAAACAGCAAAGGACTGGCCCACAATGCCTCTGCCAGCGAAAAGGGTGCTCAAGGGGCTGCGTGTGGCCCTCCCGGGCTCTGTTTTCACAGACAGAGTGCTCAGGCCTCCAGAGGCTCCCCTGACATGAGTGACGTCAAGCTGGCCATGCCCCCTGGCCATGCCCCCCGCCCCTCCAAGGTCAAACACAATCCTGATGCAGCCCTTAATGAAATACAGTTCGACCCCTGACTTAGAGCAATGTGCTTTAGTAGCAATAAGGAAGGCTAACCTAAGGTGACCAGACATCCCAATTTCAGCGTGACAAACACGCTTTATAACAATTTGTCCCCTGTCCCTGCGCGTTTTAAAAAAGTCCCTATTTTTTTCTGGCTTCATGTTGAAAGCCCAGTGGATTTGCTTAAGAAATCCTAACCGGGGCAAGAAAAAAATGACCCATTACCATAGAGCTGCAGGAAACACCTGGCTAGAGAGGGAAGCAACTGTTACTTCCTGGATTTTTTGGAGGGGAGGGGCACGGAGTTTGGAGGTCTGCTCGTGTGAGAAAAATGGTGTTCTTCTTTTTTCTTTGAAAAATATTTCCCTGGGACTATTTAACCATTTTAATTTGCTCAGTTCTTTGTATTAACATCTACATCATTCTGAATTGACTTGGAGTGTCTGCCTACTGGTAAGTGGGTTTTTTTCTTTTATTTTTTAATGTATTTTAAAATAATATTTTATTTATTGTGCATAGGATTTATTAAAATAGTTTTATTCTGTGTGGAATTAAGTTAAGAACTCCCTGTTATTAAGCTTTCCTCAATTAATCTCTGAGTAGATTCCCACCAACTTCAAGATCCCAAGGGCACATCTTGGAAGCTACACCTTTACTTAGTTTATAGATGATGCCTTTCCTTAAATATGAAAATAAATACATTTATTGTTCAAATGTGTACATCTCAATAGAAATGACTCTCAGGGGTGACAACAATCCACTAAAATAATAATATAAAACAGTAATTTCAAAAACAGGAGCAACTGTTATGAAAATTATTATTAAAAAATAAAGAATAAAAATGGAGTTATTAAGTATATTAATTGCAGCAACCACAATACAATAGCTCGGTCCTTCTTTTCATTAAACTAGACATACCCAATTCCAAGGAATTAAAAGACGCTTGCTCCTGGGGAGGAAAGCTATGGCAAATCTAGACGCATCCTAAAAAGCAAGGTGACCAGATTTTCAGTAAAGAGGGACACCTTTGACTGGGGGTGGGGGCTTGATTAAAATTTTTATACGGAGCAACAAAAATTTTCATACAACGCAAAAATAGTATTGTAATATTTTTTTTTATTTCAACATAACTACAATTTACAAATATAAATTGTAACTGTTGCCAAACATCAAAATTTTGATCGTGTGACCATGAGGATGCTGCAACGGTCGCTAAGTGTGAAAATGGTCATCAGTCACTTTTTTCAATGCCATTGTAACTTTGGTCACTAAGCCCATTATATCACCTTTCTTGCCACAGTTCTTAAGTGAATAACTGCAGCTGATAAGTTAATAACATAAGTGAATCTGGTTTCCCCATTTGACTTTGTCAAAAGGTGATTATACGACCCCAGGACACTGAAACCATCATAAATACGAATCTGTTGCCAAACATCAAAATTTTGATCGTGTGACCATGAGGATGCTGCAATGGTCGCTAAGTGTGAAAATGGTCACTAAGTGTGAAAAATGGTAATCAGTCACTTTTTTCAATGCCATTGTAACTTTGGTCACTAAGCCCATTATATCACCTTTCTTGCCACAGTTCTTAAGTCAATAACTGCAGCTGGTATTTTGTATTTTGGATAGAATCTTTTTTTAAATTTGTCTAAGACAATTTTAAAAAAGGATTCTATCCAAAATAAATTGAAGTGAAACCATTTTTAAAAATTCTATGCACAATACTTTGAAATATATTGTGCATAGAATTTTTAAAAATAGTTTTACTTCAATTTATTCTGTGTGGAATAGTTTGAAATGTTTTACTTCAATTCATTCTGTGTGGATTCTTTTTTAAAATTGTCTTAGACTATTTTTAAAAAGATTCTATCCAAAATACAAAATATCAGCTGCAGTTATTCACTTAAGAACTGTGGCAAGAAAGGTGGTATAGTGACCAAAGTTACAATGGCATTGAAAAAAGTGAGTGGTGACCATTTTTCACACTTAGCGACCGTTGCAGCATCCTCATGGTCACGTGCTCAAAATTTTGATGTTTGGCAACAGTTACAATTTATATTTGTAAATTGTAGTTATGCTGAAATAAAAAAAATATTACAATACTATTTTTGCGTTGTATGAAAAATTTTGTTGCTCCGTATAAATTTTTTAATCAAGCCCCCCCCCCCCCCCCCCAGTCAAAGGTGTCCCTCTTTACCAATCTGAAAATCTGGTCACCTTAGGCTAACCTCATGACCAGTAATGGAAGAACCCATCAGGAGCCTACAAATATCTAGGAATTTTACCTTTCTGGATAACATCAGACAAGTTAATAATCTGATTCATAAAGAATACATCTGAAGACTGAGAAGACAAAATTGAACAGTGGAAACAGCATCAAGAACTGGACCAACCTGTGAATCCAATAGACCAGGAGCATCAAACTCAAGGCCTGAGGGCAGGATCGACCCGTGGGGTGGATAGATTTGGCCCGACCCTGGAAATAGTGAAGGACCAGCCTGTGCTGCCTCTGCCAGCAAAAACAGAGCTTGGGAGGGCTGTGGGCGGCTCGCCCGAACTCCATTTTCACTGGTAGAGCTGCAGGAGGCCATCACAGCCAAAACTCTGGAGCCCATTTTAGCTGGCAAAGTACTCAGCCACCACATCCCCCCCAAACACGAGTGATGTAGAGCTGACCATGCCCACACTGGTCCCTCAAGGTCAAACACAACCCTGATGTGGCCCTCAATGAAATCGAGTTTGACACCCCCTGCAGTAGACAGCTGGAAATATTAACTGGACACAAACTGGACTGGACAATTTGAATTAAAAAAGGAAGAAAACTGATAACTGTTCCCTGGTCATGGCAGAAGACACAATGAAAACTCTTTAATTTCATAACATACGGACAGACTTCATCCTTGTTTCAAGTGGGAAATGGTGACCTGGCTAGGAGGAAAGCCCACATTGCATTTGCAAGCGGGAGATGGATTACAGTCCCTGAGAGATCTCCTCTTCTCAAGTGACAAAGAGTTTGCCGAGCAAGCAATAGCACTTAGACTTCTACACCGCTTCACATGGCTTTTACAGCCCTCTCTCAGCGGTTTACAGTCAGAAAAATAGCACTTATTATTGACACTTACAGAGTCGCTAATAGTTCGATTCTTGCCAGAACATCCGTCCTATGGCACGTCTTTCCTGCAGAGATTAGAATAAGCCTGATCCTCCTGGCCACTTCAGCTTCAGAGTGATGGGATTAAGACATGCCCTCAGCACATGATAGGATTAGCCCTCTACCCATCTCACCACTTGACACCTGGGAAGATTACAACACCCAGCTAAGATTCACCCAAGCTTGGGACTCAAGATAACCTACACAGTGGTGGGATTAATATTTTTTTTACTACTGGTTCTGTGGGCGTGGCTTGGTGGGCGTTGCATGGCTTGATAGACGTGGCTTGGTTGGCATGGCAGGGAAAGGATACTGTAAAATCCCCATTCCCTCCCCACTGCAGGGGAAGGTTACTGTAAAATCCCCATTTCCTCCCAATCAGCTGGGACTCAAGAGAGAATCGATGGGGGCGGGGCCAGTCAGAGGTGGCATTCTCCGAATTACTCAAAACTTCTGCTACCAGTTTCCCAGAACTGGTCAGAACCTGCTAAATACCAACTCTGAATCTATAAAGCCACCCCTGCATTACCCCAAGGGAATCTGACAACCAATCAGAATACATTTCTTACAGAGGAACAGGAAGCTCCACAGTGGGGCCCCAAGAGAGGGTATAAATCGCTCTCTTTTTCATCCATGTGCTCTATTTTTGCCCAGGACCTCAAACCATGTACTCCTGTTCACGATTAAATCATCTTTCCAAGCAGTCTCCATGTTCCATGTATAACAATTTTAAACTGTTAAAAAAAAACAACTGTTAAACTGTGTTTGTCTGGTCAGCAAGAACAGGAACTGTTCATTTTATTTTATTTTTTTCTCCTTCCTTCTCTGTACCCTTAAGTACAGCCCAAGTTTACGAGGAAACATTTTAAGTTCATTTAGAAGAAAAAATTCATTCTTGCATTTACTGTGTGTTTAAATGATTTCAGCTGTCCATCCCTTTTCTGAAGCTTTTGAATCCAGTTCCCCCCTTCATCTGTGATGTTCCCATTTTGTTGAAACTGATTTATCTGTTTAAAAATTGCAGTACTGATGTTTCCTCCCCCCCAAAAAAATTTTTTGCCTGCAAGCCATCTACCCCCTCTCCATCCCCCCCCCCCCAAATCTCCAATCCTCTTACAATGTTTTTCCTGGGAGGATCACCCACAAAGGGGCTTATTTTCATTTCTTTCAGCCCTGCACAGATGACTCTGCAACCTGAGGAAGCAGAAAATCTGAGCCAGATGCTGATCCAGAGGAGACCTCCCATTCATTGAGCCAGGAATTGGGTTTGGATCCAGCCCTCCACTAGAAAGTCATCACAGCAACCAGAGAGGAGCAGACCTTCCCAATCCTCCTCCCCTCCTCATTCTTATCTCACGCCACTGACAGCCCTCTTGCAATGGAGAGAAGTTAGCCCAATGGGATGGCCAACATGCGTTTGGAGGCTTGTGGGAGCTATCAAGGGTAAGAGTTTGCCAGACAAGCTATTAGGAAGTGGGGGTGGGAGGAATAACGTGAATGTCTTAACCACTATAAGTCCCAATGGACCTCCTGTTGAATTTCAAATATCCACTACCCCAGTCCCCACAATGCCCTGCTGTAAATTTACCAGTAACAAGTTTTCTACTTCATGTCGGCAGAAAATCCTAATTCAGTGATGGCGAACCTTTTTTGGCTCGCATGCCAAAAGCGGGAGGAGCTCAGGAGGGTCATGCGCAAAGCATTATGGGTGTGGCACACCCGCACATGATCCCCCTGCTACTGTTACTGGTAACTTTACAGCAGGGCACACGACCAGCGCTCCTCCCCATTGTGGCGTGCTTTATTTTCCCCTGAAGCCTCTGGAGCATGAAAATCTGGCCCTACAGGCAAACCGGAAGTTCAGAAACAGACTACAGTTTGCTTGTAGGGTCGGTTTTTGTCCTCCGGAGCCTTCAGAAGTCTTCCGTGAAGGCTCTGGAGGGGAAAAAACAACCCTACGAGCAAACCGGAAGTGACCTGACAAATGGTTCCACATGCCACCTGTGACATGCGTGTTATAGGTTTGCCATCACGGTCCTAATTTATCAATAACCCATTATAACTGTGATTAGGGAAAGTTCTAGATCGACTTAGATCTAGACCTAGATCTCTACATTTATATCTCTAGGTCTACAAATCTAGATCGAGACTGATGAGTATTGTGGTTCTTTTTTCAGGCACTGGAATAGAGGTGAACCCAGTGGTGGAAATAGAGAACTCTGCATTTCCATCCACTCTACCGGCAGAGTTAAGGCCCTTTGGCAAGATGATCCTTGTAGCTACCGAAGAGCCTTTATTTGTAAGATGATGCCAAAGAGCGTGTGGTTCTACTAGCTAACTGATTATAAGATCTCCCAACTCAGCTGCATTGGTGTTAATAAATGCATTGTGGGAACCAAACTTTGACAACCCCCTTTTCTCTGCCAGCTTCCTACTTGTCCTTATCATCTTGACAAAATATATCTTACACCATCTGAAAAAATGTACTGAGATTGTGATAAGTTACGCAATACTAGCTTCTTTTCCCCCTGTAATATATCATTTTTTATATCCCTTAGTGGCTGAAGGGAGGCCAAGATGTTACAAGGATAAAGAATTATAGACCAATTTCATCACTGAACAATGACTCTAAACTGCAATTTTGGCAGAAAGGTCTGGCTCAAGAACTGGGCCAACCTGTGATCCAATAGGCCAGGGGCATCAAATTCAAGGCCTGATTGGCCCCCGGGGTGCTTAAATTTGGCCCATGGGACCACCCTGGAAACACTGAAGGACCAGCCTGTGGGGCCTCTGCCATCAAAAACAGAGCTTGGGAGGGCTGCGGGCAGCCATCACAGCCGAAAACGGAGCTTGGGAGCCCATTTTAGCTGGCAAAGCACTCAAGCCACCATACCCCTCCCCTGGACATGAGTGGCCATGGCCCCCCTGGTCCCCCCCCCCCAAACACAATCCTGATGCGGCCCTCATTGAAATGGAGTTTGAGACCCCTGCAATATAGACAGCTGGAAATATTAACTGGAGACAAACTGGACTGGACAATTTGAACCCAAAAAGTAAAAAAAGAAACCCTGATAACTCTTCCCTGGACATGGCGGAAGGCAGAAGGAAAACTCTTTCATAACATACGGACAGACTTCGCCCTTGTTTCAAGTGGGAAACGAGGCCCATCCTAGATCAAGCCAAGTCCAAAGACAGTAGGAAACTTCCAGAACTCTGACAAATTGGCCATCCATAGACACGCACAGACATAAAGCAATACCTATATACTGTGCAAAAGAGACATTCAGTGAGGCAAAAACTGCCACAAACCCCCCCAAAGGCCCCTCCCCACCAGCACTCAGCACCCAGGTGAGCTTAGATGAACTGCACAATTAACCTCAGACCAACAATCCTTTCTTTCAGCTGCTGTCTTCTTTCCAGAGCCTCTCCTCATCAGGGCAGTCTATCTTTTAGTTGCAATCTTCACTTGGACTCCTGTCTCTGATTCTCTTTATTCAGCCATTTTCTCACAAAGTGTCTGATGGCAAGCTTCAGGCAGCCATCTTGTCTTCCCTCCTTCTCGCCTCCTGCCTAGCAACACCCCTTTGATTGGTGCCTGCTCTTTGATTGACAGCTGGGACAACCTGGGGGCAGCCACAGGGGGAAGGAAAAAGGAGCACAAGGGCCTATCACCTCCTCAGGGAGGCGGTTCTTCCATGACAGATGAGAGCCAACTAATCATGGCCCATCCAGAGTCACCTGACCCCCGAGGGCCAATAAAAGAAAAGAAGTGGGGTCTGTCAGGTTTTGGCGGGAAGGGTTGAGGTGTCTTTGGGGAGGGAGGGCAGCCATGATGGGGTCCCCTCAGGGAAGGCTGGAAGATGGCTTGGCTATAGTTTGCCTTGTGTGTTTTTCCCCCACTTCTTTGTGCATTGATCCTTCTCTTTCTTTTCTTTGCACTTTGCTTGCCCATTTATGTCAAGGTCTTTCTCTCTACATTGCACAACCCTTTCCCACTTTCATGGCCACTTCTCCCCTCAGGGACAGAACTTGTGCCATGAAGCATGACTCACATCTTGACAGTTTTGACTAAAAGGTGGCTAGCTGCAGACAGCCCTGTGTATGGGTCTTGACTAAAAGAAGAAATAACTGGTACTTGTTGGGGTTTTAGCATTCTCTGAGGTTGGATTCCTTCTTGCAGATGTTTGAGAAGAGGGCTAGATAATTTCACTAGTATTCTGATGATATTCTGAGGCCTAATAGCAGAACAACAGATTTGGAAGGGACCATGGAGGTCTTCTAGTCCAAACCACTGCTCCAGCAGGACAACCCTCTACCATTTCAGGCAAATGGCTGTCCAATGTCTTCTTAGAAGCCTCCATTGATGGAGCCCCCACAACCTCTGAAGGGAAGCTCTTCCACTGATTAACTGTTTTAACTGTCAGGAAATTTCTCCTTAGTTCTAGGTTGCTTCTCTCCTTGATTAATTTCCATCCATTGCTTCTTCTCCTGACTTCTGGTGCTTTGGAGAATAGATTGAACCCCTCTTCCTTGTGGCAGCCCCCCAAATATTGGGAGATGTCATCATGTCACCCCAGTCCTTCTTTTCATTAAATTAGACATACCCAGTTCCTGCAACTGTTCTTGATATGTTTTAATCTCCAGCCTTTTGACTTCTAGTCTTTGGTTGCTTTTTCCCTGGAAAGGTTTGGGGTTCTAGGCCTGTTGATGGCTGGTTGGTCGGGGGATTGTGGTGTTTTTATATTGTATTTTTCAGGTGAGCTTCTGGGTCAGTTTGGATGGCAGTAACATAGTAATATGTCCAATAAATAAATAAAATAGGCACAGAACCTAAGAAACGCAGCCCTCCCCAATATGTCCACCTCCGAATAGGATGGGTCTGCTTATTGGATGGATTCACTTAAAACTGTTTTGCTTCTTCCTCAGTTCTCTTTTTCTCCGGAACTGAAGAAGCTTCTTGGATGAGAAGCAAAACACCTTCAAGGAAAAACAAAGTCCAGTTGCCTTTGGAAAAAGCAACTTTGGAATTCCCACGACCCGGATGACCAAGAATCTCCATAGACATTTATCTCTTTTACTGGCCTATTTGAACGCAATTTTTCAGTGGGGAATATAAAGGTGGGATATCAGTTCAGTCATACGAACTGGAGATTCTTGCTGAAAACCCACTTTAGGAAAGTACAAGTGAGGAAATGGGGCTTTTTAAATATCACGGCAACCAAAACTGGATGCAATATTCCAAGTGCGGCCTTACAAAGGCTTTATAAAGCAGTACTATCACTTTATGTGAATAGTACTTGATTCTATCCCTCTGTTGATGCAGCCTAGGACTGTGGTGGCTTTCTGGCAGCTGCAGCACATATTTAAGTGACTAAATACACTAAACGGTATACTACATCTAAAGCAATAAAACATTTTAAACGATAAAAAGCATCCAAAAGAAATGTACAGAGCAGCTGAGATACTTGGCCAGTTAGCAATACGGCCGGAAAACATGGCCCTTGACACACTCAGTGCCCCAGGCATGGGGACACAGGGATGTTTTTAGGCTGCACCCAAAAAAATGTACCTGTGCTTTTCACCACAATGCCATATGCAGGCAAAGGCTCAAGGACCTTTGCATATATGCTAACACCAAGGTAGCTATTTCCAGCAAGGACTGCAGCTAGCCCAGTTCTACCCAGGAAACCCCACTTTGGGCAATTTTGAAGCAGGAGAAGAAAATTCACACTCTTAATTTTATATTTTGCTGAGGATCACCTGAAATGCAGAAACTGAGGGCTAAGCGCCAAATCCTGATTGGGCACAACAGCCAGCCAATCGGAGAGCGGCAGAAGCTGAATATTCTACATCATAAAGAAAATGAACTGTCTGAAGTTGCGGAAGGAAGCTCCAGTTGTAAGGTACCAAGAGAGGGGAGGAAGAAAAATTGATTAAGCCTCTCGAGAGATGGTGCTTCTGCTCCCCTGCTCAAGTCCAGGGGTGTCTCCAGGGTCTGCAGGTTGGCTAGGGACCCTTGGCATCCTGCCTCTAAGCCCTCTGCCACTTGGGGGGGGGAGTATTGGGGCGCGATTCAAGGAGAAAGTGAGAAAAATGTTTCTTTTTGGACCAGGCAATTGGGGCATTAGAAGGTGCAAGTGCCCAGGGACCCGAACAGCACATTTTCTTCACTGGGTCCAAACTCTGGAGCTACTGATCCGTGGGAGATCCCTGCCCAATCAGCATCTGGGAGGGAAAGTTTTCCCAGAGATGTGCTGTTGCAGTGCTTTTGCTTGGCAGAATGACTTTTGGCCCTGTTGTGTATGTGAGTGGAAGCAGAGTGAGGAATGTGTGGTTGTGATCAAACCAAAAGAAGAGTAACCGTTTAAGAAGTATAGCATCGAGCACCTGAGTGTATGGAGAAGCTGAGAATGGCAGATCCAGGAGAGTCACTGCAAAGATGTTTGTAGAAGTCGGGAGGACCAAGGAAGGTCAGGAAGCCCAGCTGAGAGAGACCGGTGCAGAGAGGGCCTCTCAGGGCCAATTGTCCCCTGCCTGATTCTCCCCCCTCTGTCCCTTCTCCAAGAAAACTAGATACAGACCAGATCAACTGAAGTCCAGGGAGAGAGAATATGGGGAACAGAGAGTCAAGCACTCAGGAAGAATAAGGAGAGGCACAAGACTACCGTCAAGAGAGGTCTTACGGTAGGTTAACGGAAGGAGTGATCATTCTAGATCTGAGCCCAGACCACTTGCTTATTAGAAGCAGCTTCTTGTGTGTATTGTGAGGTGCAAACAACCAGAACCACTCGGGAATAGTCTCAACAGTAGTTCATTGCTAGCCAACTACGTTACAAGAATCTCACCAGACTGACTGCATTCCCCTAGGAGTGGTCAGATAAGGCTTCAAGAATTGCGGGGGAGGGCAAGCCTTTGATGCTTCCTGCTGTGCTGAGGCTCCAAATTCGGGCCCCTCTCAGCTCCTCTGTCCAGCCTAGCTGGAGATTCTACCACTTGTATATACACACAGTTGTTGAGCCCTATGGCAGGTAAACTCTATGCGGAAATTGAATTGCAGTCGATGTGTGTGTGTGTATGTTTATGCAAATCTATATGTACTGTGATGTGTATGTGTGTTTATATACAGTATATATGTGTGTGTTTGTGTGTGTGTATTACCCCCACCAACAAACACACATACAAAATACAACTCTCAGACAAAAGTGGGATGGAGATGTAACCAATCAGGGTAGAATCAGGATCCAAAATACAGTTCTGGGGTCTAAAGCCTTTATTTAAATGTTTATTTCCACCATCTGCTGTATCATCTTCTTCACCATTCAGGAGGAACAGTTAAATACACCGAAGAGACCAAATGGGTCACAAAAAGTCACATCGTAAGTTGTTTCTGCCATCTTTTTCTCTGCTAAAGAATAGTATTTGGTTGATACATGGTGGGCTACAGTTCTTATCCCCCCCCACCCTAAATTTTAGCAAAAGTTTAAAACAAAATAATTACCCAAACTAAGAAAGAACAAAAAAGAAGGGAGGGAGGAAACCAAAAGAATAGAAAGGTGTTTCCAATTTCCTTTTTACAAAATATAATTATAAAATTATCTTGCAAGATAAAGCTAACTTTCATCTATTATCCAATTATTCAAAGCATGTGCATTTCCCCCAATTTAATGCAATCAGGAGTTTCTAATCAGCCAGAAAGATATTGTCTTTTCTCTGATCAAAAACATTAATTTAGTTGTCTCAACTGTCAATTTCAACCACATATTTCCCCACTGATCTATTTGTATATTGCAGCCAATTTTTCAGCCCATTTGATCATGCATTCTTTCACTCGTTCTTCTTTTGCCTCCTATTTCAGCCAATGCTTGTACATTTTAATAACATGTTCATCATTAATAAATATTTCAAATTCAGACTTAACTTTGTTCAAAACAATAATATCTTTTATACACGTCAAACTTTCTAATAATTGTACATAAGAAAACCACTGGCATGTTCTGTTATAAAATTAAAAAGGTTGCATCACCTTATCCTCAGTGCAAGCAGAGAATGGCTGTTTCAATTATCCATATTTATTTAGGGGCATGCTCCTTGCAGAGTCCTAGTAACACATTGGAAATGATGGCTTTAGGCCAGATGTAAAAATGCAATTCTCAATAGAGGTGGAGATAGCATCCATACTTGGGTTGACATTTTCCGCCTTCTGATTGGACTGAGTCTGATAAAAGTTAAGACACGCCCCTTGTTGCTAGCCTTACCCAGCGTTTCGACTCAGTCCACTTCATGGACGGTCATGTCATCGTGTATCTCCTAAGCACTTTGCTGATTTAATGATTGGTTGAAGAATTAATTGATACTGACTTCTTTCCTTATACTGTGAGTGGGACTGCGATAGTATTCTGAGCTGTCAACTTGGGCTGGAGCGTGAGGGTTTAGGCCCATAGCTCGCCCTGTGGGCCATCTGCCTCCCAGGCCCCTGACTAGGCGGGAGAGAGCATAGCGCACTTGAATGGTCACTAACTGGACCTCGAATCACCGCTTATCTCAGACGGCAAGGAAAGATCGCAGTGCTATTGCAGATCCCTTCAAAATGGTGAGGCAGGAGATGAGACCCTGAATCAGCCCAGGCCTTTCTCCTTGCAGCGTTCTGCCCAGAGGCTATTGCTTGTAGCAGGGCGGCTAGAGAATGTTGAAAAAGGAGGGAACCGCCATTTTGGTTGCTAATTCCTTCTCAAAATGGCAGATGCTGCAATTGCTGTTCCAAATGCTTAGGGAAGCAGTGTCCAAGGGCTTTTAATCACTTCCAAGGCTGCAGCAGATCCTAAGGGAGACAGATTGGGCCTCCTTCGGATGCCGTCAGCCAGTCAGTGTCGGCTGGCGGACCCCCGGAGGAGAGCCTTCTCTGTGGCTGCTCCGACTCTCTGGAACCAGCTGCCCCCAGAGATCCGGACCCTACCCACTCTCATGGCCTTCATGAAAGCTGTTAAAACCTGGCTGTTCTGGCAGGCCTGGGGCTGTTGACCTTATTGTTAAGGTCCAGCCCCGACTAGAACGAATGCGTGTTGTGAATTTTAAACTATTTTTTTTTCTTCTTTTTTTTCTTCCTTCTTTGTAAGCCGCCTGGAGTCCTTCGGGATTGGGCAGCCTATAAATTCAATAATAATAATAATAATAATAATAATAATAATAATAATCATCATCATCATCATCATCATCATCATCATCATCATTATCATCATCATCATCTGAGGGAATAATAATCTAGCATCTGAGGGAATTGAAATGCCCAATGGCCAACTAATTAAATGCAAAGAAAATGAAGCCTACAAATACTTAGGCATTCTGCAGTTGGATAACATCAAGCATGGAGAAGTAAAAACTATTGTCAGGCGAGAGTACACCAACAGAGTTAGGAAAATTTTAAAATCTAAATTGAATGGTGGAAATACAATCAAGGCCATAAATACCTGGGCAATACCAGTTGTAAGATACACAGCTGGCATAGTTAACTGGACACAAGCTGATTTGGTATTTAGGTATTTTTTTTAGGTATTTATTGATGCTTATAGGCCGCCCTTTTCCCTGAGGGGACTCAGGGCGGCTTACATAAAATAAAAGGGGGGGGGGTATACAGACAATAGACACCACAATACATAGAAGTAAAATAGTAAACAACATTCATTCATCATTCGGGTGGGGGCAGTTACCTTTGTCCCCAGGCCTGACGGGCTAGCCAGGTCTTAAGGGCTGTGCGGAAGGTCTGGACGGTGGTGAGGGTACGAATCTCCACGGGGAGATCGTTCCAAAGGGTCGGAGCTACTACTGAAAAGGCTCTCCTCCGTGTAGTTGCCAGTCGGCATTGACTGGCAGATGGAACTCGGAGGAGGCCTAATCTATGTGATCTTATTGGTCGCAGGGAGGTAATTGGCAGGAGGCGGTCTCTCAAGTACGCAGACCCACTACCATGAAGGGCTTTATGGGTGATAAGTAGCACCTTGAAGCGCACCCGGAGATCAACAGGTAGCCAGCGCAGCTCACGGAGGATAGGTGTTATGTGGGTGAACCGAGGTGCACCCACAATCACTCGCGCGGCTGCGTTCTGAACTAGCTGGAGTCGCCGGATGCTCTTCAAGGGCAGCCCCATGTAGAGCACGTTGCAGTATTCCAGCCTAGAGGTCACAAGGGCCCGAGTGACTGTTGTGAGGGCCTCCCGGTTCAGGTAGGGTCGCAACTGGCGCACCAGGCGAACCTGGGCAAATGCCCCCCTGGTCACAGCCGTCAAATGATGGTCAAAAGTCAGCTGTGGGTCCAGGAGGACTCCCAAGTTGCGAACCCTCTCTGAGGGGTATAGAGTTTGACCCCCCAGCCTGAGCGATGGAACACCGATCGAATTATTGGGAGGAAAGCACAACAGCCACTCGGTCTTCTCCGGGTTGAGTACAAGCTTGTTAGCCCTCATCCAGTCCATAACGGCCTCAAGACCTCGGCTCATCACGTCCACCGCTTCATTGAGTTGGCACGGGGCGGACAGATACAATTGAGTATCGTCCGTGTATTGATGGTATCTTATCCCGTGCCTCCGAATGATCTCACCCAGCGGTTTCATGTAGATGTTGAATAGTAGGGGGGATAAGACCGAACCCTGTGGCACCCCATATGTTAGGGGCCTAGCCTGGGGTCCCTGTTTGGAGAGGCTCTAGAGCCGCTCCTTATTGAGGACAAGGACAAGAACAAGAAAAATCTTGTTCACTTCCAGAAAGAGGTCTTTACGTGCTACTCCATATTCTAGGAGGCAACCCTTTTGGGCACAGGACTACGGTACCTCCTTTCGAGGCCATGATTATGGCTTCTATGGCTACAGGGCCTGAGGGACACCAGCACCAGCAGTCCTTTTGTTACCAGAGGTGCAGCCAGGCCAAGAAGCCCTTTTGGGGGGGGGAGTCATAACTCCCCAAAACCATAGATCCCAAGGGGTTCCCCATTCCCATTGGGGGGGGGCGGTTGCAGTACTTTTTAGACCAGTGGGCTGCTACTACCAAGGATGATTGGGTACGAAGGACCATTAGGTCTGGTCTAGCTCTAGAATTCCTCTCCACTCCCCAAAGTTTCTTTATTTGTTGCCCGATGTCTCGCAATCTGGACGATCATTAACCCAGGGATTTTATTCTATTCTTTTCATTATCCCTAAGGCCTTGGGGAGGCAGATGGCCTAAAACGCCTCAACCGGCATATAAAGGTTTAAGACGCACTCATTGCATCTATTCTGGCAGGGGTGAGGGAAGATGACCTCTTGGCATCAATTAATCTGACGGAGGCCTAACTTCACATCCCGATTTTGCCCGATCACCAGAAATTCTTAAGATTCTGTTACAGAGGGCGACATTACCAGTATACAGCCATGCCATTCGGCCTCTCTTCTGCCCCCCGGCATTTACCAAAGTGTTGGCAGCATTGGCCGCGCACCTCAGACTCCGGTTGGTGTGTATCCAATGCTACCTTGATTATCTTCTATTATTATCCAGGTGACCTTGCCCCCACGATAACTACCTTGGAGGCTCACAGTTTTTCTATCAATATGGCTAAGAGCCATCTAGACCCCACCACCAGGATTTCGCATCTAGAGGTGTGGATCGATTCAATGTCAGGTCAGGTCTTCCTATTGGAGGATAGGCAAGCCAGCATTGTTCAACTGGTTGGGGAAGTATTGGGCCAGCGTAGGGTCTCCCTGGCCACCTTATCACGTTTGCTGGAGAAACTAGTGTCAGCTATTAACATCGTGCCTTGTGCACGCCTCTATACTAGGGACCTTCAGTGGTTTATCTTACCCTCCCAGAAGGCCCTCAGGAGTATGTCACTGCTGAAGGTCGCTGTGCCGGTGGATGTCCTCCAATCTCTATGTTGGTGGAGATCGACAGGCATCACCAAGGGTTGCCACTTCAGGGTGGTCCACAAGGTGATGGTCACCATGGACGCCAGTCTCTACGGTTGGGAGGCTCATTTACAGACACTGATGGCCCAGGGACAATGAGACCAGGTGGACAGGACTCGCAACATCAGAGCCATCCACCTGGCCCTCCAGGACTTCCTCTCAAACATTGCAGGTCAGCATGTACTGGTCTTGATGGACAATGTGGCTGCCAAGGCCCACGTCAACCATCAGGGCGGCACAAAATCCAAAGACCTCATGACAGAAGCCATGGAACTGGGCCTCTGAGCTGTACCTGAGGGCATAACAGCGCACTCCACCAGAAGTGCGGCTACAACAGCAGCCTGGGCCACCCAGGTGTCTCTTGAAGAAATCTGCCGGGCAGCTACCTGGGATTCCCCTTCTCCATTCATTTCAAATTATAAAATTGTTAAATTTGCGTTTGCGGACGCAACATTTGGCCGCAGGGTTTTACAGGCCGTTCATTCTACTGCACCTGTTCCGGATCAGTCTGGTTCCCTCCCATTGGGACATGTGGGCTTGGGTATGTCCCATGTATGGATGCTATCTCCACCTCTATTGAGAAAGGCGTTGGTACTTACCTGACATGCCTCTTCTAATAGGGTGGAGATAGCATCCGTCCCCTCCCTCTCTGACTGATCTTGTTGCTATACCATTTAGTGATATAAGAATGAGTTTGCCTGCTATGCATTTGAAAGAGCTCTGCATTCAAAAATTTTACTGTAAATATGTGGTTCGTTTCTCTGGTTTGAGATGTTTGTTTTCTAGAAAGTTTGTGCGATGATACGTTGAGTCTGTCTAAGTTCTTCACCGAAAAGCTGGTAAGGCTAGCAACAAGGGGCATATCTTAACTAATTTTTATCAGACTCAGACCAATTAGAAGGTGGACAATATCAACCCATGTATGGATACTATCTCCACCCTATTAGAAGAGGCATATCAGGTAAGTACCAACACCCTTTCTGTCATTTTCCAGATCCAAAGAAACACCATGGTGAGGAGAAAGGAGAACCTACGTATGCTTTTATAGTCAAGCATTTAATTTGGCATGCAATTTAATATTACTCCTTTAACTAATTGGGACCTTAATGTTTAATCTGGTGTGTTCTTCTTGTGCCCTTCTGCTCTTCCAACAGAAATAAGATTTGCATTCTCCTTGCAATTTAAGAAAGCTTTAAAAATGCTGCTGTTCCAAACAAGGTTTCAGGCAGCACAAATTGTGTAATTATTTTTTCTGCAGGCTGCTCGTCCTTCAGCCTTCTTTTGCCATTTCTCTAGTAGCCATTTCTAATCCAGTTTGTAAACAGTGCTGTGGGAGCTGAGTTAGTTGCTGATCTGCTTCTGGGTATTTCTCACCTCTCAAGGTGATCACTTTGACTAGATACTTTGGACACCTCTTATATTCCAAATCATATCTCCTTGCCCAAGGCAACCTGCAGAGAATGGTGTGAGAGGCTGCAGTAGTGTCTTATTCACTAAATAACAGATGCCCACCTTACATCCAGGCAGGAGTCCAAAATTAGCAGACCAGCAAATGAAAAAGTTGTATTCATCACTTACTTGCAATGCATCACCTTGTCCTCAATTCAAGTAGAGAATGGCTGTTTCAATTATCCATATTTATTAAGGGGCATACTCCTTGCAGAGACTTAGTAACGCATTGGAAATGATGGCTTTAGGCCGGATGTAAAAATGTAATTCTGTCATTTTTCAGATCCAAGAAAACACCATGGTGAGGAGAAAGGAGAAGGTACGTATGCTTTTCTAGCCAAGCATTTAATTTGGCATGCAATTTAATATTACTCCTCTAACTAATTGGGACCTTATGGTTTCATCTGGTGTGTTCTTCTTGTGCTCTTCTGCTCTTCCAACAGAAATAAGATTTGCATTCTCCTTGCAATTTAAGAAAGTTTTTAAAATGCTGCTATTCCATCAGGGTTTTAGGCAGCTGTGAAGTATCTGGGGACATGGAACACATAAAGAACAAATATTATTCATTTCTCTTATACTTTTAGGTTGAATATGATTTTGTACCTAAACATTTTGTATTTTTGTACCATATCATTGTATATTTGTATTTTTAAGTTACAATGATTGATGTAGAGTTATAGAGGGAGGAGGGGGAGGGAGAAGGAAGGAAGGAAGGAAGGAAGGAAGGAAAGAAAGAAAGAAATGGAAAGGGAGGGAAAAGAGGGAGGGAGGGAAGAAGGAAAAGTGCCAAAAGAATATAAAGATGTTTCCGATTCCCTTTGTAGTGAATATAATTACAAAGTTATTTTGCAAAAATAATGTTTTTTTCTGTTATCCAATTATTCAAAGCATTTTTCCCCATTTAATGCAATCAGGAGTTTCTAATCAGCCAGAAAGATATTGTCTTTTCTCTGATCAAAAACATTGATTTAGTTGTCTCAACAGTCAATTTCAACCACATATTTCTCCATTGATCTATTTGTATATTGTAGCCAATTTTTCAGCCCATTTGATCAAGCATTCTTTCACTCGTTCTTCTTTTGCCTCCTATTTCAGCCAATGCTCACACATTTTAATAGCATGTTCATTATTAATAAATATTTCAAATTCAGACTTACTTTGTTCAAAATATCTTTTATTTACTTCGGTCTTTCTGATAACTGTACAAAAGAAAACCACTGGCACGTTCTGTTATCAAATCTGTTATCAAATTGAAAAAGTTGCATCCATCACTTACTTGCAATCATCTTGTCCTCAATTCAAGTAGAGAATGGCTGTTTCAATTATCCATATTTATTAAGGGTCATGCTCCTTGCAGAGACTTAGTAACGCATTGGAAATGATGGCTTTAGGCCAGATGTAAAAATGTAATTCTGTCATTTTTTTTTTTTTAAATATATTTTATTCATTTTTCACATTCCATTTGCAATCACTTATATACAGGGTATTTACTATAAGAAAAGAAAAAAAAAGGAGATAAAACGAACAAAAAAAGGAAACACAACTCATCATTCGCAACCCCACCTAACCCTTCCATCCTCCATACACCCCATCTACCCCCTCCAACTTTCCTTTCTCCCTCTAACACTCCCCTCCTACTTCCCTTTCCCCTCAAACCTTCCTTCTCCCCTTACTCCCCGGACACCCTCCTTACATTCCCCTTACTCCTTCCTTACTCCTCCCTCTTCTTTCCCTCTGCCTCCCTCCTTGGTGTATGCCTTTATTCGAGTGTTGTTTGATCTGATAAAAGTAAGATGAACCAAGGAAAAAAAAAATAAAAAAAAGGAAAAAAAAAAAGAACCACCGTATATAAATACATTCTTGTTCTTATTAAGACTATGTTAACACCCCCCCACCCCACCCCCCACAAATCCCCATCCCTAATCCTCCCGACTTCCCAGGGCCCACACCTGGCACTACCTTCTGTCTAAAATATCTTGTATACATATGGATTAAAAAATAAAAGTAATATATCAAAAGAAAAAAAAAAAGCAGAGAAAATAAAAGGAGAAAATAAAAGAGAAAAGAAAAAAAAGAAAAAAAAGAAAAAAAAAGAAACCACTCTTTGCGTTGATCTCAGCCCCCCATCTTTATCTATGCTTAAATAGTATAAATCATTCTATCTATATTTTATTCTCGTCTCTTACTTCTTTGCTATTTACCCCAACCTTCTGTAGATTCTCCCGTTCCTCTTCCTAAACCTCATGATCCCTTCCGATAAGATTTAAGCAACGTGGTTCATGCCATATATTCAAATATAACTTTACAGACAAGTAATCAAACTTTCCCTTCTAGTAAAATTTAAACAGCGTAAATGATCTTTCTTTACCCCCTTTTCAAACAGTAATTCAAAATAATCTATAGCATGGATCAAGTAGCATGGATCATTCCACATATTCAAATAATACTTTCAGCAAGAGTCAGTTAACCTTCTATTTTAAAGTAGTCCCATCTAACAAAGTTTAAACAACATAAATCATTCCGCATTCTTTTTACACTTATCTTAAGATAATCCCAAGCGGCTTTCTGTTCTAATAAGCTTTAAACAACGTAAATTTTACCCTCATCCCTTGCTTGTCTGATGTTTACCACAAATAACGTAGTTCATTCCACATGCATTTTACCCTCATCCCTTACTTGTCTGATATTTACCACTATCAAATTTATACTAGCATTTGTTTAAAATGTAACTCAGAGCGATTTCAACCAACTTTCCCTTCAAATAAAAGTTAAATAGCATGGATCATATTCAAATAATACTTTCAGCAAAAGTCAGTTAACCTTCTATTTTAAAATAGTCCCATCTAACAAAGTTTAAACAACATAAATCATTCCGCTTTCTTTTTACATTTATCTTAAGATAATCCCAACCGGCTTTCTGTTCTAATAAGCTTTAAACAACGTAAATTTTACCCTCATCCCTTGCTTGTCTGATGTTTACCACTATCAAATTTATGCTAACGTTAATTTAGAATCTAGCTCAAAGTAGTTTCACCCAGCTTTCCCTTCTGATAAAAATTAGTCCGCTTTTTCTACCGGAGAGAGGTCTCAAACCCCCATTCAGTCCTCAACTTTAGCAAGCATTTTGAAATGTCTAAATTCTCGATCTCCGTTTTTCTGCTTCTCCGAGGGAGGAGGGGCTACCCCCTCCATCTTGCAGCCACATGGCCAGCCGCTTGCCTTCTCCTTCCGCTTGTCTCTCCTCTCTTCCAAGCGCGTCAGGAAGTCCCGCCTTCAGAATCCTACAATAGAAATCTTGAGCCTCCGAAACAGAGTTAAGACGAAATCTTTGATTCTCAAATGTAACCGTGATACCGGCAGGGGCCTCCCATCTGTATCGAATCTGTTGACTCCTAAGCTCCTTAGTTAAAAAGGTGTAGTCCCTTCTTGCCTTCAGCATCTGAAAAGGAATATCTTTGAAAACAATCAGGTCCTGGCCGTCAACTCGGAAACTGTTATTATGAAACTTTTGCACAATCGCATTTCTAGATTCTTTTGTAGAGAAATGTATAATTATGTCCCTCGGGAGCTGTCGCTGTTCCGCTATCAATGAGTTCTGGCGATAGATTTTCCGAATCTGCCAATCAAAGTTAAGTCCCGGGCTTCCCAGCGCATGGCTGAAGGCTTCAGCAAAGGTCTGTTTCAAATTCTCTTGCTCCTTTTCACGGAATCCTCTGACTCTTATTGCAAATGCCTTCCTATTAAAATTTATCATCATAAGCTGTTCTTCGTTATCTCTAATTTTTTGTTGTAAAATTTGAATATTGGTAGTCAAATTAAAATTAGCCTTCTCCAGACTTTCCAATTTGTTCTCTATTTCAGCAGAGTAAGCTGACAGGGCAGACACGGCTGCAAACGTATTCGCCTTCATTTGATTAACTTTAGATTTTAGATCATCATAAAGTTCCAATACAAATTCCTTAATTTCTTGCTTAAAGGCATTAAACATTTTAAAGAGATATTCCTGTGTTAAAAATTCTCCAGTAGAGGGCGTAGGAGACAAAGGCTGTGTTTCCAGTAAAAATTCTTTAAATTCTTTAGACACATTTGTAGCAAGACGCTTCTTTGATCTGGGTGCCATAATAAATAAACAGGTAAGCAGCACTTCGCTCCCCTCTATTTCCAAAGAAGAAGAGTTTATTTTGTTAAGGAGTGGTCTGCAGGAAGATAAACCCGGCTAAATACATCCAGTATCAATCATCCACGGAGAGAAATCGCCATTTTGAGGTCTATTTAGACAAAGAAGTCTCTAAGACGAATGGTGCTGGTATTTAAGATAGTAATAAAAGCATAAATCTCACAGGGGTGGTACCCTCCCGTATCAATTCTAGCTTGAAAAAACTTTGTTTTGTCCTGGGGGGGTTCTGTCATTTTTCAGATTCAAAGAAACGCCACCATGAGAAAGGAGAAGGTACGTATGCTTTTATAGCCAAGCATTTAATTTGGCATGCAATTTAATATTACTCATTTTAACTAATTGGGACCTTATGGATTCATCTGGTGTGTTCTTCTTGGGCTCTTCTGCTCTTCCAAGAGAAATAAGGTTTGCATTCTCTTTGCGATTTAAGACAGCTATAAAAATGCTGCTGTTCCATCAGGGTTTTCAGGAGGAAAGAGGGAGGGAGGAGGAAGGAAGGAAGGGAGGGAGGGGAAGAGGAAGGAAATGGAGAGGGAGGGAAAAGCAGGAGGGAGGAGGAAGGGAGGGAGGTCAATTGTTTGAATCTTTTCCCAGTTAAATCCACCTGGAGCCCAGCAAGGGGGGGGCAAGGCATTTATGGGTCCCCCCTGTTAAGGAGGTCCACCTAGAGGCTCCAAGAAGAAAGGCCTTCTCTGTGGTGGCTTCTTCCCTGTGGATCAAATAAGATTGCCTCCCACCTTGACATACTTGTTATTGCCTGGTTGTTTGCTGATTTTCTTGCTTCGTTTCCTTTTTTTTGATGAAGTTCTTGTTTATGTCTTTCATTTTCCCGGTCTTCCCCTCCCTTCAGGCCTATCTCAGGTTGTTGAATTCAGATAATCCAAATACTTACAACAACGTAACCGTTTCTGTTCTTCTATTTCTTGTTCCTATTCTGCTTATATAATAATGTTGGTCACCTCAAAAGGGATTAGCGTGCGAGGTGCTCATGTAGGAATATTTTGAGTGAAGGACAGAAAGTCCCCTGGAGCCTCTAAAACCAGCTCAGAGCCATCATTTTCCTACTGGAATACGTAAACTGGATGTAAACAAGCATTTTGCCTTCTCATAGGCTCAAAGAAAGAACATCATGAAAAGAAACGACATGAACGACATGAAGGAGGTATGTAAGCATTTGCAGCTCCCCTTCTATCCTACACAGAATACTATTAATACTAGTTTAGTTGTGATGGGTCACATTGGCAGTTAAAGATGCTAAGCTTGTCAGCTGGGAAGCCGGCAGCCTGGGTTCGAGACCCGAGGATCGCACATTGGGGTGAGCTCTCGTTATTCACTGCAGCTCCTGCCCAGCTAGTCGTTTGAAAGCAGGCCAATGCGAGTAGATAAATAGGTACCACTAGTGGAGGGAAGGTAAGAGAGTCCTGTGCTTCTCGGCGCATAGTCATGCTGGCCACCTGACCACGGAAAGTGACTTTGGGCAGTGCTGACTGCCTTGGCCAAGGGACGGAGATGAGCACCACCCCTAGAGAGGGAGAAACCTTGATCTTTGGTTGCGATGGGCTTTCTGTTCAACTTTATTTTCTGTATTCATTTCTCCTAATGGTTGTGACTGCATTGGCTTCGTCTGGCTCTGTTTCTGTATTTTTTGTATAGTTCTGTTTATTTTGAAAGGGATGAATTGCAGGAGTCCCCGTTTCGGGTGGAATATCCGCTGGAAACCAATTCACCTCTAAAATCTCAGCAAGATGAAAATAATCCAAATCTAGATTGGATCCCTTAATTTGTGGTCACGTGTCAGTTTCTATGCTATGCAATTGGAGAAGGGGTTTTCACCAATTACCATTTCTTTGGGACCAATGTTTTTTTAAAAAAAAAGATATTAGTAATGAAAGTTTTTGAACTGAATGTAAAACAAAATTCTCTCATTTTTGTAGAGCCAAAGAAACATCATGAAGGAAAGAAACATCGACCACCAAGTACGTAAGCTCTAGCAGACCACCCAACATTATATGCAAACCATGAGACGGGCGATATATACATTTAATAAGTAATAAACAAAACAGTTGTATTGGTGCAGCATTCAATAGAAGAGTACTGAGTATTAGGAGGGAGCTGCTGGGAAGCAGTTCTTGGTGAACGGGATAAATACTGTGGATCTTTTAGAGAAAGATGAGAATTCATCTTTCAGAAAATACTAAATAATAAATCTAACAATGACATCACCATTCAGATCTACATCATGACAACATCAAATGGGTTTGTTTGCCCCTCCCACCCTAGAGAAATGTCATCTTTGGTCTTTAAAGAGTTTGCAAGCCGTGAGAAACGTTGGTCCTCCTGGATTCCCAGTTTCTGCGCCTTCCATCCCTGAACAGGTGGAACTTTTGGCAGGAGAGTCTTTCTACAGATGTGCCAGATGCATCTGTTCCAGGGTCAGGAGGCCACTCAGGTTGTCACTGATGCCTTGTTTGCCTTGCTATTGGACTACTCTGGTGTGATTTACATGAGGCTGCTCTGGAATTTACACAATAACAGAGTTGGAAGGGACCTTGGAGGTCTTCTAGTCCAACCCCCTGCCCAAGCAGGAAACCCAATACCATTTCAGACAAGTGGCTGCCCAATTTCTTCTTAAAAACCTTCCAAGTTGAAGCAACCACAACTTCCCGAGACAGGCCATTCCACTGATTAATTGTTCAGAAAACTCCTCGCCAGTTCTAGGCTGGTCCCCTCCTTGATTTCCATCCTTGCTTATTGCCTTTCCCTCAAGGACTTTGGATCAAATACCTCTCCTTTGTGACAGCCGCACAGACATTGGATATTGCTATCATGCCACACTTAGACACACCCAATTCTTGCAACCGTTCTTCATATGTTTTAGGCTCCAGTCCCCTAATCCTCTTTGTTGCTCTTCTCTGCACTCTTTCTAGAGTCTCCACATCTTTTAAAAATTGAGACAACAAAAACCGGATGCAACATTCCAAGCATGGCCTTACCAACCATTATAAAGTGGTACTAACACTCACTTGGGATGTGATGGCTCAGTGGTTAAAAATGCCGAGTTTCTGGTTCGAGACCTGAGTGCAATGCAGCTCCCGTTCCTTGACCCAACCTGCCCACCTAGCAGGTTGAAAGCATGCAAATTCGAGTAATGATTAGGTACCACTTCAGGGGGAAGGTAACAGCGTTCCCCGCACCTTTGACCTAGAGCCCTGCTGGCCACCTGGCCACAGAAAATGACAACATTGGCTCCCTTGGCCAAGAAACGGATATGAGCTCCGCTCCCTTGACTTGGACACGACCGGACAGGAGAAAGCTTTAACTTTTTAAAAAACTAACACTTCAGGTGATCTTGATTCAATCCCTCTGTTAATGTTGTGGCTGCGTTGGAAAACCTCTGAGATGCAACAGCTGGTCCAGAACATAGTGTTGCAGACAGTACTGGCTGTGTCATAGTGTGATCACACGTCATGGAACTACATTTCCCATAAGGCAGTCTCTGCCTACATTTCCCAGGAGGTAGTTTCTTAAAGGAGACAGCTCTTAATTCCTACACCGCATATACTGCTGGGGCAGCACAGAGCCCAAAATTTTTTGTCGCTAAGCAAGACCCTGGTTAAGTGAGTTTTGTCCCATTTTATAACCTTTCTTGCCACGGTTACTAAGCGAATCCCCGCAGAGGTTAAGCAAGTGACACAATTGTTAAATGAATCTGGATTCCCCACTGATTTTGCTCACAAAAGGGATCAGATGACCCCGAGACACAGCAACGGTCACAAATACGAGTATGTGAATTTTGATCATGTCCCCACTTGCATGCTGCAATGGCCATAAGTGTGAAAAATGGTTATAACTCACTTTTTTCAATGCTGTTGTAATTTTGAACAGTCACTAAAGGAGCTGTTGTAAGTCTTGGGTACTGTATTTAATTAACTGCCTCGCTCATCTTAATGGTACATTAACCACAATAGCTGGGTAAATTGGATGTAAAAACACACTGTGTTATTTTCTAGGTCACAAATCAAAACATCCTCCTCCGCCACCGCCGCCACCGCTGCCACCACCCAGTAAGTGAATTTTGGAACCAACCCTTTCTTAGATGTAAAACTACTAATATTAACTGTTAAAAAGCTTGTAACTAGATGTATTTGCACCTCTGAGTATCTTTCTAGCCCTGGTGCAGATTCACCATCCCTGCAGCTCTTCCATCACCGGGATGGTTGTGGGGATGCGTGCCAAGCAGTGAGGGAGGGAGGCCCCTCTGAGAGAGGAGGGGAGGGAGGATCCGGGCCCTCTCCAGAGAGAGGAGGAACGGAGACGCCCTGCTAAGCCTGGGATGCTGTTAGAGGAAGCACAGCGGGGTGCATCACAAACAGTGAAGTCCTTGGTGGTAATACTGAATATAATTTTTCCCCGTGTTTGTTTTCCCCAAAATCAGGTACTAAAACCCTGATAATACAATTCCTCATAGGACACGACTGCGCCACAATATGTCTTATACTTCTCTTCTTCCTTATTATCTTCACTATGTGGATGGTCATTCTGAGTAAGTTTCTAATTATATTCAGTGGGTTCTACAAAGGGTCCTTTTCGGAACAAAAACATGCAGAGTTGGCAATTTAGAAAGAATGGCTGCGGTGTCTTTATGGCACGTAGCTACTTGTGCCTTACGTGCAACGTAAAATACCAGCAATGAAAAATCTCAGCCGAAATCGGTGCCAGTGATGTTCCCACCATCTCTCTGGAATTCCCCAGGAAGATGTAGCACAGGTACCTCTGTCCCCCCTTTCATCACATGAGCGCTAGATCCGGCAAGGGCAAAAGCAGGCAGGCTGGCACTTGCCTGATCCGTTCATGGTTGTCAGCCACTTCTCATGCACCAAAGGGTTGGGCTCTGAGCCCATTTCCCCATTCAAGTGGAAGAAATCGGCACAAGAATGACTATTGCTTTGAGCTGCCGGTGGAAGCATGGCGATCGAAGCAGATCTACATAGCAAGCAGAAACGATGATGACGGCAAAGACCGAAGAACCGGTGAGTAGAAGAGGATGGGCGATTACCCTTATGGAGGGAGAAGCATTCTTACCAAGTCCTCCAAGAACTGATTCAAAATATTAGATGACACATCAGTCATTCAGGAGCTGGAAACATGTACCCCATGATTCATTATTTCCTGGGTGCAAATGGAAATAGATGGAAACTAACCAAGGAGAGAGAAAATCTAGAAAA
This sequence comes from Thamnophis elegans, assembly GCF_009769535.1. Lineage (NCBI taxonomy): Eukaryota > Metazoa > Chordata > Lepidosauria > Squamata > Natricidae > Thamnophis > Thamnophis elegans. The sequence continues at coordinate 1,785,458 of NC_045549.1, read as the reverse complement.
GAGAAATTTCCCAAAATTAATTTTAATTAATGAACTGTTCAATTTCAATGTAGATGACCTCTTTGAAAGAGGGTTCAAAGCAGTGGTGGTATTCACCCAGTGCACATCAGTTTGGTTCAACCAATAGCTAACTTTTTGTGCAGTTTGGTGAACTGGCTGAATTACGTGCCTCGCCATGCCCGGCCCCTCGCCAGTCCCCTCCCCTCCCAGCTACTCATTGGTTGGCCTGAGAAGTTAAGGCTGATAACAGGTGAGGGAGACCCACTCTTGGCCCCGTGCGCTTGGCCAAAGGGCTGCCTGGTGGGGAGGCCTTGAGGGGCTCCAGTTCCCATGTGCCTCTGCCAGCCCAAGCGCCCTCCATTTTATATCCCAACAGTGCTCTTGGGCAGGCAGGCAGAGGTCCCGGGGCTGCATGTACATACCTCAGCACACCACAGCAGACTCAGTCACATCGTGACACTCTTCTCCCAAGAACTTCCCGTTTGCCCAACCATCACCTGGGCTGGCTTGGAAGCAGTGTGTCTTCCTGTCTTGGGCTGGATGTGGGACTTGAAGCAGAGGGGAGGGTGAGTGGGTGGCAGCTGCCCGGAGACCCCATGGAAGCTGAGAGATGGGCCCAAGAGGCAGTTGAGCCTTGCCATGCCCTTCCTCGGCCTCACCTTTGTGGATAGCCATGGTGAGCAGAGTGATGCAAGCGATGGGGGAGGGAAACCCACTCCGGGCCTTCTATGCTCGGGGGTCAGCGCATTAGCTGCAGTTGCTTGTAGGGGTTTGAGTGTGTCCTAGGGAGCCATTGAGTTTTTGTAGATTAGGATGTCCAGAAAGAGAAGTTGGTTGTTTGCTTCTATTTCCATGGTGAATTGTATTTTGGGGCTGTCGAGATGTGTGAGGAAGTTGTCCAGTTTTTCTTTCCTGGGTGGCCAAATCATGAAAGTGTCATCAACTTATCTACACCAGAGTTTGTGTTTGTGTTCAGATTTATCTAAGGCGTTTTATCTAGTTTCAAAATGTTCCATGTATAAGTTTGCGATGACGGGTGAGAGGGGTGATCCCATGGGTGCTCCTTCTATCTGTTTGTATCTTTGTCCATTATGGATGAAGTATGTGTTGGTTAGGCAGTGGTTGGTCAGGCCTAGGATGTGTTTAGGGGGGTCGTGTTTGTTCTGGATAGCGGTCAAGGCTTCTTTTATAGGCACTTGGGTGAAGAGGGATATGACATCGAAGCTCACGAGGTCGTCGCTGGGTTGTAGGTTTTGTTTCTTTATTGTTTCTTTGAAGTGGAGTGAGTTTTGTACGTGTGAGGTGATGGATTCTGTGTAGGGTTGGAGTTGTTTGGTGAGGAATTTGGCAAGATTCTGTAGAGGTGAGCCCATGGAGCTGACTATGGGCTTGAGTGGTGTTCTTTCTTTGTGTATCTTGGGGACGCCATAGAATTTGGGGCATCTGGAAGATTTCTCTCTGGGGATGATTCTTTGCTGGATCTCTTCACTGATGGGAGAGGCTTTTATTTTGGATTTGGTGGTTTTTTCCAGGTAGGTGGTGGGGTCTGTGTTGAGAGGTTTGTAAGCAGGGTCTTGGAATAGGTTGAATAGTTTGGCTTGGTAGTCAGATGTGTTCATCACCACTGTGGCATTACCTTTGTCTGCTGGGAGAATGATTATGTTGTTGTCTTTCCTCAGGTTGTTGAGTGCTTTTTCTTCTTCTTGCTGTAAATTGCTTCTGGGTGGATTACTGGAGCAAAGGACGTTGCTGACTGCAAGTCTGATTTTATTGGCTTCATCTGGGTTGATTTTGGTGAGTGTAGCTTCAACTCTGCATATGATGTCTTCAGTGGGGATGCGTTTAGGGGCAACTGCAAAGTTGAATCCTCTGGAAAGGACATTGGTTTCAGCTGTGGTGAGGGTTCTGTCTGATATGTTGTGTACTGTTTGTTTCATGAGTTGCTGTGGAGGGGGGTTGGGCTTCTGTTGTTTTTCTAGTCTGGGGAGTGTGTTAGTTTGTTTGTCTGTCTTGTAGGAGGTTTCTGTTTCGGCTCTCCAGAGGGCTAGTTGTTTGGATTTGCCCCAGAGTGCTGGGTGGATTTTGTTGCTGAGTTTGAGGTGAAGAGTGAGTAGGTCTCGGTTGGTTTGGCCTAGTAGGAATCTTTTCCGTGGAGTTCATTTCTGATTAGGGCTAATTCAGTTCTTTTCAGGATCCTTTCCATGGTTGAGGTTTTAGAATGGAATTTTAGTTGGAAGCATGTGGGGATCAGGCTTTTGTCTCGGCAGTTGCGTGCCGATTTTTACGTGTGTGTGTGTGTGTAAAAATCAGCATGTACAGGTTTGATGACATAATAAGCAATTTATTTGTTCCCAGTTCAAGGACACCCAAATGAATCACTCAAACCCATAGATTACAATTTAAGATGAACTGATATTTATCTTGGGTGTGCATGTGTCACAGTATTATCTCACAGCTAAAGTCCCTGTGTTGATCAACTTCTCTTTCAGTGGTGCAACTAAGGGAGAAGTATGAGCCTATTCATGAGGCAATGAACAACATTAGGAAGTTCATGATTTCATTCAATCCTGACTTTAGCGTACTTCAAGGTAAGTAATGTTACAGTCTAAAAGTACAAGAGGCCACCTGGCATCTCTCTCTCTCTCTCTTTCTTCTCTTTCTTCCCTTCCTTCCTTCCTACCTCCCCTTTATTCATAAACATTTTGGATACACTGTATTGTCAGGGCATATCATTTACAAAAAAGCAGAGAGAAAAGAAAAATATTCACATATACTAATAATGATAATAATAGTGTAACAGAATAATTTTAACTAGATTTCTCTTTCTATTGCCTTATTTGTAATTCTGTCAATTATATTAGTGTATTTGTAATTGTAAATGAGGAGGGATGGGGTTGGATGGGGAGCAATGGGTTAAACCCTGGCAAGACAGAGTGGCTCTGAATTTGGGGTTCGTTGGCCCAGGGAGAATTGCCACCTTGGTCTTGGATGGGGTGGCACTACCCAAAACAGACCCTGTGCATAATTTGGGGTTCTACTGGACTCACAACTCCTGCTTGAAGAGCAGGTGACGGTCGCAGCCAGGAGGGCCTTCGCGCAACTACGAGTTGTGCGCCAGTTACGCCCTTTCCTGGACCAGCAACCGCTATTCACAGTCACTCGTGCCTTAGTCACTCCCCGTCTTGACTATTGCAAGATGCTGTACATGGGACTGCCCTTGAAGAGCATCCGGAAGCTCCAGTGGGTGCAAACTGCAGCGGCCCACATGGTTTTGTGCAGATCCTAGTGACTCGAGGAGCGAGGGGAGGGCTGCTGCAACGCTGTTGGGAGGCAGATACGTTAACAGCAAACCCACTTGACCCTTGAGGTCCAACTTCACCAGCAGGGACTCACACCCGACAAGCTCCGGAGCAGGGATCCTACGAGGTGCTAGAGACTCTCGGATAACAATAGCCACACCTCCACCCCTACCCTGGACTCTCAGCTGATGGAGCACCTGAAAACCTTCTGGGCACATCTCTACGAGGGGGACTCCTCCCTCCGGGCCCAGCCAGGTTTCAGTAATACATGCCAGGTCTGCCCTCTCATCTAAAATTAAGTCCCGGATGAGGGGAGCCTTATGAACTACAGACCTGGCATTTAGCAACAACAGCCTGAGACCAGGGTCCTGATTACCCGCACCATCTGGCCTTGGAGTGGGACTCATAGGGCCGGAAGGAGGGATCTCTGTGACGTAGCGAGCCCTCCTTCCCCAGTAATGGCCAGCCCTAAAGTCCCCGCCATATCTGCCCCTCCCTGTTACGACCGTGATGTTCCGGCCCACTCCCGTGTCCGTAGTTTCCTCAACCACCCCTATGGCTCCCGCATTCCTCGACAGGCCCTCCGAATCAAACACACTCATTTGTTCACCCAGGCAGTCCCCACGTAATAAATAAAACACATAAAATACAATAATAATGGGATAATAAAAAGTGGGATCATTCATTCAATCACATGCAAGTCCCATACACTCACCATACCAGTTAAAAAATTGCGCAATCGTGCGAAGTTCGTACAAGGCTTATATAGAAGGTCTTAATGATCTTGGCCTTCTCCTCTGCAAAGTCCGGTGAAAAGTCCAGTAGAGAATATACGGTCCAAAGAGGGGTGTTCCGCCCCTCTCCCTTCCTCCAAGTTCCAAAGACGTACCCAAGGCTAAAAGTCGCTCCTTTGAAGGGGCTGAGGTGGCATCCCTGAGCATCAACGGGTGGTAATGGTCACACCAAGTGAGACCAGGTCGTAAGTCCAAAAGTCCAGCAGCCGTGAGCAGAGCGAGCCAGATGGTAAACAAGGCCCCGTGGCCGTGAGTGTAAACAGAGGAGAGGCCACACCGTAGGGAAGGCCGAGTTAGATGAGACGGAGGGGGGAGGCACCCAGAAGGGTCGCGGCGGCAACAAAACCAGCTGCCAGATCTCATCCAGCGCCCTGCCAGGCCGACCACCCCCTCTCTGGAACAATCCAATGCAGTCCGAAGATCACAAAGATCACAGAAGCGGGAGCAAAAGATGTCAGAGAATGCCGGGAACGCTGCATGTCGCAAACCGATGGAGTAGAGGGAGGGGGGGCGCCTAAGGAGGCCACAGCAGCGGCAAACGAACCGACTGCCCGACCTCGTCCAGCGCCGTTCTAAGTCATACACCTCCCCTTTGAGTGTAAAAACACTCCGACAGTCGGATAACCTCCAGAGTTCTTCTTTCCGGTCAGAGAAAGAAACAGGGCTGAGATCGTAAAAAGTCACCGGGAACGGCGTTGCCAGCGTACCGCCGCCATGATCGTCAATTTCGCCGCCGAGCGCTGTAAGAATTGCTACGGGCGGCCGCACGGACCAGGGGCCACCCGGTAGCGGCGACCCTCCAAATAACCGCCTGTTCGGGTGCCCCAGGTTGCGCTCCACCGCTAGGACCCCTTCCTGCATGGTCTCGGGGCTAAGTTGCTAGTAATTCTGGTATTTCCCACTCACTCAGACCGGAGTGGAGAAGGCTGACGGCCATTCCGCCTCGCACATGCGCCTGTCCTCTGAAACATCCCACTACCTGAGGTGAGATCGGCTCCCACACCCCTGTCTTTTCATTAGAGCCTTAAGACCGGGCTCTGCCAGAGGGGTTGGGGACCCACTAGGGAAGCTTCATATTAGATGTGGTTGGCTAACTAAAACCCAATCCCACCTCCCCCTTTCGTGTGTCCAGGTCCTTCCTTTGCCATCTTATGATAAGGATTGAATCAAGCTGCCCAGAGACATTGGACAAATGTGTTTACTACAGAAATAGATAAACTTGTAAAATATATTAGCCATTCATCTTACCGTATGGTAACTCTGAGTAGCTGACAATACTAAAATAGTGAACTATTCAGTAGCCTTTATTTCCATCCCGGTAGCTCGATTAGCAGCAGAATGGAAGCAGAATGGAAGGATTAAATATTCAGCTGCTGCTGCTGCAGATATTCTTCATCTACTCCTTCGGTTTCAGAAAACTAGCCACATGTATTCCCTAGAGTCAGGAAGATGCCCCACTGAAGATCCAGAGAACCACCAACCAACATCTTAACAGGGACCTTGTCCAGTCTCTTCTTAAAAACCTCAAAGGAAGAAGCTTCACAAGGGAAGAAGAAAACGACAAGACCCTTCCTGGATATCCTTATCGGCAGAGACTCTGGTGCCACACTAGAAACACAAGGCCATCGAAAAACCACCCCCACCAACCAAAAGCGCCACTGCCAAAGTACCCAAACCCCCCCCACAAGGGAAGCTGTGGAAGAACACTGCTTAGATGAGCACAAACTCACTGCAGCATCCCTGAACATCTGGAAAAGGAAACAGATCTTCTATGCAACATTTCCCAACAATATGGATATCCACGCAACTTGACCCAAAGCGCCTGACCACTCAGCCCACTACCACACAACCAAGTACAGCACTGCTGTAGGATACACTTGCTACAGTTCTAGTGGTTTCCACCAAGGTCCTCTGTTCTGGCGGGAAGAGAGGTTTAATCTCATTGGTCGAAGGGTCTGACAGCTCCCTATAGAAGGGCTGCTGTCAGGCTCAACCTTCGCTGGAGCTGTTGTTACCGTTAGCCTGTATGTGCCTGTCCCTTACCGATCTAACAACTGCCATAGATCAAACACATCTCTGAAACTACCAAGCGGCTACAACAACCAGATGACACCACCCTAGCACACAACCCAACTGAAGCCCTCCAGAACCTCCCAAGAAACCCAAAGACCCAGCAGCCCCGTCAGAAAAAACAGGAGTCATTGACAACATACAGTGTGTAAAGACTGCAACAGCCGCTTCATAGGACAGCCAGGCAGAAGGCTAGCAGAACGTATCCATTCAACACCAACCAGCAGTCATAAGACATGATGTAAACATCCACCACACATGGACAGTCTTTACTCTGGTTTCCACTTGGATTCCTTCTTCCTATCAGCCCTCAGTCAGCCAGATTGCTTTACCATTGCCCTCTTCCCAGGGCTGAGAGTGAGGGGCTGGCCCAGGCTCTGTGCCTAAGGCAGAATGGGAATCCACGGTCTCCTCAGCCCTTAATCCCAAACTGGCTCTCTTGCCTTGCTGTGATAGTATTGACTCCTGCAGATGTTGACATTCTCACAGTGCAAACAGGAAGTTGACTCACTGCTTTCCCGAGTGAGCTTCACAAAGACACCTACCTACGTCTCTCTTGGCCAGCAAGAAACTGCACAGCATTGGGGGCAAAGGCTGGGGTTTCGCTTCGTCAGAGAACGTGATCTCTTTTGCCTCGGGATCTCTTTGGGAACAGGGGAAAGGAGCTGCCGAGGGGTCCTTGGTGCTCTCTGAGCTTGGTGGTTTCCTTGCAGATGTTTCATGACCCAGACTAAGTGATATCATCAGTGCCACCACATGCATGCTGCTGCGGTGACCAGGTTTGGATAAGGAAACGTCTGCAAGAAAACCACCAAGCTCAGAGAGTACCAAGGACCGCTCCTTTCGACCCTGAGCTACAAAATGTCTCCTTTAACTGAAGGCCTTTTCCCAGCTTTGTAATCCTACACATGTCTTCAGATGCTTGGTTTGTGTTGCTGTGGTGCTGGAAGATGGATTCTTGCAATAGAGGCAGAAAGCTGTTCATATCTAAGTATGTTTTTGTTTCAGATACTGAAATAATCCTGGAAGCCGAAAAGGTTGCAGCAGCACAACTGCTGCCCTGGGCTGGAATGCTCAATGAAATTGAAGCTGAGATTAGTATGTTTCTCACAGGTTTTGACAGATAAGTATAGTATGTGAAGGGAAGGAGAGCCCACCCTGAAACTGGGGTGTTGGGGTTAGGGTGGTCTTGGGGGGGGGGTTGAAGTCCCATTCAAAGGCAGCATCCACCAATCTTGTGGCAGTGAGAGGGTCTCCTGCTTGAGCAGAGGGTTGGACTACAAGACCTCCAAGGTCCCTCCCAACTCTGTTATTCCATGTCTGTGTGTGTGGGGGGGGGGGGGAGCTTCCCCGTTCTGGCAGTGTGATCAAAATCTTGCCTCTTTGTGAAGACTTCCATAGGGCTATTCCAAATTGCCATCTCCATTGTCCACGATGGAAAAACCTCCAAAATTCATGGTTTAGAGAATATGACCCTTCATCGTTTCTGTCTAACTTTAATGGTCTTCTTCTTAGAAGAATTTATTATTATGCACATTGTGAAATATATTTAAAAATAAGAAGTAAGGAAGAAAAATTTAGGATGCCTTGAACACATCCTCTATTAGATGTCCATTGATTGTTGAACAGGCACAGGAAGAAGGCAGCAGAATAACTTTTCCAACTGATGGGTAGATATCCTTGTAGATAGAGATTGCCTTTCTTTCTTTATTCTGAAATTTATTTGCTACCCATCTTGCATCCAAGAACTCTATATTCTATATAGAGATTGCCATAATTGTAATTGTAATTCTAATAGATTTGTATGCCACCCAATCCCGAAGGACTCTGGGCGGCTTACATAAAAGCAATTTAAAATATTAAAAAGATTAGATTAAAAAAAAACACTAGACAAAATGACTTAAAAACAGAAGCACAACATGCACTCAGTTGTAATGGGGCTGAAGCTCAGTCAAGATCAACAGCCCCAGGCCTGCCGGAACAGCCAGGTTTTAACAGACTTACGGAAGGCCAGGAGAGTGGGGTGGGTCCGGATCTCAGGGGGTAGATCGTTCCAAAGGGCCGGGGCAGCAACAGAGAAGGCTCTCCCCCGGGGAGCCGCCAGACATTATTGTGTGGCCGACGGTACCCGGAGAAGGCCCACCCTGTGTGATTTTATTGGACGCTGGGAGGTATGTTGCAGGAGGCGGTCACAGAGATATCCAGGTCCTAGGCCATGTAGGGCTTTATAGGTAATGACCAGCACCTTGAAGCGTGTCCGGAGACCGATGGGAAGCCAGTGCAGCTCACAGAGGCTAGGTGTAACATGGGTGTACCTAGGTACATCCAGTATCGCTCACGCGGCTGCATTCTGGATCAATTGTAGTCTCCGAACACTTTTCAGGGGCAGTCCCATGTAGAGCGCATTACAGTAGTCGAGCCTGAGGTGACGAGGGCATGAGTGATCATTTGGAGTGCCTTCCGGTCCAGGTAGGGCCGCAACTGGTGCACCAGGTGAACCTGGGCAAAAACTCCCCTGGTCACAGCCAACAAGTGATGTTCTAATGTCAGCTGTGGATCCAGGAGAACACCCAAGTTGCGGGCCTTCTCTGAGGGGTGTAAGATTTCACCCCCCCCAGAATTAGAGGTGGAATATCTGGACTATTTTTGGGAGGCAACATCCAAAGCCACTCAGTCTTGTCAGGGTTGAGTGCAAGCTTGTTCATTCCCATCCAGACCCTGACAGCTTCCAGGCACTGGCACATTACTTCCACCACTTCACTGAGTTGGCACGGGGCGGACAGATACAGCTGGGTATCGTCCGCATACTGGTGGTATTTAATCCCGTACCCACGAATGATCTCACCCAGCGGCTTCATGTAAATGTTAAATAGGAGGGGGGACAGGACCGCACCCTGTGGCACCCCATATTCAAGGGGCCTAGGGGTCGACCTCTGTCCTCCGACCAACACCGACTGCGACCTGCCAGAGAGGTAAGAGGAGAACCACCGCAGAACGGTGCCTCCCACTCCCACCTCTTCTAGCCGTCGCAGAAGGATACCATGGTTGATGGTATCGAAGGCCGCTGAGAGGTCAAGAAGCACAAGGATAGAGAAATGTCCTCTATCCCTGGCCCGCCAGAGATCATCAGTCAGTGCGACCAAAGCGGTTTCGGTGCAGTAACCAGGCCTGAAACCAGACTGAAAGGGATCTAGATAATCTACTTCATCCAAGGTCCGCTGGAGTTGAGAGGCCACCACTTTCTCAACAACCTTCCCTAAAAATGGGAGGTTGGAGACTGGACGGTAGTTTTTAAGGACGGCTGGATCCAGAGCAGGCTTCTTGAGGAGGGATCTCACCACCGCTTCCTTCTTATTCCTCTTCAGATTAAGCAACAGTATGCAAAATAGCAATAAACATAACTAAATAAAGGAAATTAACCAGTGGTCGGATTCAGCCGGTTTGGGCAAACAGGTTGTTAAAATTCTGGCTGATCCCACCCCTCCTTCCACATGGAATCGCCTTATCTTTGCAGCATCAGTCATGTGATTGAGGGGGAGTGGTCTATTCAACATCACTCACAGCAAGGTGCAGCCCCATCTTGCCGTGAGTCACGTTGAGTTTGCCATGCCCAGATTCAAATAATTTAACAACAGAATCTGTTGTTAAATTATTTGAATCCCACCACTGTTATGTAATTTTTAAATAGAAAGATAAAACATATAGCTCAATCTAGAGTATTCCCTGATTGTAACTACTGATTAATCTAATTGTGCTTTTTTGCCTTTCTCTCTCCATACCGTAATCCTGATTTGGCTCAAAGTTAACATTCAGCACAAATTGAGTAACGGCTGGGTAGCATATAAGGGATATCTTTATTCATTAAATGACCGCATGCTTAGCCAGCAAGAGTTCAGAGACTATTGTAAAGATGAAAGAGCTGCACTTATTTCAGATATAAGTGACGAAGAGGAGGTAAGTAAAATATGGTTCCTAGATTTGATAGTTGCTGAATGAAAATTACACAATTGCAACTGTGTTTACAATCTTACTCCAGCTTTCCTTTGCTTTACAGTGTCAAAAGGATACAGGTAACCAGATTTGAAATAATATTTCACTACTTGCTGTTTAGTTTGGATGAAAGAATGGGTCTTGCTAAGAAATAGAAAACAATTGGCGTTAGAAGGTCATAATCTGAGGTCTGGATGGCATGGATACATACCTATGGTACAATAAAGCTAAGCTGAATGTCAATTTTAAAAATCATTAAGTTAGGCAAGATATTCTTACAGTATAGAATAAATGCAGATTTTGATTCCGCCTGAAAATACCCTTATGGCTTTCAGCACAAAAAAGCATTTTATAGACCAGAAAAGATAAATAATGGTAAGTGGCTAATCTAGTATGTGATAAATAGAACATGTGATATACTAGAATTTTTGCCAGGAAATTGTAAATAATAATCTAAAGATGATAGAAGAATATGCTTGTCAATGATTTTCTAATGTATAATTGTTAAAAAGATTTAAAGTGGATACAATATTTTATTAGTTTTATGTATTTATATTCAATAATTAAATTAGGTAAGAAATTTAAATCATTAATAATTAATATCATTTAATTTATGTTGAATATATTGTAAAACTGAGTTTTGATATGGCATTTATCTACTGAAGATGAACACATGGTAATATGTATACATATTTGGTTGAAATAAGAGGCAAAAGAAGAAATGAAAGAATATATGAAAAATGGGCTAAATTGTTAGTTGTAATATACAAACGCAACAATCGGAAAGGACTGAAATTTGCATTATGCTCTAACCTTAAATATAATTTTTATTTTTTATAAGATGATGCATCATTGACATTTGTCACCAGAGAAATTGTCTAAAACAGTTACTGGCTGGGGAATTCTGGGAGTTGAAGTCCACTTGTCTTAAAGGTTGAGAAACGCCGATCTAGAATGTGTGAAGGTGCTGGCAATGTGAACAACATGAAGGGATATTTTTATAATATTTGGTGGATTCCCCCCCCCCTCAAAAAAAAACACGGATTGTCTATGGAGATTCTCAATCATTCAGATCAAGTTGTCCCAAAGCTTCTTTTTGTAAAGATGTTTTGCTTCTCGTCCAAGAAGCTTCTTCAGTTCAGGAACTTCTTAAGGCACTGAAGAAGCTTCTTGGACAAGAAGCGAAACTTCTTCAAGGAAAAACAAAGACAGTCCAGTAGCCTTTTGAAAAAGCACATATGGAGAATACAAAACAGCCTTTATGAGGCATCCTAACTTTGAAAATTGGGAAATGGATGGTGATATGGAACAATTGGATGGAAACAAGGATATTGTTTTTGGACCAACTGACGGATAACCAAGAATATTTTTTATCACAGACTTTTTAAGACATAAAGATCATCGATCATTTACATTCCATTTACAACATTTGCTAACAACATTGTTTCAAGCAGCAGCCTTTTCAGCTTCTGAGACACCAGAAATACGAGAACAATTTGTTAAATCCTTTGAAATTAAAATAACCTACTATTAGCTTCTATAAATATTTGTTTTCTATATTAGTTGCTACATGAATTTATTTATTTAAATCTTTATATAGCTGTTCATCTTGTCACCAATCAAAACTTAAAACAGCATTAAAACCATATTAAAACTATAAAGAACTAAACACATTAAAAAGAAAAACCTGACAAAAGTCACTTCATCTTATCCGAGCACCTGAAGGCAGAAGAAGCAAAGGATAGAAACCAACCTGTTGTGGCTCGCCAGTCGTCAGCTCTTCTTGGACAGTGAGGAGGTTGGGAAGGAATTTGGGCCAGTCCTGGAGTCTGGGGAAGGCTCTGATGGGTGCTCTGCATCAGAAGCAGAGAGGGGGGCAGGGGCCTATGACATTGGGGAAGACGAACAGCTGGGGCCTGTTCCAAATGAGCGCATGCAGAGCTGTTAGGAGGAGAAGAACTGAGGACAAGGAGCCAACTTGGGAAGAAAGGCACACATGGACGCTGAATGGCCCCTCCCTGGCTGGGGAATAAATAGGAGGAAAGGGGAGGGGTGGTTGCAGGAGACAACCCTTCGGATTTCTTTTGGAAGACTGGCTTATCGTGGTTCCTGCCTCAGAGACTTTGCCTGAACGTAATTGGAAGCTCCAGGCCTGGCAAGTATCCCAGGAACTGATAAGGTCTGTTACTGAAGTTAACCCTTTGAAGGACTATTGCCTGGACTTTTCAGTCTGTGGATGGCAGTAATTCACAGGAGCTAAATAAAGAGCATTTTTTTCAGGACAGGGAGTCTGTTTCTTGGTTCTGCTAAGGCTGCATCAGAGCATAATCAAGGAGAGAACCAACCTAGAACTAAGGAAAAATTTTCTGATAATGAGAGCAATTAATCATGGATCATCTTCCCTCCAGAAGTTGTGGATGCTTCATCACTGAAGGCTTTTAAAAATAGCAATAGCAATAATATTTAGACATATACCACTTTAGAGTGCTTTACAGCCCTCTGTTAGAGGTTTACAAATGTCAGTAAATCCCTCCCCCAACAATTTGAATCCTCATTTTACCCACCTAGGAAGGATAGAAGGCTGAGTCAACCTTGAGCCTGGTGAGATTTGAACTGCTAAATTGCAGGCAGCCGGCAGGCAGAAGAAGTAGCCTGCAGTATGGCACTCTAACTACTGCGCCACCAAGATTCAGAAGAGATTGGACAGCCATTTGTCTGGAAGGGTCTCCTATCTGAGCATGCAGTGGGACTAGAAGACTTCGAAGTTCCCTTCCAAATCTGTTATTCAGTTATTCTGTTAATAGCTTCATGGAAAGCTGGAAGGTCAGAGGCCTGTTGAACTCCAGTGGGCAGAGTGTTCCATGGGGCAGGGACTCCATGCTTCCTGGTTCCCATCAGTTGGCATTATTTAGGGAAAGGGCCTAGACAAATGCCCCCCCCCCTTATTCAGAAGATCCAGATCATCACCTGGCCCTGGGGCACATAAGGGTTTTAGAGGTGATGAACAGAATCCATCTGCAGCCAGAAAGAATTTGGAGGTCAGTGCAGCTCACCCACCGGGAAATCCATTCTGGGTGGTCTCCACAGGCAGGCCCAAGTGGAGTGCACTGCAGTAATCTAAAAGGGAGGGACCAAGGCATGACCACAAGTATGGTTGTCGTCCAGTTGCTAAGTTGTGTCCGACTCTTTGTAACTCCATGGACCACAATACGCCAGACCCCTCTGTCCTCCACTGTTCCCTGGATTTTGCCCAAATTCAAATTCTGTCTACAGTATCTATCTCTTCTTCTTCTCCTTTTGCCCTCCATCTTTTCTCACAGGAGTCCTCTCTTCTCCTTAAGTGGCCAAAATATTTGAGCTTCAGCTTCAGGATCCGTCCTTCCAAAGAACAGTTGGGTGATTTCCTTTAGGTTCGACTGATTGGACCTCCTTCCATCCCAAGGGACTTCTCCAACACCTCAACTCAAAAGCATTAATTCTTTGGTGCTTAGCTTTCCTTATGGTCCAACTCTTGCAGCCATGAGTAAAGCATCCTGGTCTAAAGAAGGATGCAATTGGCACCCTAGATGAATCTGTGCAAAGCCTCTCTCACATCATGACTGCCACCTGGACCTTGAGTAGGAGTTGCAAGTCTAGGAGGACCCCAAAGTTATGCATCAGCTCAGTCCAGGAAAGCACCATCGCATCCAGATGTGAAGTAAAGAAAGCCAAGGACTTTTGGACACAAATACATACATTAATTCAGAATATTTTAAAGATTAAATTGCAACTGAAGAGACTTTTCTTTTGGGACTAATGGACAGACAACTAAAAATACAAGTCTAATTTTGTATATGACAAGTGAAGCCAAGATTATTATATGCCCCAAAATTAAAAGGTTTGATCATTCTCTTAATGAGGAATTGGTGAAGATGATGGAACTTGCAACGATGACTACATTAACTTCTTCGATCATAGAAGAAACAATATCTACATTTATGGCTGACTGGAAATGACTTACAAACTTTTTGCATGAAATGGAAAAAAAGGCACTTACACTTTTGATCTTTAGAGAGAAATAGATAATAGGAAATAATGAGCTTTTTATAATATAGAGTAAGAAATAACTTGTGGTGCAGATATGGTAAGGTAAGGTATAAGTTTATTTATTTATTTATAGATAGATAGATAGATAGATAGATAGATAGATAGATAGATAGATAGATAGATATAGATATAGATATAGATATAGATATAGATATAGATATGGTGCATTATATGTGGTGCAAAGGAAATTGGAAGCTCCTTTCTATTTCTTTTTATTCTTTCTTTCTGCACTTTTCCTTATTACTTCATTTTTCCTTCCCTCCTTCTTCCTCTCTTCTTTCCTTCCTTCCATCCTTCCAGAGGTGGGTTCCTACTGGTTTGGAGCAGTAGTGATTCAGGCCTGCCATGCCCCCAAACTGGTTCTCTGGGTGGTGCCATAGGCGCCCCATCTTGTCTTTTGCTTCTGCACATGTGCAGAGCATGCATGCACTGCGCGGCCATGAGCGAACCGGCAGCAATGACTGTCAAAATCCACCCTTGCATTCTTCCATCCACTCCCTCTCTCTCCACACACACACACACACAGATAGGCTGGGCACACAAGTAAATTTGCAACTCTCTTTCCATACGCCTGCACACTTAAAATGCTCACCTTAGCCTTTGGATAATGATCAAGCAGCAAACTAATATTTGTACTTACATTCTTGGAGAGAAAGGGATTAGGAGAGTAAGCAGACACCTAGTGGCACACAACACAGCCCAGAAATAAAACATCAGATTGCACTGGGTCGCTTATAAATGAATATAAGCCAAATATTGAAAAGCAAGGACATCAACCTGGCAACCAAATGTAGGTTAGTCCGCTCTATTAGGTTCCCTGTAGCTTCCTTGTGAAAGTTTGACCTTAAATAAACAAGACCAGAAGAAAACCAACTCATTTGAGCTATGGTGCTGGAGAAGGCTTGGACAGCAAAGGTGTCTAACAAACAAGTACTGGAAGAAAAACACCAGACGTGTCACTAAAAGCAAAATCACAAAACTGCCTCTCACTTATTTTGGCCATGTCATGCACGGGAATTCACTGGAGAAAGCAATTCAGTGGGGAAGTATTAGCACGAAAAGGAACACAGGCTGCCCAAGAACTCCGTGGCTGGACACCACCACAGCTGGCACCGGCCAGAGCATAGAACAAACTAAGAGGGCAAGATTGGAAAATGTGGAGAGACCTGGCCCACAAAATCACCAAGCGTCGGACACGACCGAATGGATAACTTCATCATCACGAGGCATTACTGAAGAACTGGGTCAATGTCTATCCCAACTTTTATGGAGGTGAAATGATTGTGGAACTTCCACCAGACCCTCAAAGAGGTTCCATCTGACCAAAGTCTGCACTTTCAGCCTCATGCAGTCCACCCATTAGTCTTGTGCCGCCTAGGCCCACAGCTTCCAAGAGAGCCAGGCTTAAAGAGGCCAGTCCAGAAGTTTCTTTGAACCTCTTCCCATGCTCCCCTCCATGATTCCTTTGTCAGCAATCTGTACGAACAATCACGCAGAACACATGCAAGCAAGAATTGGTCTCTGTGGGTGGGCAAATACTTGAGTTTGCTGGGGAATCCCAAGAGATGCATGGCTTTTAATTGCCCTGCCTTTAATCAAGGTATATAATATAAAGATAAATATAATAAAGCCGCTTAGAACTGCAGTGAGCAGCTGCTCGGAAGAAGGAAAGGAGGTGAGCAGATATGTCCTCCCCACCAACCTGAGGTGGCCAAGAGACTGTCCTCCACTGTGCATCAGATTGTGTTCATGGTGGAAGCCCTGAAGATGGTTGCTGATTTTATGGGGACAAACTAAGGCCAGAGCGAGAGATGAGGGGAGAGTTACAGGCTTAGGAGAAGATGAGACAAGGATTTGACGAACGGTGGAACGAAGCGGCTCCCTGTTCATCTCTCCCCATGGATAGGTGCAAATGTGGAATAGCCGATAGACTACGTTTACTCATGACTTCCACAGCCCTGCTAGTTCACCCAAACGCCTCCTTGGTTCCCCCTGGATGTTCCATTGTTTCAGGAAGCTGATCTGCCCCACTCTTTGTGGTTGTACCACATGGGCTGCATTGCTGCTGCTTCTACATATTCCTCCACTGATGCTTCTGGGGAGGCTCCGATTCTGAACGTCCTTCGGGTGAGAATCTCTCCGTCAGTTACTGTAAGTGATGTCTGGATTTTTTCTTTCAGGTGTTCTTAGAAGAAGCACTTGAAAAAAAGAAAGGTCCTTACTTCATTGGATTGATTTATGATAGAGACTGGAAGTGGTATGATCTTAACACTGCACCTTTAGTCCCGTAAGTGTCTACTTCACATTTGTTTTTTATAGCTTGAAAAGTCTTCAGATCTGAAAGAGGTGGCATAAGATATAGTGGTTATGATCATAACTCAATATTCAGTATGTAACTTGAGGCCACAAGAAAATACAGCCTCTTAATACAGGCCTTTTCGTGGGAAAACTATGTATAGCCAAATCTCCCTCCCTCCCGGGTCCTGGAGGTGCATATTCCATCACACATTGGGATGACACTGATGGGATGGAAGAACTTCCCGAATGCTGTCTTGCAGGGAGATAATAATGAGGAAAGGACAAAACTCTACAGTGCCCCACCAATGAATACCCATAAGCCTGACTTCTCCTCTCCCTGCCACCCCCAACTGAAATCACCAGTGAAAATGGGAATAGAAACACTCCAGAATTCTCCCCAAGCCTCAATTCCTGAAACAGCCAAGATGGGTGTCATGATCCATTAAAAAAAAAAAAAGATGCCTGGAGATACGTAATCTTTTGACTTGCCCTGTTCAAAAGGACGGAGGGGAGATGTGTCACCAACCCCACCTCTGTTTCTCTGCCAAATGAACCACAGACCAACATTTGGAGTTGTGGAAACTCCCGTTGAGTGAGTGAAGAAGGGAAATGGGTTTTCTATTTCAAAGTCTATTAATGATATGTGTCAGACCTGGAAGCCATCTTTTTCTTTTAGGATTTGAGGCTTGCCACACTTTCTACTGTGGGAAAATGGGAGGGGGATTATACAGACTATGGGAGATGTGTAGCCATAATAACATTCTTTCTCAGATAGTCAAGGTCACTTTTGTCCCTGCACCTGGACGGATGTGGATGGGAGGAATCTGTCTTCGTGACCACAAAAGATTGGGCCATGTGATAGATTTGTGGGTGCTGGGCAGGGTTTTGAACTTTCAGCTCAGTGGGAAAATCTGGAAGTTTTCAGATTCGGGTTTTCCCAGATATGCCAACATGACATCTCTAATAAAGTGGAACTTTGAGGAAACACATGTTTCTTTCGTTGGGGGTGTTTTTTTGGACCCTGACACCATTTTGTCTGGAGGACTGATGACGATTGTTTCTTCTTTTCAGCTACTGGCATGCTGGACATCCCAATGCCAGGATAAAATGTTCAGGAATTCTAAATGGATGTCAAACCGAAATGAGCTGTTGGGTCGGTATGGAATGTCACACGCCAGGAAGAGGCATTTGCAAACAGGGACCTGACAACAAATGGTTTACCTAATTCTTTGCTGAACATTGCCCAAAATTGCATTTGATGAACTCAGTGAGAAAAAAATGCCAATCGGTGAAACTGGCTCTTAAAAACAGTTGCCCCAGTCAGTCAGTGTGGGGGCGTGAAAGAACTCCAGGCTTTGACATTAGCTTCCAAACACCTTTTCCATCCTGCCCTTTGGGAGATTAAAGGCACGGTCTTGTTTAGCAAATAAAAAAGAATGAAAAGAAAACCTGTCTTTTCTGTATTCATTCCATTTAGTTCAATGCTGGGTCAACATTATTGTTTTTAAGCTGCCCAGGGTTGCTGAGAGTGATGGACGGCCATATAAATCTTTAAAATAAACAAACAGGAACAACCACATCCTGAGTATTGAGAGCCCCCCTAAACTCCACCCATCTGCCACCCCAGGATTTTCCATTGTAGAGATTTGGTTTATTGTTTTGTTTTATGTCAGGGTTCCAAAAAACTTTCCCAACGAAATAAAACTCTGAAGCTTGTGTTTCCTCAAAGTCCCAATTTATTAGAGATGTCATGTTGGCACATCTGGGAAAACCCGAATCTGAAAGCTTCCAGGTTTTCCCACCAGTTGAAAGTTCAAGATCCTGCCTCAACACCCACAAGCCCATCCCACGGTCCAATCTCCCACTGCCGTGCTGGCAGCTTCCACCCACCCAGTTCCAGCCAGGTGCAGAAACAAAGGATGACCTTGGCTTTCTAAGAAGAATGTTATTATGACTACATATCACCCAACTCCCGTTTTCCCACAAAAGAAAGTAGACAGTAGAAAGTGTGGCAGGCCTGAAGTTAAAAAAAAAAAAAAAAGTTGGCTTGCAGGCATGATAGCTATAATATCCCCCCCTAGTCCTTCGTTTCTCAAGACTAGGCAAACCCAAATCCTGCAACCGTTCTTCACGATATGTTTTAGTCTCCAGGCCTTTAATCGTCTTAGTTGCTCTTTGCACTTTTTCTCAAATCTTAACATCTTTTTTGTAATGTGACCAAAACTGGATGCATTGTTCCAGGTGTAGCCTTACTAAGGCTTTCTAAAGCAGTACTAACGCTTCCCATGATTTTGATTCTATGCCTCTGTTTATACAAGCAAGGATGATATTAGCCTTTTTGGCTGCTGCCGCAGACGGCTGGCTCAGGTCTAAGTGATCGTCCATTAGGAGTCCCAGTGGTGGGATTCAATTTTTTTTGCTACCTGTTCTGTGGGTGGGCATGGCTTGGTGGTCATGTGACTGGGTGGTCATGTGACTGGGTGGTCATGTGACTGGGTGGGTGTGGCCAACTCAACATCACTCATGACGAGGGGCGCCTCCCCTCACAGCCACTCCTTGTCATCCCCGGCCTCAACATATCTATAGTTCTGTAAAAATGCTGTTCCCCTTTTTTGGACTTTATTTTACCTGCATCTACATACTACAGAGGTACTTTCATGGACCCCTGAAAGGAGGAAATGGCTCACAGGCTTTGCCCAAGAGTGTGGCAGGCAGGTCACAAAACAGGGTTTTGAGGGGCTGCCACAAAGAAGGGGGTGCAACGTATTTTCCAAAGAAGCAGAAGGCAAAAGAAGCAGCAGTAGATGGAAACTGAACAACCTAAAGAGGAGCAACCTAAAACTAAGGAGAAACTTCCTGACAGTGAGAGCAATTAACCAGTGGAACCACTTGTCTCCAGATGTTCTGGGTGCTCGATCACTGGAAGTTTTTAAGAAAATGCTACAGGTTGCCCCCCAAAGTCCCTTCTAAGTGTTATGCTGTTATTCTGACACCTTTCCCAAGCCCTCCACTAAGCTTTTGGCATCCTCAGTTTTCCTGCCTGAGCAGGGGGTTGGACTAGAAGACCTCCAAAGTCCCTTTCAAGTCTGTTATTCCATGGGCTAAATAGCTAAGACCCTCTTTGGTTCCCTTTGGACTAAGGAGTTAAAGAGCTGCCTCTAGACCAGCCATGCCCCACCTAAGCATCTTTAAAATTCTGATGCCCTAAAAGGCCATTAACTTGGTTTAAGCAAGGGGGTTCAATTTGCCCCCATCAAAAATCAAATTGCCCTCACCGCCCTTGTGGGGCGTGGGCCCCATGTTGGAAACCAATGCTCTAGGCATTCGTTTTTAATAAGATTTTTAGGAACCTACAGTTGAAAGTACTTCATCTCTCCTTAGCCGGAAGACCCGATTTCATTTGGAATTTAACCCCAAACTGATTTTTAGCATTTCTCTTGATAATTCTCCAAAATGCACTCCAAGGCCACCTCCCTCCCTCCCTCTCTTTCTCTCTCTCTCACACACAGCAAATTCCCTTGTTTTGCAGACTTTTGAAGCAGAAGGTACCTTGGAGGTCTTAAAATTCAATCTTCTACTCGAGGCAGAAGACCACCTACATACGCAAGTTCACAGACATTCCGGCTTCGGCTGCAAAAACTGCAGGCAGCCTTCCCCATGCCACACTTCCCTGCGCCGCCCCATGCGAGGCGGGAGGCCCAAGAGAAAGTCCCTGGTCTGAGCACACGGCCCTCCATGACCGTGGCACGACATAACTGCGGTAGACTAAAGCGCTCCGACAACACCGCGGCGCTAAAACCGCGATGTCAAAAGCGCGCCTACAACAGCGCGCCGACAACAGCGTGCCGACAGAAGCGCGATTTAACTTAAGTTAAGGTTTAGGGTTAGGTTTAGGGTTAGGTTTAGGGTTAGGTTTAGCGTTAGGGTTAGGGTTAGGTTTAGGGTTACTTTTAGGGTTATGTTACAGCGCGCTTCTGTCAGCGCGCTGTTGTCGGCGCGCTGTTGTCGTGCGGTTTTGACAGTGCAGTTTTGTCACCGCGCTTTACTCACACGCGCTTTAGTCTACCGCGGTTTTGTGGTGGAACCCTCCATGACAGAGCCCTTTTCGGTGGAGCAAAGCAAGAACTTACTGATTCATCCCGAAGGCGAGCTTGAGTGGCAGCAGCAGCAGCAGCAGCAGGAGAGCTCCAGTCGGACAGCCCTCAGGGGAGGAATTTTCAGGCCTCCCACCTATTAAGATGTTGGTTGATCTCACACCTGCTCCTTGCAGCCCTTGTTGGTGCTGGGTATTCCTGGGGTGCTCAGGGGGACAAAACGTAGCAGCCATGATCCACCGCTTTCCCCATCTGGAAAACGCATTGGTGTTTCTCTCTGCCGCAGCGCTTCCCGGATGGGACTGACAGGACCCAAAGCAGCAACTCCCGGTGGCTACATTTCCCTGTGCTGCACAAGAGGCTTTCCCAGCAAGAGCAGCGCTGGGGGAAAAACAGCTGCCGGCCCAGAGAACACATGGAGCATAGTGAGCCTCAGGCACTGCGGGAGACGCTCCAGTTGTTCTCCCAAGACAACGGCCCAACCTGGCTGCTTCTCTCCACTGCAGTGCTTTACAGAATGGGGCAGTAAGAACCTTACCCAAACAGCTTCAGACCCCCTGTGCCCGCCCCCACCCGCCACTACGCCGCTCTCCCCACCGCCGCTGCCACCCAGCGGCGCTTCGGTGTGACAACTGCAGGTTCCTAAAAATCTTATTAAAAATGAATGCCTAGAGCATTGGTTTCCAACATGGGGCCCACGCCCCACAAGGGCGGTGAGGGCAATTTGATTTTTGATGGGGGCAAATTGAACCCCCTTGCTTAAACCAAGTTAATGGCCTTTTAGGGCATCAGAATTTTAAAGATGCTTAGGTGGGGCATGGCTGGTCTAGAGGCAGCTCTTTAACTCCTTAGTCCAAAGGGAACCAAAGAGGGTCTTAGCTATTTAGCCCATGGAATAACAGACTTGAAAGGGACTTTGGAGGTCTTCTAGTCCAACCCCCTGCTCAGGCAGGAAAACTGAGGATGCCAAAAGCTTAGTGGAGGGCTTGGGAAAGGTGTCAGAATAACAGCATAACACTTAGAAGGGACTTTGGGGGGCAACCTGTAGCATTTTCTTAAAAACTTCCAGTGATCGAGCACCCAGAACATCTGGAGACAAGTGGTTCCACTGGTTAATTGCTCTCACTGTCAGGAAGTTTCTCCTTAGTTTTAGGTTGCTCCTCTTTAGGTTGTTCAGTTTCCATCTACTGCTGCTTCTTTTGCCTTCTGCTTCTTTGGAAAATACGTTGCACCCCCTTCTTTGTGGCAGCCCCTCAAAACCCTGTTTTGTGACCTGCCTGCCACACTCTTGGGCAAAGCCTGCGAGCCATTTCCTCCTTTCAGGGGTCCATGAAAGTACCTCTGTAGTATGTAGATGCAGGTAAAATAA
Source organism: Thamnophis elegans (assembly GCF_009769535.1). NCBI lineage: Eukaryota > Metazoa > Chordata > Lepidosauria > Squamata > Natricidae > Thamnophis > Thamnophis elegans. The sequence continues at coordinate 1,763,458 of NC_045549.1, read as the reverse complement.
AGTCCAAAAAAGGGGAACAGCATTTTTACAGAACTATAGATATGTTGAGGCCGGGGATGACAAGGAGTGGCTGTGAGGGGAGGCACCCCTCGTCATGAGTGATGTCAAGTTGGCCACACCCACCCAGTCACATGACCACCCAGTCACATGACCACCCAGTCACATGACCACCCAGTCACATGACCACCCAGTCACATGACCACCCAGTCACATGACCACCAAGCCATGCCCACCCACAGAACAGGTAGCAAAAAAAATTGAATCCCACCACTGGGACTCGTAATGGACGATCACTTAGACCTGAGCCAGCCGTCTGCGGCAGCAGCCAAAAAGGCTAATATCATCCTTGCTTGTATAACAGAGGCATAGAATCAAAATCATGGGAAGCGTTAGTAGTGCTTTAGAAAGGCCTTAGTAAGGCTACACCTGGAACAATGCATTCAATTAACTAATGGAACACCTTGCCATCAGAAGTTGTCCTTCACTCCATTACTGGAGGGTTTTAAGAGGAGACTGGACAGTCACTTGTCTGAAATGGTATAGGACAGCGATGGCAACCTTTTTTGGCTCACGTGACATAATCAAGGAGATTGCCAGGGGGTTGTGCACAGGTGTGCCACACCCATAATGCAATGCATGACACACACCCCAGCATACATGCGCACATGACAGGCACAGCCCCCATTTTTTGCTTGATTTTTTTCGCCCTTCCCAGGCTCCAGAGGCTTTATAGGAGCCTGGGGAGGGCGAAAACAGCCTCCTCCCCACCCCTGGAGGCCCTCCAGAGGGTTCAGGAGCTTCCCTGAAGCCTCCGGAGGGCAAAAAATGACCCTACAAGCAAACTGGAAGTCACTTTCAGTTTGCTTGTAGGGCCGATTTTAGCCCTCCGGAGCATTCAGGAGCCCTCAGGAGGGCAAAAAACGATCCTATGAGCGAACCAGAAGTCACGTTCCAGAGCCTTCAGGAATCTTCAGCAGTCTTCCCCGAAGGCTCTGGAGGACTTAAACCAGTCCTAGGAGCAAACTGGAAGTTGCTTGTAGGGCCGATTTTAGCCCTCCAGAGCGTTCAGGAGGACAAAAAATGACCCTACAAGGAAACTGAAAGTCACTTCCAGTTTGCTTGTAGAGCCGTTTTTAGTCCTCCGGAGCATTCAGGAGCCCTCAGGAGGCTTCCCTGAAGGCTCTGGAGGACAAAAAACGATCCTACGAGCAAACCGGAAGGCTTGCTTGTAGGGCCATTTTTAATCCTCCGGAGCCTTCAGGGACCTTCAGCAGGCTTCCCTGAAGGCTCCACAGGGCTTAAACCGGCCCTATGAGCAAACCAGAAGTTCATTCCCGAACTTCCGGTTTTCCCATAGGACCGGGGTTTTTTTGTGCTCTGGAGGCTTCAGGGAAACTCCTGAAGCCTCCGGAGGATCTCGGGGTGGGGGAGGCTGTTTTCGCCCTCCCCAGGCTCCTTTAAAGCCTCTGGAGCCTGAGGAGGGCAAAAAATGGCTTTAAAAAAGGCTGAACTCAGTTTGCCAGCACGCACATGCCATCCCGGATAGAGGATCAGTGGTGGGATTCAAATTTTTTTACTACCGGTTCTGTGGGTGTTGCTTGGTGGGCATGGCATGGCTTGATGGGCGTGGCTTGGAGACCGTGGCAGGGGAAGGATACTGCAAAATCCCCATTTCCTGCCGATTAGTTGGGACTTGGGAGGGAGAGAATGGGTGTGGGCAGGGCCGGTCACGTGGTATTTACTGGTTATCCAAACTACTCAAAATGTCCACTACTGGTTCTCCAGAACTGGTCAGAACCTGCTGAATGCCACCTCTGTATAAGATCTCCTGCTTGAACAGAGAGTTGCACTAGAAGACTTCCAAGGCCCCTTCCAGCACTATTCTGATCGAAGTTTGTTTGTTTACTGGATTTATATGCCGCCCTTCTCCCAAAGGACCCAGGGTGGCGTACAACATAAAAAAAAACACATATTACAAAAGTTAAAAAGGAAATTAAATAAAATATCCAAAAACAAACCCAATTAATATTAACAAAAATTTAAAAATTAGATTAAAATTGACAATTTAAAATTAATAATTTATTTTGTTTTGTTCAGGCCAGGCTGGCTTGCTGGAAAAGCCAACTTTTTAGGGCGCGTCGGAAGGACCGGAGGTCGGGGATTATACGAAGCTCTGGGGGCAGCTCATTCCAGAGGGAGGTGCTCCCACAGAGAAGGCTCTCCCCCTGGGGGTCGCTAGGTGACACTGTGTGGCCGACGGCACCCTGAGGAGGCCAACTCTGTGGGATCGCACTGGACGGTGGGAGGCTACTGGCAGTACTTTTGCCAAGCTTAGACTAAACTAAGTTTAAACAAAGTTTGCCAAGCGTAAACTAAATAGAATGAATACAGAAAAGACGGGTTCTTTTTCATTTTTTTACTTGCCCCCTAATTTGCTAAATAAGACAGTGTCTTTCATCTCCGAAAAGGCAGGATGGAAAAACTGTGTGGAAGCTGATATCAAAGCCTGGAGTTCTTTCATGCACAGTGGCTGACTGGGGCATTTGGTTTTGAGAGGCCAGCTTCACTGATTGGCACTGAGTTCCTCAAAGAAAAATATCATTCAGCAAAAAATTAGTTAAACCATTTGTCCTCAGCTTTCTTCTTGCAAATGCCTCTTGCCAAAGTAGAACAATCTATAGTAGCCCAACACTGTAATTTGACTTTACAATCACTTAAAAGTCTTGCACATTTATTTCGGAACATCCCCGATGGCTCACCCTTCTTCCAGTAGCTGAAAAGAAGAAACAGCAGTCGTCAGTCCTCCAGACAAAATGAGCATCATTTATAGACTTTGCGGCAGGAAATAAACCTCCTTCCCTCATCTCAATGGGAGTTTATAACAACTCAAAATGTTGGTCTCTGATTGATTTGGCAAAGAAACAGAGGTGGGTTGGTGACACATCCCCTCCTCTCTCTGAAACAAACTTGAATTACACACTTACGACTGGAACGGAGGAAATAGCGTACGATTCCATTTCCACTCCTGAAGCCAATAAGTCAATCCAATGTAGTAAGTACCATGTGTCCCTTTAACTGTGTCTTCTAAGAACACCTGAAAGAAAAAATCCAGACATCATTTACAGTGACTGTCGGAGAGATTCTCACCCGAAGGACGTTCAGAATCGGAGCCTCCCCAGAAGCATCAGTGGAGGAATATGTAGAAGCAGCAGCAATGCAGCCCATGTGGTACAACCACAAAGAGTGGGGCAGATCAGCTTCCTGAAACAATGGAACATCCAGGGGGAACCAAGGAGGCGTTTGGGTGAACTAGCAGGGCTGTGGAAGCCATGATCAAACCTAGCCTATGGGCCATTCCACATTTGCACCTATCCGTGGGGAGAGATGAACAGGGAGCCGCTTCGTTCCACCGTTCGTCAAATCCTTGTCTCATCTTCTCCTAAGCCTGTAAGTCTCCCCTCATCTCTCGCTCTGGCCTTAGTTTGTCCCCATAAAATCAGCAACCATCTTCAGGGCTTCCACCATGAACACAATCTGATGCACAGTGGAGGACAAACAGTCTCTTGGCCACCTCAGGTTGGTGGGGGGGGGGGACATACCTGCTCACCTCCTTTCCTCCTTCTGAGCAGCTGCTCAATGTCTCTGTTTTGGGAGCTTCCAGGAGGGAGGAGCCTTGCAAGACTACCGGCTACCAGGAACGTCCATCTCTCTCAACACTGGCAGTCCTCCACACCTCTGCAACTGCTGCTTGGTGGCCTTGGTTGAAGCACAGAGTCTTCTTTCAAGACTCAGCATAAGTGTGGGCTTTCCAAAGAGCTGCACTGAGGGGGCAACAGAGGCGGACCTCTTCTCTCTCAAAGCTGGCCAATCCCCCAGCCCAACAGATTACTGTCAGCTACCAGGATTTGGGGAGAGGCAGGCTCTGCCACACCATTCCACAGTTGTGCCCAAAAGCTCCATGACAAGTTGCAGTGAGCTGCCAAGCTGTGAGAGGGCAGGTGGAGCTTGGAAAGAGCATGAACCCCATGCTGAAAATAGGCTCTTTGCAACTCTGTTGAGCACCCAGGTAGAGCTGCTGAGTTTTGGCACCCACAGGTGCTTTCCTGCTTTAATCCCCACAGTCAAGCTGTGGGTTCAAGACTGCCACCCCCACCCCACCCCACCCAAGCCCCATCGGAGCCCTCTCCTGCACCCCGGGCCTGAAGGCAAGAGGACAGCTTTCCAATCAGATGTCTTGCTATCCAGAGATTATCCAGAGATGGTCGATGCAGGAGAGGGGGGTCAGCAATTCCCCCCAAAATAAGACAGGATCTTTTTTTAACCCCCAAAAGTGCTTGGCCTTATTTTTGGGGAGGTCTTATTATTTTTGAGGTGCAGGAGGCAGCGAGCGTGGTCACCTTATGACTGCTGCTGTGTTGCATTACACACATACACACACACACTCAAATACACATTACACACACACACACACACTCATACATCCATATTATGTGTGAACAATGTTAGATCTGAGCATCATTCATATTGATCCAATTTACTAAGACTGGTAAAAAGCTGGTGTCCTTTTCTGCCGGATCAAGGCAGAGGCTGACACTGGGGACAGACCGAAAGCCGAAGGATACAATGACAAAGTGATTCCATCAGAAGAGGGAGAAGGGAGGACACTTACCTCCTCCGCCTCATCATGAATATCGACTAGGTAAGCTTTAGAATCATTGCATAATTTTTTTGTGTCCACAAAGTTGAATAATTCAGGACTAATTAAATAAAGGTGGCCTCTATGGGCCACCCAATCGTCATTCAGCTTGTAATGAAGGTCAGCTTTGAGACAAATGAGGATGGGGACGTGAAAAGGGAGAGAAGAAAGAAAAATTAGAAGGAGCCCAGTTAGGCAAATACTTTCATCCGTTTTCTGAAAACATATTTTAAGAAAAAATAGCGAAGGACTCTGGGGTCCTTGCTGCTCTCTGAGCTGAGCTGCTTTCCTGACGACGTTTAGATACCTAACTAGGTAACGTCATCAGCACTAGAAGGGAGCGGGGGTTTGCTCTCTGGTTATATACATGTGCCTTGCCCTGCTGGTGCTGGTGGGATGGTTCTTGGTGGTTCCTTGATTGGGCTGCTGTTTACTGAGTGAGTTGGTCATTTCTTGATTGCATAGCGAAGGAAAAGACATTTACACTTTATCAAACAGAATAAGGAATGTTAAAATTGAAAAGGCAAAATAGTTTTGGAAATGGCAAAATAGGGTTAATAGAGGAGCCTCTGGAGAAGCTGATCCAGTCTTCAACTTGCAAGTTCTCCCGGACTCACAGTTATTGTTCAAGGAGCAGATGGCAGTCACGGCTATGAGGGACTTTGCACAACTTTGTGTTGTGTGGCAGTTGCAGCCTTTCCTGGATAGGATTCCTTGTGCTCAGTCGGTCATTCCCTGGTCATCTCACGGCTGGACTATTGTAATGGGGCTACCCTTGAAGACCACAGGAAGGCACAGCTGGTGCAGTGTGCTTCAGTGCAGGCAGTTTAGGGGGCCCCTAGGAGGAACCCAGTAGCACCAGTGCTCCTTGAGCTGCACTGGTTACCAGTGTGCTTCCAGGTGCAATTCAAGGAGTTGCTGATCCCCTTTAAAGCCTTTCGCAGCATGGGGCCAGGTTACTTGAGGGACTCTCTCACCCCATTGAGATCGGCCCATCCCACTCATGCCGGCAAAGGAGACATGCTGAGGGTTCCATCAGCCTGATTATTCTGGCCTGTGGGGTCAGGAGGAGGACCTTCTCTGCTGTGGCTCCTGCCCCTGGAACATCTCTCTCTCTCACACACACACACCCCTTGATCTGAGATTGGCCCCCAACCCTCCCATCTTTTCGTAAGGGCCTAAAGAGCTGACTCTGCCAGTTGGCTTTGAGCCCCAATGGGGGAACATCACAATGGAGGTGGTTGATCAAGTAACAACAGATCCTACTTCTCCCCCACTATGCCCCGATCTTCCCCATGCGCCCTTTGATTTTAATGTTTGATGTTAATTGTTTCTATATTAACAGAATAACAGAGTTGGAAGGAAGCTTGGAGATCTTCCAGTCCAATCCCTTGCTCAAGCAGGAGATCCCATTCCGTTTCAGACAAAGGGGTTGTCCAGTCCCTTAATTGTATATGTATAGATAGAGTTTTATGACTGTAAGACATATGAAAAGATGTAAAAGCAATACATTTTATAAATAAATAAATAGAATTAAAACCAAAAATGATAAAACGATGAGAAACACGATAGAAATAAGTGGCTGCATATTCAGGATTTGCATGAGTAAAACAGCAATATGTGAAACAGTAGAACTGTCAACTAGTAGTATCTGGAAAACATGAATGGAAGGGAAGTCCTTGGAATATGGACAGTACAAAGAATTGCCCAAATATCCAGTTGGCTTGCTTCTAAAGGGCTGAGCAAACCAAACGGATCCTTCATTGGCATCCCAGCCTGGCAAATGGAGGAATGCAACTTCTGAGACCTATGAAAAGGCAGCTATCAAGAGAGAAGGGAGAAATCACTTGGTTTAGAGAAAACCATTTGGCGTAATGAATTTGAATTGCAAAAGGTTCTGAGTGGCAAGGAAGCGGAATCCATGGTGCTTCCCTGCTTGTTTGACTGCAGATCCTTCACTACCCAACTAGGTAACCGTGAGTATCACCAGTGCACAGGGCAGCCACGATAAGCAGGGATTAACACCAGACAAATAACCAAGCAGCAAAAAATAGCCTAAGCCACACCCCACATCAATGAGAGGGCAGGCTACTGTACATAAACGGGGAGCAACACCCCACTAGCACTAAAGATGTTACCCAGCCAGGTAATGAAACTTGTGCAAGAAAGTAAATTCAGAGAGCACCAAGGACTCTACAGTTGAACTCTTGAGCCACAGAGATTCTCTTCTGTTGATACGATTAGTGTTCTGAACCTCTCTGACATTTTCTAAAGATTGCCACTTTCATAGCTAGACCATGAATGTGGGAGTTCCCTCCATCCAGGAGAATGGTAGTGTGGAAGAGGGTGGTAGTTTTTGCTCACTGCCCAAGCCAAAGTTTCAGGGAGCCCAAGAAAGCAAAATCTGTGTTAGGATTGCTATCCTGCTCAGCCATGCATTCCCTGCTCCCAGACAGCCATACTCCACAGAGGGAGGAGGTGGGGGAGATCAGCGGAGTGCAATAAAGGGAAGGGTTATCATGAGGCAACAAAACTATGCAACATACTGTGAGAAGTGCTGGGCACTCCAAGGTCACACGAGGGAATGCAGAACTATCCAGCCTGCAAAAACAGGGACTTTTACCCAAACAATTTGTCAGCACCAATTTGGATACGTGTTGGTAACCAGGGGTGAGGGTGGGTGGGAACAAAGGACCATATGGCTTGTGTTGAATATGATAATGAGGAGGGAAACCTTGGGAATAGGTTTCCCTCTGGTCCACCTGTCTGGCTGGAAAACTGCTGGTTTATAGAGATTGGTTCTCGCTGAAGGCAGGAATATTCAGGGGTTTTTTAGTGGCTAAGCACCTGCATATATGCAGCTATCCAATAAAGAGCTGTTGCAATAGCCTGTCTCTTCACTCGTCCCGCACACAACGCCTTGGGCCCGAAAATCCCAGATCCAGCTTTGCTTCTGCTGTAAAGTGAAGTGAACTTTTGGCTAATCATGAGCTTGAGAGTCTTTCTTTTCTAACCAACCAAGTTGGGATAGCTGACCATCTGCCCAAGACAATACTTTAAAAAAAAGCAGGTGCACCGCTCTAATCCCCAGGACTGATGGATGGTGCCTAGAAAATTGCAAAGAAACCCACCAAACCCTGACATGGAGACAGCTATCCCTCTGGATTCTTATTCATCTCAATCTGTGAGAAACTTACCAATCTCTGCTTCAATTTCTTTGATCTTTTGAGCCAATGGAAGCAACTTTCTTGCCTCCTTCTCAGCCGCCAGGATCAAATTAGTATCTGAAACACATGTAGCAAGAGCATCTCTTCAGATTGGAAGCTGCCTCTTGGTCTATCCAGAGCCCACTTCCTTCCATGCATGAAACAGTCTTCTGAAGCGGTCTGTCAGTCTCTGCAGCTAGGAAGTATTTTTCTTCCCAGGAAGGATCCCATTACGAGGTCCCTGGAGGCAAATCTCACCAAACCATAGAGAATCATGGCAAGATTGGCCTTTCAGAACCATGACCTAAATCTTGTGACTTGCGGACTGGCATCGGGTTGGTGGAGTGGCTGGAGGTTAGCAACGAATGAATGGATCTCCTCCCCTGTTCACCCTTGGCTTGGGCTTTGTTCAGTTGGCTCCCTCATGCTTTGATTAGATTTTGTTTCCTGGCCGTCGATAGATTGCCAATCAATTTATTTACTGTCAGGACAGAGCTGGGCTTTCGAATAGCTCCTGATTCTTCTGCAGAACCAGTTTGGAGGTCACTTGGAGAAGAATTCAAGGCCAGCAGCAGATGGATGGGAATGCTCCTTCCATTCCGATGTAACCCACCAATCTAGCTAGAGGAAGGAAAATGGGCTCGGTGGCCTTGGGGACAGCAATAGCAATAGCAGTTAGACTTATATACCGCTTCATAGGGCTTTCAGCCCTCTCTAAGTGGTTTACAGAGTCAGCATATATCGCCCCCACAGTCTGGGTCCTCATTCCTCACAGGAATGCATTTGAACGTTTAGAGTGGAACTCTTTACTTACCATTAAGATCACCATATGTAGCATTCCGTGCAATCATAACTCTCCTAATTTGTGCGACTGCAGCCCGAAGTGGATCCCGTTTTGTTTTTTCAACAGTACCTGAAGGAGAGGTTTAATTACCATATAATAATAAGTTGAATTGAGACACCACGCTAGAAAGAAGGAGATCATGTAATCTTCTCCCACCTTGGTCACGAAACCGTCTGCGTGACCTTGGGCCAGTCACTTTGGCTCAGCCCTAGGAAGGAGGCAATGGCAAAACCCTTCTATAAACCTTTCCTCTTTGAAGTTCCAGCCTGCATTCTTTTACAGTACCAGGAGAGAAGTGACAGAATGGAGAAGTGACCAGGGTGGGGTGTTTTTTTTTTAAAGTTAGGATATTCAGGTCTAATAAGTTCAAAAGTCCATGTATTTCGGCAGCCCTTTGGGTTTTGCTCCAAGGACTCCCATTACTATTGGTACAGCATTGATTTCTTCCACCATAGCTGCAAATCACAATATTTTATTACTTTTTCTAGATGTTTCTCTTCAATTTGAGCATCACCTGGTACTGTAATATCAATGAAAAACATTTCTTTTTTCTTTTCCACAATAATGATGTCAGGCATGTTGTGGGCCAGGTGTCTGTCTGTTTGGATCTAAAAGTCCCACAGGATCGCCCTGAGTCTCTCGAGAGTGGGCGGCATACAAATCCTAATAAAGATCTTGATGTGCTCATTTTCAAGAACTTTGTCAACTTGGTGTTCCCAATCATTTTTGCTGCATTTGAACCTAAACTTCCGGCAAAGCTTCCAATGTATGATGTAATAAAGGAGAATGTTTGTAGCTCAGGGTTGACATCAGAGGTGGGTTCCTACTGGTTTGGCCCGGTTCTGAACCTGTAGTGGTATGGTGGTGTGGGTTGTTGAACCGGCAGCGACCCAGGCCTGCCACACCCCTGAACTGGCTGGTGCTGTTGGTGCCGCCATCTTGTTTTTCATTTCTGCTCATGTGCAGAACAAGTTTAATTGAATTGTGCATGCATATGCACAAGCAAACCGGCAGTAAAGCCGGCTAGAACCCACCCCTGGTTGACATGAGGGGTCCTTGGTGCTCTCTGAGCCTTTTTCTCTTGCAGGCATTTCATTCTCTAAACCAGTGTTTTTCAACCTTGGCAACTTGAAGATGTCTGGACTTCAACTCCCAGAATTCCCCAGCCAGCGAATGCTGGCTGGGGAATTCTGGGAGTTGAAGTCCAGACATCTTCAAGTTGCCAAGGTTGAAAAACACTGCTCTAAACTAAGTAACATCATCAGTGTTAACAGCACTATACAGTGTTACAGCAAATTACACTCCTTACTAGCACTGATGATGTTACGTAGTTTGGGTAATGAAATGCCTGCAAGAAAAGACACAAGCTCAGAGCGCATCAATGTATGGTTTTTGGCAACTCGATCATGAGGTTGTAGATGATCAGTCTGTGAGATTTTGCTGCAGCCACTGATGATAATTCCTGTTAACTATTTTGTCCTTAATATATTATCTTAATGACAAAATAGTTCTAAGCTCAATAATTTTCAAATAGATTTACTAGATTAAAAATTATGGGAGCCTGTTTGCAAGGGAGAGGAACCAATATTGTAGTGTTGTATTAATCAGTATTCGGTTAGAAGGGATAATAAGTGTACAAATGTTGGTTTATTTTTTCTTTTGAATGCATCTTTGCAGCTGCAGACTATCTTGGATCTTTGCCAACCATTGTCTGGCTTTGGATTCTCCCTCAATCTGCCAAGCTCATTCCCACATACCATTACAGACCCTCAAAGTTGGTTCATTATTTGGATAAAATTAAAAACTTACATAAACTGATATACCAAAGGGTGTACAAAAACAGACAGAAGAGAAAGAGTATGCCAAGTGTTGCACAATTGTAGCCTGAGATGAATTCTTCAAATTTGTTTGGCTTGCCTGTTTTTTGGAAAGGAAGCCTTGATTAGAAACGATCTGAAGAGGTAACAATAAGAATCACACTATCTTCATGATGCATTTCACATGCTGTGGGAGCTTAATCTGCAACTGCTCCAGAGCTGGGCCCTCAACAAGCAAACCTGTTCATGAAGAAGCCTTCATGAAATGCTCACCTTTGGAGGAGATGTTAAACCTGCCCTACACACCTTAAATTATACACACAACACCCATGCCAGGCTTCACTGAGTAAGTAGGGAGGAGAGTTTGGACACACCACTGAAGGGTCAAGGCATCCAGCCCAAGAAAGGACCGATAGATTTGGGCCTTGGACCCAACTGCTCATTGACTCTCTTGGGATGGAATCACCTCACGTTCCCTTCCCTCCCCCCCATCCCCTCCTCTCCCCATCCCTTCCCTTCTCCCAGGGAGTTTCCATGGCCGAGGATGGGCTTCAACCTGGATATCTTTAATCCTAGCCCATGCCGTCACCACTCGCCCACAGTCTGTGCTGTCATGTGACCAACAGCCCAAAGCGGCCACCGTAACATAGCACAAGTACTGGGACCAACTTTGCTCACCCTCAGCAGGCGTTCCAGACACCCACCGTAGAAAGACAGTTAACCCTAGCCAAATTGGCTTTGGTTTTGTCAATCAGATAGATTTGTCAATGGCCAGCTATACAGTATTGATGTGAAAAGGCAAAAAAGTTTTATGTTGTATTGTGCTAAAAAGAGTTGGAAGTCAATGCCTCCCCCCATTTTTTTTCTCCTTGTATTCTAGCCCCACAAACACACTCCTTTTCCTTCCCTTCATTTCCTATTTCTGTTTTTTCTTTGTATTTTACATAAATAAATAAAAGAATTTTTTAAAAAAAGGATCAGCTCCAGGGTAATGCATGACCCAAGAATCCTACCCAGTGGTGGGTTCCGGATCCCATTCCAACCGGTACGGTTGGAACAGGCCCGGCAGAATCCACACGGATGCACACACATGTGTCTTAGCGCCTCCGTGAGCCTCCGCGACACTCCAGCTGTGCTGTACGCACCGTGCGCAGAAGCGCGGAAGCCTTAAAAGGCAGGTAAGGAGCTTGGGTGGGCAGGTGGGCCCTCCGAGCACTGTACTGGAACGGTACCCGGTGCTCCGGGCAGGCTCCGGTATGCCCGTACCGGGGCATACCGCCTGCAACCCACCACTGATCCTATCCTCAAAAGCAGAATGTCTGCCTAAAGGTTCATCAAGCAGGCAGCCTCAACAACAAGGAAGCTTTGTTTACTGGCTGAGAAGTTGCAGGAATTGCATTCCAAGCAAGGAGCAGGAGGAGGAGGAGGAGGAGGAGGAGGAGGAGGAGGACTGTGGGATCCGTGGAGGTTCCTGAACATGGTTGTTTTCTTGCAGATGTTTCATTCCCAACTACTGTATATACTCGACTATAAGCCTAGTTTTTCAGCCCACTTTTTGAGCTGAAAAAAGCCGCCTCGGCTTATACTCGAGTCAGTGAAAAATTTGCCCGAAATGGAGGAGAAAAAGGGGCGGGGCCATGCCGCTGGGTGACACTCGTGAATGGCCCGGCGCCCCTGTGAGTTTCCCCTCCCTCTGTGTCAGTTTGCCGCGCAGCGCACACCGCACCATCCCCCCTCCTCACGTTCTAATGTAATGCAGGGCTGTCTTACGATTCCCCTTCCTCCCCCTCCTGCCGCTCTGCAACGATGTCCCACCTCCTCCTTGTTATGGCAAGCAGCCACATAGCGATGTCCCACCTCCTCTGGTACAGTGATCCAATGATAGGAATCACTGTGCCGTGTGTCATAGGAGGCGGGACATCGCTCCCGCAGCTGCACGGGACATCATCATCACAGCGGGACATCAGCATCATGAGGTGAGTGAAGTATTTCATTGAATACACCGCTAGTTTACTGTTTTTCTTTGAAATAAATATTCAAAAACATTATTGGTATCTATTTTTATTTTTGAAATTTACTGGTAGCTGCTGCATTTCCCACCCTAGGCTTATACTCGAGTCAATAACTTTTCCAGTTTTTTGTGGTAAAATTAGGTGCCTCGGCTTATATTCGGGTTGGCCTATACTCGAGTATATACGGTAAGTAACATCATCAGTGCTGATGGGAGTATTTGTGGCTCAGAGTTAAACTGAGGGTCCTTGATACTCTCTGAGCTCAATAGATTGCTTGCAGGGAAACTTACATTATCCAACTAGGTAACAGCATCTGTGCGAGAAGGGAGGGGGCTTTGAGGAGAGGAGGAGGAGAAGGATTGTGGGGTCGTGGGAGAACTATGAATTTGGTTGTTTTCTTTCAGATGTTTCGTGACTCAACTAGGGAAACATCATCAATGCTAGTAGGGAATGGGGTTTGTGGAGAGGAGGAGGAAAGCACTATTAGTTGCCTTCTGCAGATCAGTAATGGAGCTTAAACATCCTGGGATAAACCCAGGCCCACCATCCAACAAAGTGAACAGTTTTTTTAAAAAAATGAAAAGAACAATTACAAAGTAATAACGAATTAATTAAAAAGAACACAAAAACAAACAAGATGCAGCCCCCGCGTCCCGACCTACAACATGGATGTTTGGGTGCATACTGTACTTACTTGGTGGAGTTTTCGCTGGAGCTGGAGCTGGACCTAGAGAAAGGCAGAAAACCAACTGACCTCCAATATGTCAAATGGGATCGGCCCCAGCCGAATGCTTCACCCAAGAATCCTATCCCCAAAAGCCCAATCTCCCCCTAAAGATTCAAGCAGGAGGCCTTAATGAGGAAGCCTGTTTTTACCGGGTGAGAAGCTGCGAGAATTCCATTCCAGTCGAGGAGGAGAAAGAGGAGGGTGGGATCCTTGGTGCTCTCTGAGTCTGGTTGTGTTCTTGTAGACATTCCATCACCCAACTAGGTAACAGTATCAGTGCACTATTTGGGTAATGAAACATCTGCAAGAAAACAGCCATGCTCAGAGAACACCGAGGACCACAGAGTGTGGAGTGAGAATATCTTCAATATACTGGTGATATTCTTCTTCTGGACCCCAGGAATATCAAGTGACAGTGTCAAAGTCCTGATCCAGTGCCAGGAAAGTGTGTGGGCCTAGTTTGGGGTGAACAGATTCAGGCTTAATCCTGGCATGATTAGGTTTATTTGGACTATGGCCATGTTGCGAGAACATTCCAATTTTGGTCTTAAGACGACTTGCACCTATTTATTGATTTAAATTTATATGCCACCCATCTCGCTAGCCAAAGCAACTTGCTACCCATCGTGCCCAGTCTGGGGGCTCTCTTGGGATGACATCTCCTGCTTGAACTCTCTCTGGAATCAACCTGGCTTGGTCCCATCCGATGACGATAATAATGACATATTTTGAAGAGAAGATGGCAGAAAAGATAGTTTACCTTTTGCTGGTGGTGGTTTGGGAGCCATTTTACTTCATTGGTGCATGTAACATCTGATCCCAATGTGCACAGCTGGAGAATGGAGCAAGTTATGAGAATCGATGTAAGTGGAAAGGTAAACATTTTGATCAGCAAAATGGAGACAGCTTCAGAATTAGCTAATATCTCCTTTCCTGGATTTAGGTCCTCCTAGTGGGCAATCACTGAACTATGAGCCAGCAATGTGCAGCCAAAAAAGCCAATGCAATCCCACCTTGCAATAACAGAGGGATAGAATCAAGATTGTATGAAGTGGTAGTACGGCTTTATAAGGCCCTGGTAAGACCACACTTGGAATATGGTGTCCAGTTTTGGTTGCCACAATATAAAAAAGAAGTTGAGACTTTAGAAAGAGTGCAGAAAAGAGCAACAAAAATGATTAGGGGAGTGGAGGCTAAAACATATGAAGAACAGTTGCAGGAATTGGGCATGGCTAGTCTAATGAAAAGAACGACTCAGGATGACACGATGGCAGTCTTCCAATATTTGAGGGGCTGCCACAAAGAAGAGGGAGTCAAACTGTTCTCCAAAGCACCCGAGGGCAGAAAAAGAAGCAACAAATGGAAATTACCGCATTTTTTGGAGTATAAAATGCACTGGAGTATAAGACGCATCAAGATTTTGAAGAGGCATTTTTTTTAGAAAGTAGTAGATGGAGGGAGGGAGGGGGAGAGAGAGAGAGAGAGAGAGAGAGAGAGAGGGTAGATAGGGACGTAGGTAGAGGGAGGGATAGAGAAACACAGTAGGTAGGTAGGTAGGGAGAGAGAGAGAGAGTAGGTAGGTTGGTAGATGTTTCCAAGTGTATTTATCAACGTGTTGGAGAAGGAAATCGCTGACAATCTGCAGCACCTAAGACTTTGTTTCTGCTGGTACAGCACTTGATCAATCTAATTCTCATCAACTAACGAGCTTTTTGAAAGGAAAAAAAAAGTTTTTGCACTTTGCAAACCTCCCAAAAACGGCCTGTTTTTTGTGAAAGCGGGCCTGTTTTTTGTTTTTTTCAAATAAAAGGCATGAATAGCCTTGAGGGGGGCTTGCAGAGTTCTCCTGGGATGGGAGAGGGGGCAAAAATAAGCAAAAGGGCCCATTTTTTTTGCAAAAATGGGCCCGTTTGTCGTCAAAAAAATTTCACACATAGCCTTATGGAGGTTTATAGAGTGCTGCTGGGGGTTGGAGGGTCATAAAACGACCATTTCTTTGCTCATTTCTGCCCTCCCCAGCAGCTCTCTGGAAGCCTCCATAAGGCTATGCACCACCATTTTTGTGAAAGGGGTGGGGCTTTGGGAGGCAAAAGATGCTGTATTCGATGTATAAGACCCACCCAGATTTTCAGCCTCTTTTTTTGAGGAAAAAAGGTGCGTCTTATACTCCAAAAAATACGGTAACCAAGAGAACCAACATAGAAATAAGGAGAAATTTCCTGACAGTTACCTCTGATCTTAAATGCTAAAGCTGTTGCACATAAAAAAAAACTAGGAGCTCTGATCAACTACAGAGCCACCATTTTAACCTTTTGCTGTATTGTAGTCTGTGGACGCCCCCTTGAAATGCAAGCATGGGATAAACTGACCCTGGTTTGTTCTCAGTCTTTTAAGTGGCCACAAACTGCTAGCAAAAGTGGCATTTGATCACAAGGCAAGGAGGCATCAAGAAACGTTTCCTCTTTTGCATTCGAGCATCCAAGAATGGACAGGAAAGAATAAAAAGGGAAGGAAGGAAGAAAGGAGATTATAATGAGAGTGAGGGTCTGAGGTAAATCCTGCCTTAGCCCTTGACCACCAGCAGCCCTGTTGGCTTTTGCCATCCCCTTGTCCCCTCCTCCTGACCTCTCCTAGTGGTCTCCCATCCTTTCACTGAGGAGGATGCTTTGGTTCCAAAGCCAGGTCTCCTCATAAGGAGAGGGAGCGGACCTTTCTCTGACCCACATCCTTTGCCCTCCCGCACACACCAGGAGCAACCTGGCCAAGGAGAGCGAGCACAGCAGCAGTGGGAGCCAGGCCCACCCCGGGCATACAAGAGCAAAAGTCACATTAGCCAAAAACACGGCAAATGCAAACGTTTACCTTTTAATAAAAAGTTGTTTGATTCATTGAAACCTGTTATTGTTTTTTTTTTCAGAGAAAACACGTCAATCATGCATGAGTTGTTCTTTCTAAACTAAAACCTCATTATGCAGGTAAAATTGCCATGTTGACCCTTTGCGGGGAAAAAAGTGGGTTTTGGTTTGCAGTTTGAAAGGCACTCGGTCCCTAAAAGGTTTGCCATCCCTGCCCTAATCTCTTGCATTGGGCTTCTTTCTTGGATGTTTGAGCGTGTGTGAATCCTTTCTCTATCGAATCTCTCCCGTTGCTGTCCCTGTCTTCCCTCTCCAGGTTCTGCCTTCTTTCTGCCGTTACCACCCGACCCAATTTTCTCCCCGATTCCCTCTCCCTGTTAGTAGAGGGTAGTGGGCATAGGAAGGGGAACTCTTAGTCTACTACCAGAACTAAACAGTGAGTACGAGCTTCACCGGACTTACTCTTTGTGTCTTCAGCTGGATTTTCCTTCTGACGGTTTTTGACAGTTTGTTCCCTTATGATGCAGAATATTCAAATTCTGCCTCTCTCCCATTGGCTGGATGCTGGGCCCAATCAGCATTCAGCACTTAGCCTTCGGTTTCCTTCTTTGACCCCCCAGAAACCAGCACCTTAATTTGTGAATTTCAGAATTTAAGCGGAGTAGCGTTGCCGTTGGCACAGCAGCCATGTGCTCCCGGGCCAGCGGGTGGGCGGAGGAGGTGATTTCCAAGAGTCACGCTTAGTGCCAGGGACCTGAGCAGAGCATAAGCAGAGGGACAGGAGGCCCGAGATCAAACAGCACCCCAGCACGGCACTCTCCCCTGCCAGCCAGACTAGCCCAGAAGTGACGCTTCCCCAGTTGTGGGCTGATAAGGGCCCGAGGCCAAGGGGAGGTTGAGTGGGTGGCCCTCAGGGGAGAGCACCACCCTGGCACTAAGCGTGACTCTTGGAAGCGATGCGTAATTACACAACAGGCGCAGCCTCTCCTCCTACGACCCTTCCCCCTCCACCATCACCCCGGCAGAGTGGCAGTAAACTGAAATCCTTGGCAAATCTTCAAGCTCTCTCCTTGGCCGGCAAAAGGCGCAGGCCCTTCACCCGCAACTCTCCTGCCCTATTCCTTTCTTTGCTTCCCTTCCCTCTGACAGGCGTGCGGTGGGAGGGCTGTGTAAGTGAGTCATGCAACATCAGAAGTTGGAGAAAGGGAGGGAGGGAGAGAGAGAGAGAGAATCACTGGCTATCTGTGGAGGATATAACTCAGCAAAAGCCTCACAGTTGGTGACCTGGTTGAAGGGGAACATCGGGGTTGAACTGAGCCCATCTGTACTCGTAAGGAGGGGTGGAGAGGAAGCCCCCTTGGGACCCAGAGGCACAAGGGTCCCCACTGGGCCCTTGTCCCTCACTTTTACCAAAGCAGATTGGATGGAACAGGAGACCTACATGGGCCCTCCTTTCTCAAAAGAACCTCCCCTTGGCTGCCTGAACATCCTTCTCTCTTAGACACCACAGAATTGTACACATTGAGATGTCCACAGAGGGCAGCTGGATTCCTCCTGTCAGGCTAATGAGGATTTAAAGCTGACCACCCAATGTAAGGCTGGTGCAATGAATCGGCATTGGTATAGCCAGTTGAAGACTGTGAAAGGGTTCACAAAAAGTCTTTACCACTTTAAGAATTGTTTATATAAGGCCTCCAGGAGAGGGCATATTTCTCTCTCCTTGTGTCTGGTATCCATTGCTAAGCTCTTTAGGTAGAATTAAGAAGATTGATTACTTGTCAGGTATTTGCTACCACGTATATTTCTGTATATGTTGTATATCAGTGGTTCCCAAACTTGGCAACTTTAAGACTTGTGGACTTCAACTCCCAGAATTCTCCAGCTAGCTCTTCTGGCTGGAGAACTCTGGGAGTTGAAGTCCACAAGTCTTAAAGTTGCCAAGTTTGGGAAACACTGTTGTATATAAATCACTGTTAAATGTCTTAAGTCTCTGTGTGCTGTGATTTGCTCCTGGGTTGTCTCCTAACAGTACTCATGCTGCAATCACTATGACACCTCCTCTCTCTCCACCCCCCCTCTTTCCATTCCTCTGTTTCTCTCTTCTGAGAGGTTCCTGCAGCCCAGAGATGGGCATCCCCTTGTGGGGCTTCAAGAGGAGCTGCAACAAATGGCTGCAAAAAGGGGGAGAATGAAACAGGGCAGGAAGGAGGAAGCGAAGAGTCAGCATGTGCTACCAGCAGAGGCCTCGGGGCCGCTGCCTGATTTGGTGTGCCTGTGCATTTCTTTGTTATCTTTGCACACTGCTAAATCTACCCTGGATCCTTGCTGGCTCACCTCCTCCCATTTTGTGCATCAGAGACAGGATGTGCCTGAGACAGAATGATTCCCATGCAGCTGAGAGGGACATTTTTCCTGAGTGCCACCGATGTGCAGTTGCATTCTGAACGGGGCAAGGAGGAGGGACGGTTCAGCAGGAGGCGGAAGGAATATTTAGCATGAGTGAGGAGGAGGCCTCAGGAGGCCTCTTCCCTTTCTCCTGCCAACCTCAGCGGCTGCAGGATATTTGGGGAACCCATTCCCTGAGCATTTTCACAGCTGGGAGCACCCATGGGTCTTGCAACCCAGAGAGTGCTGCTTATGCCTCTCTTTGTCTGGGCTTTGGGGGATGGGTTGAAGTCCCATTCAAAGGCAGCATCCACTAACGTTGTGGCAGGAAAAGAAATCTGTTCCAAATGCAAAACACAAGCAGAGGACAGGAGTTTCAGTTTCACTTTTACTTTCACAGCAGGAAGCAGCTTTCTTACAGAACAGTTGAGCTAAGCCACGGCCAGGCTCCTCCCTGTCTCCTTCTTGCTCACACAGCAAATATTTTTTGAGTTTCCAAACACCCCTCAACTCTCTCACACACTGACAGGACGCTAGCCAGATGAATACCGATGGATGCTAGTAGGCAGAGGCAGATTCTCCCCCACCCTTATTTTCCTCCTCAGTTCAGGCGAATCTGTTCCTTCTACTGTAACACCAGTTAAAGGGGAAAGAGGCAAAAAACACAGAAAAAGATTTACAGATGCCATTAGGAAAACACAAGCAAGGGAAGCTGCACACAATATCGTCAAACTCAGCCTCAAGTCAGTAGACAGGCTGTAAAAAAGTATACACAAAGGTAAAACACACCAAGAACTGTTGCAGGAATTGGGTATGTCTAGTTTAATGGAAAGAAGAACTAGGGATGACACCATAGCAATGCTCCAATGTTTGAGGGGCTACCCCAAAGAAGAGGGCGTGGAAACTAATCAAGGCGAGAACCAACCTAGAAATAACGATAGTAGATTTTAGGAGAAGCCACTCAAAATACTACACAACCCAGTAGCAACAGTAGAGACCTTCAAGTTTCTAGGTTTTATAATATCTGAAGACTTAAAATGGACACCTAACATCAAATACGTCATCAAAAAAGCATAACAAAGAATGTTCTTCCTGCACCGAGCCGAGGTGGCGCAGTGGTTAGGGTGCAGTACTGCAGGCCACTTCAGCTGACTGTTATCTGCAGTTCAGCGGTTCAAATCTCACCAGCTCAAGGTTGACTCAGCCTTCCATCCTTCCGAGGTGGGTGAAATGAGGACCCGGATGGTTGTTGGGGGCGATATGCTGACTCTGTAAACCGCTTAGAGAGGGCTGAAAGCCCTATGAAACGGTATATAAGTCTAACTGCTATTGCTATTGCTATTGCACCAACTCAGGAAGCTCAGGCTGCCCAAGGAGCTGCTGATACAGTTCTACATAGGAAATATTGAGTCTGTCATCTGCACCTCCGTAACTATCTGGTTTGGCACTGCAACCAATCAGACAAACACAAGCTTCAATGGATAATTAGAACAATGGCTACCCACCTGCCTTCCATTGAGGGCCTGTACGCTGCATGAGCCAGAAAGAGGGCTGTGAACCAATCTACAGACCCCTCACATCCTGGACATCAATTGTTTCAACTCCTACCCTCAAAATGATGCTATAGGGCACTGCACGCCAGAACAACTAGACACAAGGACAGTTTTTCCCCCTGTGCCATTACTCTGCTACACAATTAATTCCCACAACACTGTCAAACTATCTAGAAAGGCAGTATTACCATCATTATTTTCATCTTCCCTATTACCTATCACTTTATCATCTTATGACTATAACTTGTTGCTTGTACCTTATGATTTAAATTGTTTAATTGGTATCCTAGTATGACTTATATTGATTGCTTAGTTAGTATCCATGACTATCACTAAGCGTTGTATCTAATGTTTTATGATGAATGCATTTTTACAATGACTGATAATGATCTGTCACTATTGTTGTATGCACGGGAGAGCTTATGCACTGGAGACAAATTCCTTGTGTGTCTAATCACACTTGGCCAATCAAGAATTCCAATAAGAAGACATTTCTGTATAATTAGAACAATTAGTCAATGGAATGGCTTGCCTTCAGAAGTTACGTGTGTTCCATCAGTGAAGGTTTTCAAAAAGAAATTGGACAACTATTTGTTTGAAATGGTCTCTTGCTTGAGCAGGACTAGAAGACCTCCAAGGTTTCTTCCAACTCTGTTATTCCACTGGAGAATTCTGGGAGTTGAAGTCCACACATTTAAAATTGCCAAGATTGGGAATACTTGTTCTAGATAATTTATCTGATGACATATACCAACAATACATCATTTTATGGAAAAATTATTCTTATAACAATGCAAATTTCAATCTTTAGCCACATAGCTTCTCATTATCCCAACTGTGTATTATAACCAAACTTTTAGACTTCGTTCTCGCAAAGTTCTTTATCTACCAAGTTCTCCTTTTATTTCTAATTTAATAGCATTTCATATATTTAGCAATTTTTTGTTCTTCATTTATACATAATTCCATTTCAAATCAGTCGTACAATATTGAAAACTATGACTTGTCTGTTTTAAATCTTTCTAATAAATGTGAATAAGAACACCATTGGCAACTATGTCTCTCTGCCTTCACTTGTCTTCTTTTTGTTTTATATTCCTCTTTGCAAAATTCTAGAATTTTGCAATAAATTAGCCATGTGTGTTTACCTATTTTTTGTTGTTATATTGTGAAAAGGTGAGGAGGGAGGGAATAATGCATGTTGCAGATTCTCATTCATTATAAACCTAGATCATATGAGATACTTTTAAGTGGGCAGGAGTTACATGGAATGGATCCCATGGACTAGATGATCATAGTCTTTTGGAAGGAGGAGGGACAGAGAAGATTTGGAGAGGTGAAGCCTTGTTTCACTGGAATGGCAATTCAACACCATTGCCCAGACACAGTTCTCTTTATATCTCTATCTATGTTCAGGAGATGAGTAGGCAGCAGAGGTCCATCTTCATTTGTGTCAGCCAAAGATGACCTCAGGATATAACCTCTCTTGCCATGATGTCAGAATCCTCCAGCAGTGCCCTGGTGATTGTGAACCTCCAGCTAAAGCCGCAGGGCAGCCAATCAGCAAAGCCATCTAGAAGCAACAAGTTGGGACTTCAAGGAAAGTGAGCCAGGCATTTGGAGACAGCAAGAGGACATGATGGGAGGCAGAGCCAAATTGGTGGGCCAGATTCACCTATAAAGATGCGAAACGAACATACACAGATGGCAGCCTGCATCTCTTACCAGGTATCATGAGAAGGAAGAAAAATGGGGTTCACCGACAAAAGGGCGAACAACAAAAGCGCGCCTGACTAAAACGCGGTGACAAAACCGCGAGTTCTAAACCGCACCGACCAATGAGCGCTGAAGCGAACAATAGATGGCCATAAAGTCTCCAGCAGGTTATTCTTTCTTAAGATTTACTCAGGTTCCCAGAATATTTCAATTTCCTATTTTCAGGGCTTAAGCTAGTTCCTTCTTGCCCAGTCATCCCTCAACAATTGTATTCTTAGCTAAAGAAAAAAAAGTAAATTTTAGGAAGCATTCTAACTCAACAATCCCAAGTGTAAAGATACTTCTGAGTTTGAGCCTTACAGACAGACTTTTCTCTAAAGATTGGTGAGTATCTTTAGTCCAAAATCTCCTAAAGAAAGCTATTGGTTGTTGCTCAGCAACTCATAAAAATCTGTTTCCTGCTGCATCTTGGATCTTTCCAGTGGTGAGATTCAAACTTTTTTATTACCGATTCTGTGGCTGGATGGTCATGTGAGTGGGCATGGCCAACTCAATGTCACTCCCACCCAGTCATATGACATCCCCCAGCCACACCTACCCAGGTTTTGTGGCTCCTGTGTTTTCTGTGGGAAATGGGTCAAGTAACTGGGTGGGCATGGCCAACTAGATTCGTCTCACCCTTAGGAAATTTCTCCTTAGTCCAATTCACAATAAAATAGCACACTTCCAATATTTAGAATAGAATAACAGAGTTGGAAAGGACCTTGGAGGTCTTCTAGTCAGTAGTAGCTCCGACCCTTTTCAGTAGTAGCTCCGACCCTTTGGAACGACCTCCCCGTGGAGATTCGTACCCTCACCACCCTCCAGACCTTCCGCACAGCCCTTAAGATCTGGCTATCCCGCCAGGCCTGGGGTTAAAGATTGGGATCCGTCCCCACCCAAATGATGAATGAATGTTGCTTCTATTTTTAATTGTGTATTGTCTGTATATGTCATTACGTGTATCCCCTCCCTATAGGTTGTAAGCCGCCCTGAGTCCCCTCAGGGAAAAGGGCGGCCTATAAATAAAAGCAATAGAAATAGACAATAGAAAAAATAGTCCATCCCCTGCTTAGGCAGGAAACCCTACACCACTTCAGACAAATGATTATCCAATCCCTTCTTAAAAACGTCCAGTGTTGGAGCATTTGCAACTTCTGAAGGCAAGTTGTTCCACTGATTAATTGTTCTGTCAGGAAATTTGAGGGGCTCCTACAAGCACTAAAGGCACAACAAGAAACAATGAATGGAAACTAACCAAAGAGAGGAGCAACCTAGGATTAAGGAGAAATTTCCTAAGGGTGAGACCAATCAACCAATGGAATAGCTAACCTTCAGAAGTTGTGGGTGCTCCATCATTAGAGGCTTTCAAAAAGAATGAGGGAAGTGCACCCCAAAAGGACAGTGCCAGGAACCACTAAAACAATGCAGAAAAAATTAAAACAGTTATTCCCCTTTAAAAAAAAAAATCAACCCCAAAGCAAACGCAGCAGCTGAGAGGGAAACTAAGAGTAGCTGCTCAGGCTAATTGAAAGCCTGGGCATGCTGCCAAAAGCCATTAAACCTTCCAATTCTATTATTCTATGTTCTAAATTGCGTGCAGAAGCTGGACCACACATGCATTAAATTCACGGCCTGTATGTTCAAGCTGTATCATTGTCCCCTCCTGTACCTTTCCCCCCCAGGAAGAAACAAGAACTAGCCAACATTGCAGCAGCTATAAAATTCCAGAGAGTATCAGATGATCACAGAAGTGTTACTTAATAATCTTTATAATGAAAATGTTTGTAATCTTGTCCTTCTTTCTGAAGGGAAGAAGTTAATCCCATCCCTAGATGGGTGCTTGATGGCTTTCCCTGCCACAATCCCGTCAGTTTCTGTTGTTCATTGATTTGATTGATTTGATTCAGCTGAAACTGTTAAATGGAGCTACTAACTGAATGGACACACAAAAAGAAAAACCCTCTCTTGCACTTCGTTTTTAACCGGTTCTCCGAATTGCATAAGCAATTAACTAATGGTTCGGCCGAACCGGTGAGAACCGGTTGAATCCCACCTGTGCATCTTTCTTAAAAGACAGTAGATTGAATTTCTTCCTTGATAAGGTTTTATGAGCAGTCCCCCCCTTCTTTTTAAGCTATGGTACTGAAGATAAATCCTGAACCTCTAGAAGGATTTCTTCCATCATTACCACCACTGCCACAACCAACACCTTCTACTGCTGCTACTACAGAAGATTGTCATGATTGTTATTCTATTACGTCAAAGATGTCCTGGCCATTTCTAGTGATGCTTGCAGTCATCTCTTTTACCACCTTGGTGATAGTTGGTTACCTCTGTAAGTTCAGCTCCATCTCCTTACTTTTACTTTCCTAAAGTGGGTTTTCAACATTCTGACACTCTTTCAGAAAGCAGTGAAAACATGGTTCTGTCAGCGGGCCTGGGGAACCCAGAGTGGGATGGAGCCCATTAAATGGTTTGTATGAAAGTGTGTTGTAAGCTGCCTTGAGTTGCCATGCACAAGTAGGTGGCAATTTTATGCTGGTCTTGTTGTATTCAGGTCTTTTCCCGTGTAAGATTGAGATTGTCTTGGCAATGTTTTGGCGAGGTCTCACTCGCCATCTTCGGGCTGGTGTTTTCAGCTTAAAGCGTGGTCGAAGCTGCTGTCTTTCTATAAATCTTGGTGGGGGGGTGTGGAGCGCTGGTTTTGTTTCAGTAAGTGGATTGAATGGTTGTGTGGTTGTATCACGATTGGTAAATTGGTGCTGACTGCTGCGGGCTGTGTGTCCATTGTTTTGTGTTGTAATGGCCTGGTTGGTGGGTGGGGATCGTTTGTTGATTAGGGCTGGTTTCCAGATGTCTGGTAGGCGGGAGATATCATCACGTTTATTCATGTTGTGGGGATGTTGCTCTATTTCGATAGCTTCCATAATTATTCTCTTGTTGAAGTGTTCCGTTTTGGAGATTGACCTGGTTCCTTCAAAATTAATTTCATGTCCTGTAGCTTTAAGGTGCTGGAAAAGGGAGGAAGTTTTTTCTTTTTTTCTTACTGTGTTCTTGTGTTCTGCGATGCGTGCATTTATTCTCCTGTTCGTTTGTCCTATGTATGCTGCAGGGCAGATTTTGCATGGTATTTCGTAGACTCCTTGGTTTTCTAGCTGAATTTTGTCTTTCGGGTTTCTTAACATGTTGGCTATTTTTTGGTCAGTGTTGAAGGCTGTCTTGATATTGTGTTTGTGAAGAATTTTGCTGATTTTATCTGTGGAGCCTTTGATGTAAGGGAGGAGGGCGATGCCGTTGTCCTGTTCTGTGTCTTAGTTCTTGGGGGGAGTCTCCCTTTGGATTAGGTTGGTAATTGTTTTTCTTTGGAATCCGTTGGAGATCTTACATGGAAAAAGACCCAAATACAACAAGACCAGCATACCTACACCCGTGAAAATCTACGAAAACACAAACACACACACACACAAACACGCACACACACAGAGGTCTTTTCCTGTGTAAGATTGAGAGTATCTTGGCAACGTTTCGACGAGGTCCCACTTGCCATTTTCAGACTGGTGCCTTTGGCTTCATGCTTGTGTGAGCAAAAAGTGATCGGAGCTGCCATCTTTCTATAAATCTTGGTGGGGGTGTGTGGAGTGCTGGCTTTGTTGCTGTAAGCGGTTTGGTTGGCTGTGTTGTTAAATCTTGATTAGTTGATGGAGTTGATGTATGCAGATTAGTCGGATGTTTCGTAACATCCTGTGTGGCTGAGGTACTGGCTATGTGCCTATTATTCTTTTGTGTTGTAACGACCTGGGTAATGGGCTGCGTTGTAACATCCTGACCCTTTGCGTTGTAATCTCCTGAGTTCTGTGATGTAATGTCCTGAGAAGATGGCTGTGATGTAACATCCTGGGCTTTGGTTTGGCTCCGGGTTTGCGGTCTGGCCATGTGTTCATGGCGTGTGTCAGTTTGCTTTGTGTGGGAGTTGGAGGAGGGGGCAGCAGTTGTGGTGCAACAAAGGGGTGCAACAAAGCCAGCACTCCGCCAGCACATGGAACTGACTATGTATATTGCTGTTCCAGTTTCATAGCAAAGCAGGGTTTCAAACCGTGTGTGTGTGTGTGTATGTATGTATGTATGTATGTATGTATGTATGTATGTATGTATGTATAATACAGGAATGAATAGATAGATAGATAGATAGATAGATAGATAGATAGATAGATAGATATAGATAGATAGATAGATAGATAGATAGATAGATAGATAGACAGACAGACAGACAGACAGACAGACAGACAGATAAGATTCCTGCATTCTATTCCTGTATTTTTAACAACAACAAAAAATCCATATGTATAGAAAACTTCAAGAAGAATAAAATAAGGCACCTGACTATCTTAATGTGTATCTTTTTTAAAAAAAATTCTAGATATTAACCTAGAGGCAGAAAATGTGAATTCTCTGGAGAAACCAATGAAAAAACTGAAGACTTCATTGATTGCTGGGATCAAAGATATTAAGTTCGATTATAAACATTGTAAGTATAAGAAATAGAACGATATACTCCAGATTTGGTTTAGAAATAGACTCAGAGATCAGACTGAAGAATCAAGGGACCTGTCAAAAGACCTTATAATCTAAATATTTTTCCCAAGTCTTTTCAAATTTATGACCAAAAGATAAGCACTGAAGTGACAGAAATGGATATTTCATGCTAATTAGGGTTGTTGCAGGGAAAATACAGAGAAGGAAACATTATATACACAACCTTGAGTTACCAAAAAAAATGTAGAATACACATCTTTAAAAATATAGACTGGAGTGTCATTTGTCCAGAACGATATAGGATATCCTGCTTTGGCAGGGGGTTGAACTAGAACACCTCCAAGGTCCCTTCCAACTTTGCTATTCTGTTGTTCAGTCAGTCTGTCTACTGAATAAAAGGGCCTGTAGAATCTGATTTTTTTGATATTTTTAAAGAGTATTTTAAATACCCGGAGGCCAATCACACCTGTTTCTCTTAGTCTCATCCATCTTTGGAGGATTGTGACTTCTGAGCATGACTCTTGTAAGTGTAGCATCAAGTTGAACCATTCTTGAGTAGTCAGAATAACTACTCTTACCATTATCTTGCTTATTTTAATTGTATTATTAGTCTGTTATTTGCAGTTCTTTTCTTGGTAGCTTGTGCTATTATTTTCATTTTGCGTGAAGACAGATGCAAACAATAAATTAAGCGCCTCTGCTTTCTCCCTGCTGCCCGTCTCCTCCTTGCTATCTTCTCCCATTAGTGGACCGATTGTTTTCTTGACTTTTTAAATATTGAAAGACACTTTTTAAATTATTTCTGACATTTGTTGCAAATCTCAGTTCATTCTGAGCCATAGTTTCCTGACTTCATCTTTGGATTCGGGCTATATGCTGGTATTCTGCCTTGCTTATGTGTCAAACCAA
Source organism: Thamnophis elegans (assembly GCF_009769535.1). Taxonomy (NCBI): domain Eukaryota; kingdom Metazoa; phylum Chordata; class Lepidosauria; order Squamata; family Natricidae; genus Thamnophis; species Thamnophis elegans. The sequence continues at coordinate 1,736,163 of NC_045549.1, read as the reverse complement.
ACTAGATGTCCCTGACTCATTAGATGTGCGGAAAAGCATTGGAAAAAGAATGAGTTTGATCATCTAGTGGATGAAAATACAAAGCATAGAATCAGAAGTGTATTCTGAACATTTTGGGGGGTCTCCTTTTTAAGGAGGGAAGGAACGGGGTAGAAAAAGGGTTAACTAACTCTTGGATTGCTTTTAGCCATAAAGACTGCAGAAGAAATATTGAACTTGCCAATTCACTTAGAGAAGGCTGCAAAGGCCCTCCATGACATTAAAGAAAAGTATCGTAAGTATCTTTGTTTTTGATGACAGCTCAGAGGTATTTTGGGAAATGTAGTGGTAAACCAATATAGATGAGTTTAAGTATAGAACTGGTGAAGAAACTACTTAGACAAAGTAGTGGATACTGTAATAAACGGAGAATAATCTTACAGGAAAGAAGGGAGGGGAACAAAGTAAGGAAGGAGGTGGTGGAGATACTGTTTCACAAGAGATCCTCCCTAAATCTGTAACAGTAAAGGCAGGGGAGGGAGGGAGTGTTTTGAGACCCGCAAGGGTCTGTTGCCATCACTATATCATACAGATAGTGTTAGAATTCATGGTTTGGGTTTCCTGTCTGGACTGCCCTGAAGAACTGACAGATATAGATTGAGAAAACCTCTTCAGACCTGAATCCCTCAGAAACTATTGGCAACCCTCTCTTTCTACACAATAGTTTAGCCATTCCTCCTTCCTTAGGGATAAAAATCAAAACTCCAGCCTCTTCATCTCTTTCTTGGCACAAGTGGTCCTGAATGGAGTTATAGCTCAGTGGGTTAATCCTGAGATCTGTCCCTGAGTGCTTTGCTGAGGTTAATGCTGTCTCACTTTATGCTCCACCTTTTTGCTAGGGTGATCCATCCATCTTCAGAGGCACTCAAGAGAGCCCTTCATTTCTGACCCCTCTTTTCTCTCTCTTCTCTTAGAATCCATCTTCCGGAAAAATGTGAGGTCTCCTGGTGGGTGGCAGCTTTGGGGTAGGAGCCTCTACTACTTTTCCAAAGGACAAAAGACCTGGTATGATGCTGAGAACTTCTGCATGTCCAGAGATGCCCACCTGGCCTCCATTCTGCATGACAAGGAGCAGGTCTTACATTTTTCTTCTTTCCCTTAGGACTTCTTGGTTCTTCAACAAGCTGTTCATGTGGGTGGAATGCTCACTTCTTATCCACTCCCCACCTTTCCCTCTAATCAAAATATTACAGTAAGAGCTTTGGCTAGCACTGCTGAAGCTCTTCTCCACATTTTGCAAACCTGTCAGAGTCTGTAGCTATCCAGCCAGCACACAAGTAAATAATTCAGCAGGATTCATTTATAGAAGAAACTTCTTAACATACAATAATATAAAACATGATGCATGTATACAATACCCATGCAGCTCTTGCAATATATAAATTCTTATATACTGGCAAAACCCTTCCGATATTATTGCATTGGTTTGCAAGCTACCCTCTAAACTAAACTGGGGTTTTGTGGAAGCCTTTCACAGCATCCTCATCTGCAAGATCAGGTCTATGTCAATATGATTTGAGGTTCTGTTGTCTCAACAAAAGCATTTAAGTCCAGAACAGATAGATAAAGTTAAGAAGGGGCTCAGACAAACAACCCCCCCCCCCAAAATTTTTTGCCACTATAAGAAGAAAGAGGAGAAAGTACAGTAGAGTCAATCTGGTGGAGTTGATTTCCTGGTGTGGCTACTTTAGTATACAGGGCTTTTGAAGTATACTTTTCCAACATCATGAATTTTTCATGGCTTTCCCAAGCATCTTTTAGGCACATTCCAACTCTTACTTCTATTGGACATGCAAAAGGCCCAAATGGTGGACTTAAACTACACAAATTCTGCCTTCCAGTGCAATCTGCAAAGGTTCTGCTGTGTGTCTGTAGTTGAACTGGGGGTTCATGACCAAAAAGCTGATAAGCAGAGTGATCTGTGAAGGTAGAACTACCCTGTACAGGTAGTTGGAAGCCCAGTTTTTGTTAACTAACCTCATAGGTTTCTTTGAGAAAGGAGAATAATACCTTATCATTACCGAAACCCCACAGGCACTTTTGCTTAAGGGAGGTGCTACCGGTAGCTGTAACAGTTTGTCTGGTGAATCTAATATGCTCTCATGAGTAGATGTTACTTCTCACAAATGAAGGTAAAGATAGGTGTCTGTTCTGACCCCCCCCCCTTATCCTACACCAAAGCACGTCAAGACAGAGATACTTCAAGGATTTATTAACACACAGACAGGACCTTGGCAGCAATCCAGCACAGTCCAGGCCTTGGCAGCAATCCAGCACAGACTAACCTTGGCAGCAATCCAGCCTGCCAAGCTAGCCACGAGAGTTCTCCAGCTCTAGTGAATACGTTGACTCCTGCAAAGGGCATGTGCACAATCATTCCTTTTATAGTCTTGAGAGGAGCCTAATTACCACCAGCTAAGTGCAATTATCTCCTGTAACTGCGTAACTGTTCCTTATGCCTATTAGCTCTCCATTGCCGGGCATCCAGAACAACTCCCCACTGCTCCAATGCATGACATCACGATCACATTCCCTTGTCTCCTCCCCACTGGTCCAAGGCTCAAGTGCCTCCTGGTGGCCAACCAACCTCTCTGCGCCCTGAGTCAGAACCCTGTCTAGAGTCCTCCACATCCTCCAGAGCCGACTCATAGGGCCCCTCGCTATCGGAGTCTGGTGGCAGCTCCAACGGCTCCTGCTGGGCCACAACAGTGTCCCAGGATAATGTTGCAGGATCCAATCTCAATTGGTCATCCAGACCGGAAGTTTAGTTTTCTAAGTCTTTCAGGCTTGTGCTGGAGCCCATCATCAGGGAAATTCTCTCCAGAATGTGTTCCCTGGCCTGTTCTACACATATTTATATGGTGTTTGGTTGTGTGTAGCTTGCAGTTGCTAATTAGGGTATTAATGGCTGCCCATTGTCATTGATTGTTGATGTTACTTTTTCTCTTCTCACCCCATTTTTGTGCAGAATTACATCACTTCGCAGCTGACTCAGGTAGCTTGGATTGGCCTTACAGATGAAAACAAAGAGGGTGGATGGGAGTGGAGTGATGGGTCTACATTAGCAGCAGGGTGAGTCTTTGATGGCACCATTCAAAGAGTGGATGCTTCCACATGGCTGTATCTTTTCTTGCAAAAATGGGGTCAGATTAAGCATTTCTAGTCTGGTGGGAAAAGGTTCCAGGTTCTGATTAGATTCTCTCCAGGAGTGTGAGAGCATGTAATTTAAGGAACCCTTGTGTCAGAGAACCACATGTGGTCACCCTGCCACATCCCAAGTTTGTATGTGCAAGCACACTTTATAACACCCATTGTGTAAGGAAAGGGTTTCCAAACCTGGTAACTTTAAGATTGCTGGATTTTCCAGAATTCTTCAGCCAGCCATGGTTCTTTTATTAAATGTATGTTTTTTGCCACTTTCCTCTGCCTTTTTGAAGTGTCGTCTTCTCCTCCCTTCTCCAATTCCAGATACTGGTCTAGCAAAAGTCCTAGCCACTCAAGCAGATTTGGAGGACGAGAACACGATTGTGTTTCTGTTGTGCCTTCATTGGGAAACCACAACTGGAAAGTTGCTGACTGCCATGAACTTTTCAGATGGGTTTGCAAAGAGAACCTGGAGTTTGGGGAACCCTAACATTGGCCTCCATCTGAAATAACAACCTTGATTCTCCAGGATCATGCTAAAACCGAAGATGAAAAGTTTCTCATTTTGATGTCAAGTCTCATAGGAAATCCACAGAATGAATAGCAACATCCGGTTGCCTCCAAAATTCAAAATAAATTGGTGGATGGCCACACATCTTTAATTAAGAATGCCACACTTTGAAGCTCATGTTCCTCTTTGTAAGAGCTTTGCGGGACTCACATAAAACAGGAAACTGGGTCACGCTTAATGAGGCTCCTTCTGAGTCAGGTTAGTTAAAGACCAAACATCTGCATGTGTGCAATATACTATGGTTGATTCAATTGTGCAAACCAAGTCATTTGGTTGGTTCTTCGGTCAATATAATGTGTGAATTCAGGAAAGTTGCATTAATTCAATAACAGAACTAAGCATTCTGGCAAATTGAGTCTTTGGATATGCAAGGGTAAGCCTATAGTTGACCCAGAAAGAAACAGAGAATCCTCAATCTGATAATCTCAAAGCTGGGAGTATCTTCTCGTCTCTTGAGCCTGGAATTAAAATTGTTACAAGGGAGCCTCAAAATACTTCAGTTCACATATAAACTACAATGACGTTGGCATGCTTTTTTTTAATGCTTTCAATGTTGACTTCCTGGTGATTGGAAAAATCCCTATATAATTCCTTGGCAACATTTTTGGAAGATGTTTTCAGAATAACAGAGTTGGAAGGGACCTAGGAGGTCTTCTAGTCCAATCCTCTGCTCAAGCAAGAGACCATATACCAATAGAATGTCCATTCTATTCTTAAAAACTCGTGTTGGAGCACCCACAACTTCGGGAGGAGAGATGTTCCACTGATTGTTCTAATTGTCAGGGAAATTCTCCTTAACTCTAGATTGAGGCTGTCTTTTATAAGCTTCCATCCACTACTTCTTGTTCTGCCTTCTGGTGCTTTGGAGAATAGGTTGCTCTCAGTGCTGGGTTTCAAATTTTTTTTTAGAACCTCTTCTATAGGCGTGGCCTGCTTTGTGGGAGTCGCTTGCCGGCCATGTGATTGGGTGGGAGTGGCTTGGCAGTCATGTGACCAGGTGGAAGTGGCTTGGCAGTCATGTGACCAGGTGGGAGTGGCTTGGCAGTCATATGACTGGGAGGAAGTGGCCAAGATAATGTCAGCATTCCCAGTCAAGATGGAGGTATAAATTACACAGAAAAGAAAGAGGCATCCATACATCTAAATTTAACTTCAAAGGAGTGGCAACAACTTAAATTCATTAAATAATAATGTTTGTTAGGGCTATGCACTGTTTTTGAATATATAGGAATGTAAAGCCCCCAGCATCTACTTGGTACTTTTTAAAGCAGCGGCACCTATTTCCTGGATTCATGAAATATTTACTTCTAAAAAGTTGTGGGTGGGGTACTATATTTAGAGTCTTGTATTCTCTTCAGTACTTTGTTTGGAACAGAATCCAAAGTACCATGCAGTCCTAGCATTTGTACTGAAACTAGGCAAGTTATTTTACAGGGCTCTGAGCACTCCTCCAGATCTGGCCAATGAAGCAGAAGTACTCCCACAACTTTCCAATGCTTTGAAATCCCACCAAATGATTTATACAGGCCTATTTCATACTTTCTTCTATATGGCGATCAGGGTAGTTTTACATATGGTTCACAGGTGGGTCTATTTTCCAAGTACTTAGAGGGCCAAGAACTGCCTTTCCTAGATTGCAGCTTTAGCTCCCTTGAATGTTAGCACACCTTCAGGACATTCAAATACAAACTAGCTCTGATCCTGGAATCATATCACATGCTTTATATATTAACATCTTATTCAATGTAATCATTATTGTTAAAAAAAACAGGCAGCAGTTAGAGTAGTTTGTAACAAAACAGGGGCAATAAAGAAGAAATTGATTCACCACCCCTATTTTAGCTTGTTTCTGTCTTATATGCATTACTAATATTTTTCTGCAATTCTTCCATAATCCAGACTACTAAAAGGAGTTCCACATAAATGAGACTTTTAAAATAAGTTTGATGTCCAACATATTTCCTACTTATTAATATGAACAGGTTCTCTCGCCTGTTGCTTAAAAAATAAATTCATACCACAATCTACAGGAAAATGCAGTCTGTAAATATATATATTTTTTGTGCTACTACTAACACCACCACACATAGGCACCATACAAAAGGCTAGTAAGATTATTTGCAGAACAGTGTGCTCTCTCACACTTGCCTTTGTTGTTTAAACAACACTGTAGAGTATAATATACAATACACTGTGTGTGTAGAGGGGAAATTACTGGATTGGCCACCCGCTTAAGATCTCGGACTTGGAATTATGTGCACCAGAACGAATACCTATTTGTTTCAGAGTATTTTCAGATTGACAGGCTGTCATGTGCTGAAGTGCCTGTTCTTTGTTTTGTGTACACAAACACAAAGTACAGTCGGTGCAACTGTTAACTCTTTATGCTGTATATAATCTCTGAAAATGTAAAGGAGATAAAACATAGGGCTCTCCAGTCTGTCCCAACGGCATTTCAGCTTCTGTAACTTCCCTCCACCCTCAGGGCCAATAAATTATATTCCAATCCTACACAACAGAAACAACCCCCCCAAACACACACACACACACACACACACACACACACACACACACACACTGTTTCCATTTCTTTGAAGGATTTTTCAGCACCTATCCCTGCATAAAGAGGCTCAAGGAAAGATAATCAAGTTCTTATTGGATTTGGAAGTAGTTAGCAGTAGCAAAAGTTCCCACTGCTTTCCACTGTCTCAAAAGCCCATCATAAAGGCGAGAGTCCATCCTTCTGCTTCTCGGTGCAGAAATCCCTAATATGTTCCAGTAGATTTCAAAAGCATCACTTGGAAGCAGAAACAGCCAATGTGGACCCTCAAGAGTAATCACTGCTATATAAGGTTTCTTTAGTGCTGTGAGCTATACAATTTAAAGTTTCTGCACACTGCTATGAAGCAATTTAAGCAGGAATATACCTCTGAGTAAACAGGTATTTTGCTTATGGCATTACTGCAACAAGCAAGGACTCGCCCTCTAAATAAATTAGACAGTCATAATATTAAAACTCGACAAGTGTTCTTAACAAGAAATTCACAATGGTAGCATCACACATACATTCCAAAAAATACTTATGATATTTGCACAACCACCTGCTTTGCAGTTCTTGTCTTCTTAACTGATGGAAGACTGGAACTCAATAAATATATCCACAATAAAAAATAATAGTATGTTGGAGTACTGAAAAACTCAGCCAAATGGGAAAATGCAAAGAAAAAAATATTGGACTTCCTGCCAAGAAGTAACAATTTATATATAGCATGCACTATTCTTTTAGTTAAATTATTGCTGAACAATTTATAATAGTTGCATCACAATATTATTCTAAGATATTTGCCACTACTACCCTACTCCCTAGATGCTCACTATTCTCCCCCCCTCCCCCCCCAAGATTTAAGGGCCCGTGAAACAGTTTTGATGAAAGTTGCATGGTATGGAACTTCTCTCCTTTGAAATAATGTTTGGTTTTAATTCTCCAATGAATCAAAAGGAATGTTTGTTACACAGCATTTATTTTAGCTTTCTATAAGTCTCCCCAAAACCAACCAAAGATAAAACCACAGAAATCTAATACTGTTGCACAGGGCTTTGCACTAAATTATCTGTATAGTAAACCAAAAATAGCTTTAAGATTATAATTAGCCCACCTGTTTCCCCCATTAACATGCAAAATACATTTTTTCTTGTTCAGAGACTGCATGAGAGATTTCCCAGTCCTTGCAAAATATATCACCTTAAATCCACACAACTACTCAAGTTTGTTTTCAGGATGCGCAAGGAAGGAGCAGGCGCTATCTTTCAACACTTAGAAGCCCAACAATAAGGTTTTTTTTCTTCCTTAAATCAAATTGAGCTGACTTGCCCTTTCCAGTGTATTGTTTTACCCAAGCAAAACAGGAATGCTTTGTAAAGTGAGGAGAGCCACTTACCTCCCACCTCCTCCTGTTGAACTTTGCTAAACGGGGCACCCCACTCGCCTTTTGCCCCTTGGCAACAACAACAACAACAACAACAACAACAACAACAAAGAGCAGGAAGGAGAGCGGGTGCTTACCTGGAGAAAGCCACATCACTCGGGGGCTGCGCAGGTGTGACCGTCCATTTCTCTTTAAGACGGCTGGTAAATCCTGGAGGAAGGGTGAAGGAAAGGGAGATTGCGGAGTCGCCTTCGAGGGACGCCAAAGCGGCGGGAAACCAGCACCGCCGCCAGAGTCTAAAGCAGTCTTTCTCAACCTTGGCCACTTGAAGATGTCCGGACTTCAACTCCCAGAATTCCCCAGCCAGCGAATGCTTAATCATCCCCCTGGCTCAGCTGATAAGGGAGGAGAGCTTGTGGCTTAGAGGTTAATACAACTGCATAATCCAGTGTTTCTCAACCTTGGCCACTTGAAGATGTCCGGACTTCAACTCCCAGAATTCCCCAGCCAGCGAATGCTGGCTGGGGAATTCTGGGAATTGAAGTCCGGACATCTTCAAGTAGTACAAGGTTGAGAAACACTCGTCTAAAGCTTTTGGTAGCTCCAGACAGATGAGGTGGGGAGCAGAGACCCAGGAAGTTTCCTTCGCTCCCTTTGCAAGGGAGTAGTAGACGTCATTTTTGCATTCCTGCCTCCGCTGGACTTCGACCTGGTATCAGCTATCTCCTCGGCTCCTCACGACTGCAATAAACGCCCAGAAGCGGTAGGGGCTGTCGGACTGGAAACCCAAAGCCCCCATTAGCCCCCAAAAGCCACTTCTGGACATCTATTGCAATCGCGAGGAGAGGGCGGAGAAGAGCGCGAAGGTTCTCAAGAGCTCCGGGAAGCTGCGAAAGATGGCTGGGAAGAGGCGAGCGCTGCAGCCCCAGGCGCGCCGATCTCGGCGTTTTTCGCATTGGGGTGTGCTGCAAGAGGGAGGGAGGGAGGGAGTGGAAGACCTTTTCCCGATTGCTGGTGGTGGAGGTGCTCAGCAAAGCAAATCCGGGGAAGTCCTTGTTGGCACGGGTTCTGTCCCTGAGGGGAGAAGTGGCCATGGGAGTGGGAAAGGGTTGTGCAATGTAGAGAGAAAGACCTTGACATAAATGGGCAAGCAAAGTGCAAAGAAAAGAAAAGAAAGAGAAGGATCAATGCACAAAGAAGTGGGGGAAAAACACACAAGGCAAACTATAGCCAAGCCATCTTCCAGCCTTCCCTGAGGGGACCCCATCATGGCTGCCCTCCCTCCCCAAAGACACCTCAACCCTTCCCGCCAAAACCTGACAGACCCCACTTCTTTTCTTTTATTGGCCCTCGGGGGTCAGGTGACTCTGGATGGGCCTCTTCATGATTAGTTGGTTCTCTGGCTGACATCTGTCATGGAAGGATCCACCTCTCTGAGCAAATGATAGGCCCTTGTGCTCCTACTTCCTTCCCCCTGTGGCTATCCTCAGGTTGTCCCAGCTGCCAATCAAACAGCAGCCACCAATCAAAGGGCTGTTGCTAGGCAGGAGGCGAGAAGGAGGGAAGACAAGATGGCTGCCTGAAGCTCTGCCGCCTCAGGCCTCCTGAGGAAATGGCCAAATAAACAGAGCCGAAGCTCAGGAATTGAAGTGAAGATTACAACTAAAAGATGAGCAGCAGTGGCCAATCAAAGAGCTGTTGCTGTGCAGGAGGGAAGAAGAGGTAAGACAAAATGGCTTTAGCTGAGCAGCTGGGATGACCTCCATGCTCTGGGGGCCCTACTAGGAGCCTCTCCTCTTGGCATGGGCTCCCAGCATCATCCCCCTCTCACCCTCCAGGAACAGGATGAGGCAGCATGCAGGGTTGGCATTCTGTGAATTGGTCCACTATTAAATGGCTTGGGCCATTGTGAGGCGGAAATGGGCACACAGTACCATCTTGCCTCAGTACAAGTGCAGGCTGTGACCATTTCTGCAGGGCAGGGAGACAAATCCTCCTCCCCACCGCCTCTTCCTCCCCTGGGAAGGCAGCCTCCTCTCCTCTTTTTTCCGAAATACACCTGAAAACAGCACTCTGACAGCTCCCTTCACCCGTTGCAGGAGGGCCCCTTCCCCAATATCTCTGGTCACTTCCCGTGGAAGCTTTGGGCATCATGATTCTCATGTTCACGAGGCTGCTGGTAATGAAGTTCGTTAGGAAATATGGATTCCCCCCCCCCCTTTTGTCAGTCTTTGTCTTTGCTGATTAAAAACGGCTTCCTCATCATGATGCTATAATTTGCAGTATCTACTACAATGTGGATTGTATATCTCCTTAAAGAATGGAATGGAATGGTACAGGAACAGGAACAGAATTTCTTATTGCCAAGTGGACCCACAAGGAATTTGTCTCCAGTGAATAAGCTCTCTAGAAAAATACAATGTATATACTAACAGTTTACATACAAACATAAGCTCTCAGTGCACATGCAAACAACAAAGTGATGAATCGTGAGATACAACCAACAGAGTGATAGTCATAAAATACCAATAGGAATAGGTAATACTCCTATTGGTATTTTATGACTATCACTTTGTAATAGATAATAGGAAAGATAAGAAGGACAATAGCAATTCAGCCCTACTACCTGTGTAAATATCCTCAGGCAGACAGTGCTGTTGGAATTATGTGTTTAACAGAGTGATGGCCTGGGAGATAAATAGGACAAAAGTGATAATCGCCGTGGGTTTGCAATGTGTAAATTGCTGGCGTTCGAAAAACAAGCAGGGCATCAGAAGGATGAAGCAAGGAAGCAAAAGGCAATATACAAAATTAATTTATTTCTAGTGAAAAGGAGGATATGACAGAGCAATCCCACCTTTCGTTTGATAGACACATAACGTCTATGCGTTGGACAAGGAAGTCATTTTCTTTAGCTCAAAAATGCCTATTGAAGACCTGGTCTTGGACATGGAAGAAGAAAGTTGAACTTTTCCCATCATGCATTTTGGTAATTCTGTTGGATATCAAAGGGCTTAAGCCTGTTGTACCAATTCGGTTACAGCTTGGTGAAAGGGGCTGCATTTTATATCTGCCACTTTTTATCTGGCTTCCTCTCACAAATGAAGCGTTTATTTAATGAGCATTCAATATTTGACCAACACCTTGGTGGTACCGAACAACGAGATAACATGATGGTACATTCAGCTGCACTGTGATTAGTTATGGCGGACGACCAAAAGCTGAAAATCAAACAGAATATAATTAATCATTTAATCAATCAAGACAATTGGTCAGCAGTAGGAGAGTAATATAAAGGGTAGGGATGTTCATGGGCCAAGAAAGTGACCACACGGACCTGATCAAAGGCCTATTATTTTTACGATATCTCTGTGTGATATCCCTAAAGGGGGTAGAATTTTAATTGTGCAGTCATGGCTACCACTTGAACCTTTCAGGATGCCCCTAGCAAAAGGACACAAAATGATAAGATACCAGGAAATGGATGATTGAGAATCTCCATAGACACTCCAAAGGTCTTGGTTTGCTGTTTGTGATCTATACCAGTGTTTCTCAACCTTGGCAACTTGAAGATGTCCGGACTTCAACTCCCAGAATTCCCCAGCCAGCGCTGGCTGGGGAATTCTGGGAGTTGAAGTCCGGACATCTTCAAGTTGCCAAGGTTGAGAAACACTGATCTATACCATTGAAACAGTGTCCATTTCTGATCAGTGACACCAAGCATTGAAAAGGCTCCTCGATGCTCACTCCCTGAAGTATGTTTCATCTATATTATCCTTTCTCAATCCTACCTATGATGTTTTCAGCTTTATTTTCAATCCCTGGATCTCAAGATGAACCTAGTACAGGTAGCCCTCGACTTCTGACCACAATTCTCAAATTTTATTTTGCTATGTGAGAAATTTGTTAAGCTAGTTTTGCCCCATTTTACGGCTTTTCTTGTCACAGTTGTTAGGTGAATCCTTGCAGTTGTTAAGTTAGTTAACACAATTGTTAAGTGAATCTGGCTTCCCCATTGACTTTGCTTGTCAGAAGATTACAGAAGAGGATCCCATGACCCCAGGGACACTGCAACCATCAAAAACGAGTCAGGTGCCAAACGTCTGAATTTTGATCCTGTGATCATGCAACAGTTATAAGCATGAAGGATGATCGTAAGTTACTTTTTTCCTAGTGCCATTGTAACGTTGAATGGTCATTAAATGGACTGTTGTAAGTCAAGGACTACCTGTATTAGAATTCCTTTTATCTATTAGAGCAGACTTCTTTATGGCCACCAAACCCAATCTGTTCACCTTTCTTATAGATTATTAATTAAAAAGCCTGAAAAATATTTCTGACCTCCTCATACACTGATCTGTTTTTTTTTTCCTATATGTATGCCTTTTCCTTCCAGATTGTGTTGCTTGTGTGAATGAATGTGTTTGTGTAGGTCTAATCAAGGCAGGTGCAACCTAGAAAGATATTTCATTGGATTCTCTTTTCACACCTAATCTGGTCCTGTCCTATCCAGTTTGAAGAGAGAGAACTTGATGAATAGATGGATGGAGGGGTTGAGTCTCAATACCTTAAATGGAATTTATTTCCAACACTGCTTTAGGTTGGAAAAATAAAAAGTAACTGGGCCATTTGGAGAGAAAAGATTGGATGAGGATTGGTGGATAAAGCCATTCTACAAGATTTAAGCATACATCTTTGGTATATGTGGCAAAAAATGAATATAAAGTTAAAAACAGGATTAGTTGCCCTCACAATGAAAATTTAATAATAATTATTGAAGGTTATATAGGTGATGCATGAAAGCTACTAAATCAAGAGGTATGCTTTATTTTTGGCAATATGAAGAATGCCCATCGGAAAAGGGAAAGAAGTGGAAGAAATGAGAATAGAAATGGAAATAGAAAAAGATGCTGTAAGAGAAAGAGTTACACATCTTTGAAAAAGTATTATGGTTGTAAGGAAAGAACACCTGGAAGCTGCTTGGAATAAAATGGGGGGGGGGGAACCAAATCATTGCAGCAGACAGTTACTGCCAGAACTAGTTGCACTGATGGGACAAATTAAAAAAGGATGCTTGGAGGAATGATGAAGTGAAAGAGACTGTGGATGAAGAAAACATGCATATATGAGAATGATTGTAGCCAAAACAGGGAGGAGAGGGAGCTGTGCACATAGAGAAAAACCATGAGAGGGAGGACTGACAGAGCCAGAAGAAGGAGTCAAATGAGGAATCAGTTTAGACTTTGGATGTAGTCCCAAGATAAACAAGGTCCAATCCAAACAAGGTCAGTGTTGGAAGTTGAAAAAACGTGGAATGGGTTGAAAGGAATATTAAGAAAGCTGTGGTTGGATGGAGTAGGTGAGATCCTAAAAGAGAGAAATTACCATTTTAAGGAGGAGAAAGCAATGTATACAGTGGTGGATAGGCATGGTTATCTCCTATTCCTTTCCTCTGCTTTGCTTGGTGTTGAATTTATTTGACAACTTCATCCTTTTTGTCACATGATACATTAATCCAATGTGTCCTTTTGGATAGTATCAAATCTTGGAGCTGCAAATTGTGCATTCCTGATAAGGATGAATGTGCATAAATAGAGTTTTCAACGAAGTGTAAGTAGGTAAGTAAGTAAGTGTAAGTGTCAGACTTTCGATATGTGCCAACTTACAAAACTTTTGGTGTACTTTCATCAACCCATACCCAGGTGGTTCCATTTTCATAATACCCGATCCAATAGTCAGAAGGTTGGTTTGAGATTTGTCTTATTAGGAATGCCTAAAAACAACAACCACAAATACATTTAAAATACTTTTTGGAATTACTTTCTGGTTCATTAATTCTGGTTATGGTTAACAGCAGGTACATTAAAGAAAGAAACAGAGTCACTAATCCTGGCTGCGCGAGAACAAGCTATCCGCACAAATGCCATTAAGGCCAAAATCGAAAAATCCTCTGATGATGCCAAATGCAGACTTTGCAAAGAAGCTGATGAAACTGTTGATCACATCCTCAGCTGTAAAAAAAATAACACAGACTGATTATAAATTGCAGCACAATTCAGTAGCACAAATAATCCATTGGAATTTGTGCAAAAATTATAATATTAAAACAGCAACAAACTGGTGGGAACATCAGCCTGAAAAAGTCACCGAAAATCAGATGGTCAAGATCTTGTGGGATTTCCGTATACAAACCGACAAAATACTGGCGCATAATACACCAGACATCACACTGGTTGAGAAAAACAAGGTCACAATCATAGACATCGCAATACCAGGTGATAGCAGGGTCGCCGAGAAGGAACATGAAAAAATCGCAAGATACCAGGACTTAAAAATCGAAATTCAACGACTATGGCACAAACCAGCAGTGGTAATTCCAGTGATAATCGGCACAATGGGTGCTATTCCAAAAGCACTGGAATTACATTTAAAACAGTTAAAAATTGATGAAATCACCATCAGTCAAATGCAAAAAGCCGCACTGCTTGGATCTGCGCGCATATTACGAAAATACGTTACGACGTCCTAGGCCCCTGGGTGGGGCCCAACTAGTAACCAATGCCAAATCCGGCGAAACAACTGTTGTTGCGAATAATAATAATAATAATAATAATAATAATAATGTTAGTGAACAACGACTAGCAGATCAAAGGCGATTTATTATACAGAATAAAGTGTTTAGTGAAGTTGAACATGAGTAAATTCAGGCAAATTGCAAAACCCAAAAAACAATATCACAAGCGGAAATAACTGATATTCAAGACACAACTAAAGACATTATAGTAGAACTCCCAGAAGAAGCTCTCGGGGAGGAAATAACATCACCACCACTAGAACCAGTTATCACTGAACCAACTGATGAACTAACTCAAAAACAAAAAGAATTGAAGGATAAGATCATGGAGCATTTTCTGCTTAATGAGGAAAGGCAACATTTACCATCACTAAAAACTGTGCCGAAGAAAATTTTGGCCCCTATCATGAAAATGGTTAATGCAGTGTTTTCAACAATTGAACCGGAATCCATCTTGGAAACAAACCAGTTAATGTACAACGCAGCTGTAATAGTCACTAATGAACTAGGCATTAAAATTAAAGTACCTAGTCACACAACAGAAAAAGCATCAAAGCCAAAGTGGAAAATCCGTTTAGAACAAAAAATCAAAAAATTAAGAGCAGATGCTAGTAACTTAAAGAACATGCATGAGCAACGGCTTAAAAACAACAAAATCATAGATCGGCTAATCAGAAGATATAGATTGGATACAAGAAACATCAATGAAGCTGTAGAGATTGTAAAACAGCAGATAACAGCAACAGCTAGAAAAATTGAAAGATATGAGGCACGAATCATCCAATATAAACAAAATCAGCAATTTCGATCAGACCAACGGCGTTTTTATCAAAGTCTTAATGTGGATGGTGACACCAAAAGTGAAAAACCAGAAAAACAGGCCACAGTTGAATTCTGGAAAGAATTGTGGGAAAATGCAAAGGACTACAACAAGGAAGCAAAGTGGATACATGACTTTGAAAAAAGCATTGGCAACAAACAAATGCAAGTATTAGAAATAACAACTGAGATGGTCAAAAATCGAGTAAAAAAGGTAAAGAATTGGACATCACCTGGAAAGGACCAATTACATGGTTTCTGGCTCAAATATCTGACCAGTTTACATGCAATATTGGCCAGGCAACTGAATGAAATTTTACAAAAGGGCCAAATTGATGAATGGTTGACAACTGGAAAAACATACTTGATTCAGAAAGATCCAACTAAAGGAACAACACCTGAAAACTACAGACCAATAACATGCTTGCCAACAACCTTCAAATTACTCACAGGCATTATTGCAGATAACATGATGGATTATTTGGAAACAAACAACATCTTGCCAGTAGAGCAAAAAGGCAACAAAAGAAGGAGTAGGGGCACAAAAGATCAGCTTCTAATTGATAAAATGATATTAGAAAATTGTAAGAACAGAAAAACGAACTTGAATATGGTCTGGATTGATTACAAAAAGGCATTTGACTCACTGCCACATAGTTGGATCATAAAATGCTTAGAAACAACTGGCATTAGCAAAAATATTACATCCTTTACCGAAAAGGCGATGAAACAATGGAGAACTGAGTTGGTGGTAGGGAATGAGATCTACGGAATGGTTAATATCAAGCGAGGAATTTTCCAGGGTGATTCACTTTCACCTCTTCTCTTCATCATCGCAATGATCCCACTATCAGTAATCTTAAAAAAAATGAAATTAGGTTACCAAACAGCCAAAGAAGCTGAAAAAATTTCGCATTTACTATATATGGATGATTTGAAACTCTATGGAAAGTCAGAAATAGAAATCCAATCATTGACAAACACAGTCCGAGTATTCAGCACCGATATTTCAATGCAGTTTGGCATGGCAAAATGCGCCACTGTATCCATAAAAAGGGGCAAAATCACTGCATGTGAGGGAATTGAAATGCTCAATGGCCAATTAATTAAATGCAAAGAAAATGAAGCCTACAAATACTTAGGCATTCTGCAGTTGGATAACATCAAGCATGGAGAAGTAAAAACTATTGTCAGGCGAGAGTACACCAACAGAGTTAGGAAAATTCTGAAATCTAAATTGAATGGTGGAAATACAATCAAGGCCATAAATACCTGGGCAATACCCGTTATAAGATACACAGCTGGTATAGTTAACTGGACACAAGCTGATTTGGACCTTTTGGACCGAAAAACCAGGAAACTAATGACAATGCACTACAGTTTACATCCACGTGGTGATACTGATAGACTATATCTGCCCCGAAAATCAGGTGGCAGAGGATTATTACAAGTGAAGCAAACAGTTGAAGAAGAAAAACATGCACTGGCTGATTATTTAAAAGAAAGTCAAGAACATCTATTAATCGAAGTAAAGAACAAAAATCTACTGAAGGCCCAACAGACGAAACAAGAATACAGAAAAGATGCGATAAAATCAAGAATGGAGAGTTGGCAGAACAAAGCACTGCATGGCCAATTTCTGGAAAAAATAAAAGATAAAGTGGACAGTGAACAAACTTGGTTATGGTTAACAACAGGTACATTAAAGAAAGAAACAGAGTCACTAATCCTGGCTGCGCAAGAACAAGCTATCCGCACAAATGCCATTAAGGCCAAAATCGAAAAATCCTCTGATGATGCCAAATGCAGACTTTGCAAAGAAGTTGATGAAACTGTTGATCACATACTCAGCTGCTGTAAAAAAAATCGCGCAGACTGATTATAAATTGCGGCACAATTCAGTAGCACAAATGATCCATTGGAATTTGTGCAAAAATTATAATATTAAAACAGCAACAAACTGGTGGGAACATCAGCCTGAAAAAGTCACCGAAAATCAGATGGTCAAGATCTTGTGGGATTTCCGTATACAAACCGACAAAATACTGGCGCATAATACACCAGACATCACACTGGTTGAGAAAAATAAGGTCACAATCATAGACATCGCAATACCAGGTGATAGCAGGGTCGCCGAGAAGGAACTTGAAAAAATCGCAAGATACCAGGACTTAAAAATCGAAATTCAATGACTATGGCACAAACCAGCAGTGATAATTCCAGTGGTAATTGGCACACTGGGTGCTATTCCAAAAGCACTGGAATTACATTTAAAACAGTTAAAAATTGACAAAATCACCATCAGTCAAATGCAAAAAGCCGCACTGCTTGGATCTGCACGCATATTACGAAAATACGTTACGACGTCCTAGGTCCCTGGGTGGGGCCCGACTAGTAACCAATGCCAAATCCGGCGAAACAACTGGCCGCTGTGATACAATTGTATAATAATAATAATATCACAAAGTACCAGGACTTGCAAATTGAAATTGAGTGACTGTGGAAAAAGTAATTGTGTGTTGTCCCTATTGTAATTGGAGCCCTTGGAGCAATACCCAAACATAAGCAACACACCTTCCTTCTCCTATTATTCTATAACAACAAAGCTGTGAGGTGAGTTGGATTGAGACAGAGGGACTTACCCGAAGCTGGCTTTCATGCCTAAGGCAGGAGTAGAATTCACTTTTTCCTAGTGATTGGCCCAAAGTCATCTAACTGCCTTTTGTGGCTAAGGCAGGACTAGAACCCACAGTCCCTGGCTTTCTAACCTGGTGCTTTAACCACTAGACCCAAAATTCCTCCAAATTTGTCCCAAGACAGAAACTTTAAGGGACAAGCCACTACACATGATGAAGAAGCTGGTGCAGAAGCAGTCCCACTCCTAGCCACACAACATTAATATTTCAGAATATAATCAACCTGCTACTATTTTGAGCATTTATGTATCTATCCAAGGAACTTACCTGCTCGTTATAACTTTCAATACAAACCAATGTGGATTTCTTAGTCTCACAAAATGTTTTTGCTGCGGTCCAGTTGCTCTCAATGGTGTTGAAGAAGTAAAGGGACCCTTCAAAGGGCACCCAATTTTTTGTTAACAGAATAGTAATGATGTCTTTCAGCCAGTGAGGAAATGTTCCAGAGAGAAGAAAGCAAGACAGGAAGACACAGCATTTAGTAGAAGATAAGCTGAAGGTACTGCATATTGAAACTTTATATAGGTAGCCCTCGATTTACAACCACAATAGAGCCCAAAATTGATGTTGTTATGTGAGTCATTTGCTAAGTGAGTTTTGTCCCATTTTTATGACCTTTCTTGCCACAGTTGTTAAGTGAATCACTGCCATTGATAAGTTAGTTACATGGTTGTTAAGTGAATCTGGCTTCCCCATTGACTGCTTGTCAGAAGGTTGCAAAAGATGATCACATGACCCTGGGACACAGCAACGGTCGTAAATATGAAGCCGTTGCCAAGCATCTGAATTTGATCACATGGTCGGGGGGGATGCTGCAAAGGTCATAGCTGTAAAAAAACAACCGTAAGTCACACTTTTCAGTGCCATTGTAACTGCGGTCATAAAAGGTGCAGATGTAAGTCGAAGAGTATCTGCAGTTTTGAAGCACTTACTTCCAAGAAAAGTCTGCATGAACATGTTGTCCCTGAAGTCCTGGGAAAATCTCAACTGATGGAAATCCTGACTTTCCCTATTTTATTTCAGTTAGTGAACTATTGTTCCATTGTACGGTTTCAATAACCACTGCTGTGACTTTGCAATGGAGAAAAAAGTGGATTGCAAATTTTAGTAAAAACCAGGAACTAAAAATGTTGCCGCTCGGGTGGCTTGTGCTTCAGCAGGGTGAACCGATGGGCAAGAGATAGGAAGCCCTCTACTTTTAAGAGTTGAGGCAGATTTTCAACAGCTACCGTCTCGGGCTGGCTCCCCCCAACCCCTGAATGTTTTGCATCGCACCCTCAGACTTACCAATGGCGCCTTCCACTTCAATGATTTTTATTGTCCATTTTGTCAATTCATCTGCTAACCTCTGAGCACCAGAAAATATTTCAAATTCTGAAAGGGGTTTGGAAAATTCAAGTCAGACAGATTTCAACAAGCAAAACCTTTCCATATACCTTGTTACACTCTACGTTAGAGGCTCAGAGTTGGGTGGAGTCACTGTCAGTTCTTTGATACCCTGCTATTTCTTAATAGTGATTACGGTTTATCAATGCTGTAATGTTTAGATAACTTAAATCAATGAAGGTAATTGATCATATCAGTATTAATTGTGGTTTAAAATGGCAGTGTTAATGAGCATAAGATTGTTTAGCTTTGTCATCCAAAATTGCAGATGGCATCAAAGTATTTGTTGGATGATAAAGATTTCAGTCTTAGGCTGATTAAAATCTTCACTCTAAAGGTCATTTAATATTATTTGTCCATGCTGAAAAAAGAAAGACACTAAATACTAAAACTGCATTAAAGAACTTTAAAGTATAAAGTACATTTGATAAAAATTAAAATACAAAAAAGGGAAGAGGGGAAGAAAAGGGGGGGGGGGACACAAGCTATTTGGCTTCCGATTTGCTCCTTTTTGTACTTCTGCAAATTTACAGTATTTATTTAAAAAAATTGAACCCCCTTAGAAGTCAGATAGTAAATGTTTATATTTGTCAGGTTGCAATATATTCTATGTACAGAAAGCATTCTTGCTTAAATTTGATTTAACTTTTGTAGAGAATAAGTACTGTTGCTTCTGCCATTGCTATCTATCTATCTATCTATCTATCTATCTATCTATCTATCTATCTATCTATCTATCTATCTATCTATCTATCTATCATCTTTCATCTATCATCTATCATCTATCTATCTCATCTATCTGTATCATCTATCTATCTTAGAAACCGCCTGTCTCCTTCACAGAGAGAGAGTGATAAGAATATCTTGCTTACCACTTCTATTTTTGAGAGATGGATCCTGGCTAATAATAAAGTTGTTAATAGCCTTAATTGCTGCATTCTCGGACGTTGATCGGTTTAGTTCCCAAAGATCTGGTGTTTTTTTTTAAAAAAAATGAAGATAAGCATAATATTCCAATGCATTATATTTCTATATGTTTCTACCTCCCCACCATCCTACCCTGATAGCATTGGGCTAATTTGGAGCCGTTATCATCATATGCCTGGATCCTGGAGTATTTTTCATGCCACATTTATGCTACAAAGAAGCCTCTGTTTCACAAAGACATGCTGCATTACATCTTTGCTCTCAAAGGACCAAAAAAACAGCAGCCATTTAAAATGGAACCAAGGAAGCTAGCCACCCCCCCCAAAAAAATAAAGTCTCCATAACTCAACTAACAGCCAACTCTATCTGAGTGATTGAGGATTTTCACTGATTAAAATACACAAAAGTACAATCTACTGTAAAAAATATTGGCCACAGACCAGGTCATGCTTCCAGATTATAGAGGGGGCTGCAAAGCATGAGATATTGCTCTCCTTCCAGTCAGAGGATCGCGTTCCAAAAAGAATAAGGGGTACGAACAAAAACCCTGCTGCTGATGTCCCTCCATTTGCGTTAAAAAGTGACTAAAGTTTCATGAAATAAATCAAATAGTGAGTGGAATTATTTCTTGAGAGTAACAGAGTTGGAAGGGACCTTGAAGGTTGTCCAACCCTCTGCTCAAGCAGGTGACCCTCTATCATTCCAGACAAGTGGCTGTTAAAAACCTCCAGTGTTGTAGCTTCCACAACTTCTGGTGGCAATTTCTGTTCCACTGATTAATTGTTTCTCACTATCAGGAAATTTTCTCCTTAGTTCTAGATTGATTAGTTTCCGTTCAATGCTTCTTCTGCCTTCAGGTGCTTTGGAGAATAGCTTGGGTTTCTTCTTCTTTGTGGCAACCTCTTAGATATTGGAAGACTGCTATCAGTGTTCCTGCTAAGGGATTGCAATGCTTTGAGTGCTCAGTAGTTTGGGTCTTCTGTCCCAAATGACCAGTGATGACCACGTTGGACAGAATCCCTAAAGCCATCTCCAGAGCTACTTCTAGCAGAACACAAAACTACAGTCCTTCTATGTGCCCAGATCCCGTCAAGTGTTTTCTGCAACCCCAACTAGCAAATACGTTGGGATTGGCGTCCTGTTTGCCCCAATGGGCTGTCAACTGAGTTCCCAATCTTATTTTGGAAGGAAGAAGATGCCCTGGAGTGTAAATGCTACCCCAGTGGCAATCCACCCACCCCAATCAAACACCCCTTGGTGTCACACACAGTCCCAGAACCCAACTGGACTTTGGCCAGTGTCTTCAGGAAAAAAGAGGCTAGAAGAAAGAGATCCTTGCTTCCACTTATCTATAAAGAAAACTCGTACAGAGAGAAGATCTCTTCCCATCAAGGAATGAAATCTCCTGCATCAAATGGGACTCTGAAGACAAAGGAAGTTGCCATTCGAGCAGGAGAGCAGTGACACCTCATTTGGTCAGGCTGATTGTGGAGAGAAAGTGTCTCTTATTCACAAAGGCCTGTTCAATACAGAAGTGCATCAGTGGGGCATTTACATCATCCCTTGTGTGATGCTGTATTTAAGCCAAAGACCTCATGACACCATCATGCGAAGGGCATCAAGGTGGAGTCCCTTGTCTCAAAGTCAACTAATTTGAAGTTCCAATTACAAACTGTTAAAAAAGCAAATCTTTCCACAGTATAACTAATTTCTATGTTCTAATGTATTAGGCTAGGAGAGGTTAACTTACACAAAATGATCATCGTAACTGTGGCCAAAAACAGGAGCAGGCACAACACACTTGCAAGATATAAACCAGAGCTGGTCAGGTTATGCCAAAAATTAGCAAATATCCCTTGAAGGAGACAAGAAGAAAAGAAAGAAAAGTCTGTTATAAAAACCGTCCCTAGAAGAAAGATCTTCGTTGTTTGCCTTGTGCCGATATTTGAAAATGCCCAGCTAAAATCCTCTCTCCACCTCCAAATCCTATTGTTCATCCTAAATAATCATCCTTTCCCAGTTCATCCCAGCCCTGGTCAATTTGGAAGTAGGTGGGGCTGAGGGAATGGCTGCCCCCAATATCATCCCGTGAGTTAACCTAGCCAGAGGATAAGAGGGAGAAGAAGTGGGCTGCTGTTTCTCCAAAGACCAGCTAGAAATGGATTGTGAATTCTTCCCTTTTTGCTTCCAGAAATAGTAGTTTTCCACTCCATTCCCTTTCCTTTCCAAGCCCCCCCCCTCCTTTGCCCCTCTGCTCTTCTGGTTTGGTTCCCAAAAGAAAAGGAGAAGGAGGAAGAAAGGCAGAGCGAGGACTTTCCCTTCGTCTGTGGGGAAGACGGATGGTGAAGGGAAGGGTCCCAGGGGAATTGCCCCACTCTTCCCACCCCTGTCTGGAATAGGAAAAGGAGCACGTGGCCCAGGAGGCTGTAATCTGGGCCTCACCAGGGAATGAAGGGAAGGAGATACAGGTTTAGTTGATGAGATACGTGGGCCTGTACTCTGGATGTACGTATAAGGAGCAGAATTTGGTCTTTGTTAACCTCGGTTAAGTCCATTTTAAACAAAATCACAGCATCTGAATCTCAGGAAAGCTGCGTCTCAGCACCAGAGGGGGAAGCTGAGCAGACAACCTTGGTATTCATCAGCCAGTGGAAAGACAAATGGCCACCAAGGAAGCCGTTTGGGGCCACTTTTTTTGCTCAAGACTGAGGCGGGAAGGCTCTTTTAAGAATGTGAAACCAGGAGATGGTAAAATCCAACCTTGGCTCACTGTCTCTTTTATTGCTTACTGAATCTTCAATAGTTTTGTCCTCTCTGCCGTGGTTACTTTCAGCTTCTTCCTGATTCCTGTAATCTCCCCTTTTATATGTCCTACTCTTTTGAGTAATTGTATAAATCAGTGGTGGGTTCCAAATCCCTATCCTGGTATGGTTGGAGCGGGCCCGGCTCATTGAATTGTAAGCCGCCCTGAGTCCCCTCAGGGAAAAGGGCGGCCTATAAATAATAAATAAAATCTAAATCTAAAAATTGCACACATGCATCTTACCACTTCCGCGAGCCTCTGCGATGCTTCAGCTGCTCAGTGAAGTGTCATGCAGGTGCTGTATGCGCCATGCACAAAAGCGCCAAAGACTTAAAAGACCGGTAAGGAATTGGGGTGGGCAGGTGGGCCTTCTGGAGCACTATACTGGAACGGTATCCGGTGCTCCAGGCAGGCTCCGGTACTCCCGTACTGGGGTGTATCGCCTGCAACCCACCACTTGTATACATACAACATGCATACCAGGGGTGGGTTCCTGCTGGCATTACTACCGGTTCAGTGCTTGGAAAAATTTGTGCGCATGCGCTCCCTTTGCTCACATACACACCAGATGCATGCTCTGCACGTGTGCAAATTTGCACTTTAAAACGTCTGCATATGCACACCATTAAAAAAAGGGGGGGGAGATTACATTTTTTCAATGAAGATTGTTCTGCACATGTGCAGAACAGAAAATAAATATGGCGGCGCCCAGGATAGAACTGGTACGGCCACCTGTCCAGCCAAGTTACTAACTATTTGGCCTAAATGGACCGAACTAGTAGGAACCCACCTCTGATGCATACCTGTATTTTGCTGCTTGCGTCTAATATTGGATCTGGAAGCCACATTAGATCTGGAAGCCACGTTGGATCTGGAAGCCACGTTGGCTCTGGAAGCCACATTGGCTCTGGAAGTCATGTTGGATTTGGAACTCTCTGCCACTGAATCCGGCCCTTAAATAACAACAGGTGAGTTGACTGATTTTCCATTCCATTCATTCAACGCATCAAATCAGGTGGTTTTGGAAGATCTTTTGATCTCAATATTTGGTGATTCAATCAATGTTTAATTATTCAGATAGATTTAATAAATGCCTTACTTTCAATGACTCTGGTTCTTTTGCACTATTAAAAGATAAAAAGAAAGAATAAAGAGATAGGTTCCCAGAAAAAGAAGAACAATGAGGGGTTGCAGACACAAACTCTTCCCTATAGAAATTGACTGGAAGCATCATAGAGAAAGGAAGAAAACCATCACAATATGGCGCTCCCCACTCTGAATCTCTGAAGCCTTGACTATAGCTGCCAGGATCAAAACCCACTGAGACATCCAGTAGCACAAAGATGGATGCACCACCAATCAAAAGTCACTGACTAGCACAAGCACGGCCATTTTGGTACGATGTCCCAGGCTGACGCCAAATGAGATGGGTCCAGATCATGTCCTTCCTTCAGGACACTTGTCCAACCACCTTTTCAACAACCCTCCTAGAAAGGAAAGGTTGGAGACCGAATGAAGATTGATGAAAAGGATTGGTGGGCGCAGCAATGGCCTCACGAGGGAAAGGACCGTCCTCTTTTATCCTTCTCCGAATCTCTGGATCCCCTTGACTGACGGCCCTTTTCAGCCTCTTATACGGATCTGTAGAGATTCTCAGTCATCCAGTCATGGTTGTCCCAAAGGTAATTTTTCAGGAGGCAATTAGACTGTCTGGTTATTCTTTGAAGACATTTCACTTCTCATCCAAGAAGCTTCTTCAGCTCTGATAGGATCGTGGGGAATGGAAGGATTTATATTCCTTGTGGGCAGCTGGTCATCTGCATCCTTTTAGAGGATTGTTGAAGCACTTGGAGATTTAAAGATAAGAAAAAACAAAAGTCCAGTCGCCACCTGAAAAAGCACCTTTGGGGCAACCATGACCTACGGACTTTTAGCTATACAATTTGGGATGAACACCCTTTGAATGGGGTGGGAGTAGGAATGGATTTCCAGAGAAAGGAATTCCAGACTACAGGAACCATTTTCACTACTCGAGTGACTCTGAGGAAACATTTAAACCTCCAAGTGGCTTCAACGACACTCTAAAAAGAATGTCTTCAGCAAAATGTCATCAAAAGGAAAAAACAAAGTCCAGGTGCATCCTAAAAAAGCACCTTTGGGTCTGTGTTGAGAGATTCAGACACTTTTCTTTCCATTTTTAATGTTTGCATCGATGAGGTTCAGAAAAGAGCCTCTGTTAGATAGGGCACATTTGAACTAGTTTCCCGCCAGAATGGCGGACCTAAGTGAAGCTTACTGCTTTGCTCTGAATACTTAACACCCTGCTGTTTTCCTATTAAGAGCGGTGTTTGTACCTCCATATTTTATCTTAGGGTTGCTGTGGAGTTCCACAGGCCTCATAGGCTCCTTGCACCCGCCCCTCAAGGCCATTGTTAGGGCGACCCAGCTGCTAATCAAAAAGCAGCAGCCAATCAAAGAACTGTTGCTAGGCAGGAGGCACGAAGGAGGGAAGACAAAATGGCTGCCTTGAAGCTCTGCCATCACAGGCCTTGTGAGGAAGATGCCGAATAAACAAAGCCGAAGCTCAGGAATCAAAATGAAGACTGCAACTAAAAAATAGACTGCCCTGATGAGGAGAGGCTCCGGAAAAGAGGCAGCAGCTGAAAGAAATGAGGGGAGAGAGACATCTTTGTCCTTCCCTCAGACAGGCATGAGGGAAAAGTTCTCTCAGCAGTTTCCCTCAGATGGAGCAAAGGTGTGAAGGATCAGATGATGGAATGTATGGCCAGATGAGGCCCTGCAGATCAGAGGAGATAGGACCCAGGTATGGATGGAATGGACGTGAGAGTGAGGAATATGAATTCTGATAAAACATGTCGTCTTGTCTTCATTACTTTGCCTTTGCCTTGACAATTAAGAGCTTTGCTCTTTCCTGTCTCTGTAAAAAAACAACACCTCTACTTCATGGCAGGTTTCCATTTTTAATCTTGCTTCCATGGGATTCAAGAAGTGAGGGGCATGCTAAAGTTTCTAAATTCAGCAGAGAGCAGCTGATGGGAGGGACATAATGTGTGTATGAGGTGATAGAGGAGAGAGAGAGACCCCATATAGGTGTCCTGTTCCCAATGGGGACCCTTGTGCCTCTGGGTCCCAAAAGGACTTCCTCCCCCCCCCCCCCTTTATGATTGCAGATGGGTTCAGTTCAACCCTGAGGTTCCCCTTCAGCCAGATCACAGCTATGAGGCTCTTGCTGCATCCTGCACAGCTGGCCAGTGAGAAATGCGGGTGTTCACCTTACAAGAATAACCTCCCTTTCTCTCCAAAGGAAGACGGTGGATAATGTGGATAATGGGGTGGTGCCTCCTCTGTTTCTCTCAGCCTCTCTTCCCTCCTGGCATTGATCCTTCTGTCCACACCTTCAACCATCATTCCAGAATTCCCATTCAGTTTATGTGGTTCCCTGATTGGCTGACTGGCTCACTTCATCAGCATTCCGTGTGTGGCATCAGTCCTGGAAAGTCTGGGCCCCGGATCTAGGCTTTATCAGAGTTAAAGAGCTGTGGAAAAGGTCAGACATTCCCCGCTCTTAGAATAACCCCTCCAAATCGGATGAGCAGAAGTCTGCCTCCTACTAGCATGTCAGAGAAGGTGCAAAGGAGACCTATTTTGATTTTTTTCAGTGTGGGCTTTCATCCCATGCTCCTATTCAACAATTCATTTTGTTGCATCAGGCCCATTCCACATAAAAATAGGGAATAGACCAGCATAACCAACAAAAGGATTTGTAGCTCGCTGACAAACCATACTCAACCAGTAGTCCTTAATGTCAGTACATGCACATGGAGAGAAGTAAGCAGTGGGGGTATCACAAGGCTCCATGGTAGGTCCAATATGCTTCAATATTTTTATAAATAGATGATGGAATAGAAGGGGAACTCATCAAATTTGCAGTTGATACTAAACTGACAGGAATAGCAAACACTCCAGGAGACAAACTCCGGATCCAAAAAGATCTTGACAAACTTAAACAATGGGCTCTATCGAACAAAATGAATTTTAATATGGAGAAAAGCAAAGCTTTACATTTAGGCAAGAAAAATCAAAGGTATAAGTACAGATTACGATCTGGTTCAAAAACAGTAACTGTGAGAAGGATAATCACTTGACTGTGAGCCAGCAGTGTGCAGCCGCCACCAAAAAAGCTAGTATAATTCTGGGTTGTATAAACAGGCTTAGAATCAAGGTCACGTGAAGTATTAGTGCCACTTTACAAAACCGTAGTAAGGCCACACCTGGAATAGTGCAACCAGTTTTGGTCACCATACTGCAAAATAGCAATAGCAATAGCAGTTAGACTTATATACCGCTTCATAGGGCTTTCAGCCCTTTAAGCCAGTGGTCCCCAACCCCCGGTCCGCGGACCGGTGCCGGGCCGTGGAGTACCTGGCACCGGGCCGCGGAAGCTGGGTGTTCGCTGTCCCAGGCGGCCGCGCTGCGGGGAAACGGAAGCCCCGAGAACAAAACAGGCGTCAACGCAGAGAACGGGAGCCTCGCAGAAACAGCCCTTCGGGCGCTTCCTCTGCAGCCGGAAGCTTCAGCGGCCAAGGCGGCTCCGCTTGAAGAGGCTCTTCGAAGCTTTTTCCGGCGCCGAGAGGAGGGCTAACCCGCCCTCCCTAGCCAGGGCTCTGGCTTCGCCACATGCGATGCTCGGCGCATCCCCCGCTGCTGCATGGCCTGCGAACCCCGGCAGCTCCGCTTTCCGGCTGCAGCGAAAGCGACAAGGCACCTGCCGAGCGGCCCCAGCCCAGTTGGCAGCGGGCATACGGTCCCAGCCCAGCCAGCCTCATCGCAGCGAGGGGCTCTTAGGGAAGCCGCCTTGCTCGCCCCCCGACCGGCTAATTTGCAGGGCGAGGCTTCCCCGGATGCAGTCCCGGTGACTTCCCTTCGGCTCGTCGGAGCTGCCCCGCGGCCAAGAAGTAGCCGGGAGGGCGGCCGCGGCTCCCCTGGGCGAGGCCTGACTGTGTCTCAGGAGGCGCCCATGCGAGCATGGCTCAGCCAGCAGCCGGGCGGGCCTCCGGAAGCACTGGCATTCCTCTTCAGTGGGATCGCCGAGAGGCCGAGGGCAGAGCCACTCCCTTCCTCCCCATGGAGCCCACCTGGGGAGGGGGCGAGGAGGGAACCGCCGCCCGTCCCGGCAGGTGGGGGTGGCGGTTCACCGGGGAGATGATCCGGAGGTAAGCACGGCTGACGACCACGCCCGCCCACCCACCTCCTTGCGGGCCACTTTGGCCTCGGCGTGCCGGAACTTGGACACCCTGAACAGGCTCATGCACCTTTCCCCGCACCTCTGAAGGACGCAGACCAATGACCGCCCTCTGGGCTAGTGCCCAGAACCGCTTCGCGGGAGCCCTGTGGGCGGAGGTGGTGGGCAGGCAGGGGCGCAGGGTCGCGAACAACGTCCCCCCACCCCTGCGCGCGCTCAGCGGGCCACGGTAAAATTATCAAAGGCTGACTGGTCCGCGGCGATAAAAAGGTTGGGGACCACTGCTCTAAGCGGTTTACAGAGTCAGCATATCGCCCCCACAGTCTGGGTCCTCATTTCACCCACCTCGGAAGGATGGAAGGCTGAGTCAACCCTGAGCTGGTGAGATTAGAACTGCTGAACTGCAGATAACAGTCAGCTGAAGTGGCCTGCAGTACTGCACCTTAACCACTGTGCCACCTTGGCTACCTACCTACCTACCATCTACCTCTTTCTATCCAAATTAAAAAGACGTGACTTTGGAAAAAGTTCAGAGAAGAGCAACTAAGATGATCAAAGGCCTGGAGAGTAAAACATATGAAGAACAGCTGCAGGTTTTGGGTTTGGCTAGTCTAAATGAAAGAATTAGGGGTGACATGATAACAGTATTCCAATATTTGAGGAGCTGCCACAAAGAAGAGGGGGTCAAATTATTCTCTAAAGCAACAGCAGGCAGGACAAAAAACGGTTGGAAATTAATCAAAGAGAAGCAACCTGGAATTAAGGAGAAACGTCTGAACAGTTTTCTTATTTTTTTGTTCAAATTGTCCAGTTCCGCTTGTGTCCGGTTAATATTTCCAGCAGTCAATTGGATGACAGGTGGTCCAGTTATTGATGCTGTTTCCACTGTTCAATTTTGTCTTCTAAGTCTTCAGATGTAGTCTTTACGAATCAGATTATTAACTTGTCCATGTTACCCCAAAATGTAAAATTTCTAGATACTTGTAGGCTTCATTTTAAGGACTCCTGGTGAGTTCTTTGACCATTTGGCATCCCAGTTCCCTTACTTGTTTCCCCTCCCCCCCCAAAATGTGGAGATGGCCTTAAGAGAGAGATATCTGGAATGTGGTTTTGTTTTGACCGAAGTCTGTTCCTGGTCTGAACAAAACAAAATAAATTATTGATCACTGTTAATTTTAATTCAATTTTTTTTTTAAAAAAATGTCATTGTCAATTTTAATTGGGTTTGGGATATTCTATTTAATTTTTTTTAACTTTTGTATTATGTGTTTCTTTTAATGTTGTACGCCGCCCTGAGTCCTTGGGAGAAGGGCAGCATATAAATCTAATACACCTAAACCTAAACCTAACCTAAACCCAGCAGTTGGGGGAATTTTAATTACACTGTGACCGGATTGATAATTTTCACTATGGGGAATGGCCCCCTGAATTTGGATCTCAGATACTTAACCTCAAATACTTTGTGGAGAGATAGACCTTTCTCCCCAGTTGGAACTGCTGTTGTGGGGCTCGGTGTTTGCCTGTTTCTAATAGGTATGCGCTGCTTTAGCTAGCACTTTGACATTTTCCCATGCTGCTTCAGCACTGACAGTCAGTCTGTCAAGCTGACTGAGGAGGGGGTATCCCTTGGATATTCACTGTGCTGCTGTGAACCTCATTATTGTATGCGACCTCAGTGAAAGGCAGGAGGTCTGTCCAATTGGACTGCTGATAGTTCATGTAACACCTCAGGTACTGTTCTACCATGGTATTCAGTCTCTCTGCCCCTCCATTGGTGCTCAGGTGAAAGGCCGAGCTAAGGCTCTGGGACGACCCAATGGACCACAGGAACTCCCTCCAAAACCTAGACGTAAACTGGACACCTCTGTCTGAGATGATCCTTCGTGGCACTCCATGAAGGCAGTAGATTTGCTTCAGGAATAGTTTGTCTAGCTGGTGGGCTGAGGGTAGTCCACTGCAGGGAGAACAAGTCTATCACCATCCAGATCACTGTGTTCCCCCCACTCTTTGGCAACTCCACTATAAAGTCCATTGCAATTTTCTCCCATGGCCTTGTTGCCTCTGCCACTTGCAGCAGTCTGGGGGGTGTTTCCTGGTGTTTTTTCATCATGGTGCAGATGATGCAACTTTTCACATAACTATTCATGTCTTTCTCTGCTGTGGAAAGTCTTTAGGAACCCAAAATGGCCCACTGATTTGACCTTCTGGCTCCTCTGGAGGATTAAGGTGCTTAGGATTCTGAGATGTAGAGTTTTGTCCGCTTCCATGCCAGGTCCCCCCTTTTTGTCAAGATGGCTTGGTTGTTATGGAACCAGGGGTCTGCTAGCAATTCGGTTTTGAGTTTCATGGCTAGATCGCTTGCGGGTCAGTTTTGTCTCTCACGGCATTGTTGTCTGCTGGTCACTTGGGCGGCTATTTGGGTAGGGGGGATGATGGTGTCTACTACTACTATTGCTACTACTACTGCTGCTACTCCCATTTGCCTTTGAACTGGGGCATGTTGGAGAGAGCATCAGCTGGGAAGTTCCTCCCCCTGGGATGTGTTTTAGCATGAAGTTGAACCGGTCTGGTTTGGTTAAACTCTCTCTTTGGTGTCCGGTTGCTTTCTCTCGTGTCATTGGCACACAATCCGCCATCAACTTTTATGGCCATTCAAAACCACTCAGAGAGTTCGTTTGGGATGTCCCAATAGGCAGTTACTTGAGCAATTTGCTTATCCAGGCTTGTTCTGAAAAAATGAACTGAAGCCGCTCCGGCAAAGGGGGTAACTTCCCTATGATTCTCCTGAACTCACAGATGTGGAGGGCTGCTAGCCATTCCCTTGCTTCTCCCTCTAGTCCCTCGGCAATGGTATTCACCATGGCTCTGTGGGATGGGTAGAGGTGTCCATAGCGCTCTAGGTGGACCTCAGTCGAGTCAAGAAATAGAGCCAGCTGACCTGAGTCCCCATCGAATTTTCCCCTGAATTGGAGCTGCTCATTCAGCGCTGTTCCTCCCTCCTCATGTTGGCCCCTGTATACCTGCACTTGGTGTGGTTGGTGGACTCCCTTGGCTCCAGTTCCTAGGGAGGGGAGAGGCCTGCTCTGGGTGGCTTGCCTGTTGCAGTGTTGGTGGTGAACCACCTGCAGCCTCAGACTCATTCTTCTTCTGGTGGGTGGAGAAGGAGAGCTGCATTACTGTCTGCATCTCCTCACTTCAAAGGGCTCAGCTGCAACCCCCCTCTCTTTCGGGTAGTACCACGACCCCTCATCGCAAAGGGTGGCTTGGTCAAATTCCTCCCTCAGTTGCTGTATGGATCTCCCCAGGTTCCATCAGGATTTTTTGGAGCATGACATGTGCCCAGTCCCTCATCCATTCCACTGTTTCTAGCTCACTCAGGGGCTTTCTTCAGCCTTGGGGCTGGGGTGGTGAAACTCAACCTCAGCTGCTTTAGGGATTTTTCTACACCAATACTCATCCCTTTTTGCTTCAGCCACTGGGACGGGCATCTCAGCTTTGATGGTCAGGGAGGGCTGCACTCCGTTTGCAATTGGGCTGCTGGGTCCTGGAAGTCCCTGGGTGGAGGCAAGTTCTGTCTCTTTCTGGGTCGCCTGGAGCAGGCTCTTCGGATAGTCCGCCCTCTGCCATGGAAGCCTGAGTTTCTCTCCACGCACCCCAGGGGTCGGGAGCGACTGGAGAGCTCAGGGCTCAGGACTCCTGGTCATTTTGATTAGTTTTGAGAGAGTTAGGTTGCTGTCAGGATTCCAACCAATACCCTAATTAAATCATGAGCATCGAGCGAAGTTTCAAAGGAAATCCAGTTATTTATTAGGGGCTTCATGTTGGCATGTTCCAAGTGAAGCCAACTCTGACATTATTTAATTCACACCCCGGCTCTGACCCTGTTTCCCTCTCCCCCATCAGTTGCATTCACCAACAAAGCAATTTCTTGGGTTGTGCTTGATTGAAGTGTGATTCCCTCGCTGCAACTGCGAAACTCGGTTCCCAATCCCTCTGCCTATTGCAATTCAAGAGCAGGTCAGGAATACTTCGCGAGTTGACACCTCCTGAAGAGGTGTGTAACATTCCCTGTGTTCTGACCAGTGGTGAAATTCAAATTTTCTTACTACTGATTCTGTGAGCAGAGCTTGGTGGGCGGGGCAGGAGAAGGATACTGCAAAATCCCCTTGCCTCCCCACACCTGGGGGAAGGATATTGCAAACATCCTATTTATTTCCTATGGGAGGGACCATTCAGCGTCCACTTGTGCCTTTACTTCCAAGTCCACCCCTGTTCCTTAGTTGTTCCCTTCTCCTGGCAGCTCTGTCCATTCGCATATCTGGAACAGGCTCCAGCTGTTCTTCTGCCCCACTTATCTCCGACTCTGAAGGCAGCTGATAAATGTTGGACGGCCCTGCCCCCCTCTCTGCATCCGATACAGGGCACCCATCAGAGCCTTCCCCAGACTCCAGGACTGGCCCAAATTCCTCCCCAACCTCCTCACTGACCAAGCAGAGCTGGCGGGCCACAACACCCTGCCTCCCTGCTCTGGTGGGTCAGGTGGACATAACTGGGAAAAGACAGTCCTTCAAATAACCTGATCTCAGGCCATGTAGTGTTTTAAAGATGACAACCAACATCTTGAATTGTACCCAGAAGCAAATTGGCAACCAATGCAGTCCCTGTAAGAGAAGTAACGTGTGCAAATCTAGACTTGCTAAAAACCATGTTGGCCAATGTTTTTTGAACCAATCTGGATACCTTTCAAGGGCAGCCCCACGTGGAGGGCCTTGCAGTAATCAGAATGGAGGTCCAAGAAAGCGTGTGACTGACGTACAACCTGTAATTGCTTAAAGCACAGGTTCCCAAACTTGGCAACTTTAAGACTTGTGGACTTCAACTCCCAGAATTCTTCAGCATAGCTGGGAGTTGAAGACCTCAAGTCTTAAAATTGCCAAGTTTGAAGACCTCTGGCTTAAAGGATTCAGGTTTCTATATGCTTCACAGCAGTGGTAAAATCTAAAAAAAATTGCCTACTGGTTCTGTGGGTATGGCTTGGTGGGGGTCATGTGACTAGGGGGTCAAAATACAGAAACTCACTTTAACAATATCCTGCTGGAGCAGGGGGTTGGATTAGATGATCTCCAGGTCTCTTCCAGCCCTGGATTGCTGTGCTCTTTCAAGATATCCTCTGAAGTTGAGCCTAGTACCAGGTTTGTGGTCCTTCCTTCTTCTTTTTCTCTCTCTCTCCCTCCCTCTTTCTCTTTCTTTCTTTCTTTCTTTCAAAGCAACCCCCCTCCCCCAGTTTTTGGCTTCAGGGAAGCCTCCTGGAGGCAAAAACAGACCTCAAAGACTAAAAAAAGTAAAAGAAAAGTTCCTACCATCGTGCAGCACAGCTGATCGTCAACTTTTTTTTTTTTTTACTGCCGTTTCAGGCGAATGGCAGCATTTTTTTTTATTAGCGGTTGAAGATGATAAGAACAAGTAGGAAGATGGCAGAGAAAAGGAAGTTGGCAAAATTTGGTTCCCACGATGCATTTATTAACACCAATGTATCTGGGATCGGAGATCTTATAATCAGATCCCACCGTCTTGAGTTAGTTAATCATCCACCTGCGCTCTGGCATCAACTTACAACAAAAGAATCTTGCCTCTTTACATGGAGCATCATGCCAACATTTCTTCAGGACACAGGGTGGTATGGCGACAATGCAGGTTTCCCTGCTATAACCATTAGGCTGACCACGAGCCCAGAAGCTGAAAAAAAGGCAATACTCATCAGCCCATACCTAGCTCTAGTTAGAGATATATCTAGAGAAGTCAATATAGAGATATAAATGTAGAGATCTAGATCCAGGTTTAGATTTGCTCTAGATGTAGATAGATTTTAAAAGTTCAATAAATATCCTCATGCCACCAAATCACAGTCACAATGGGTGATTGTTAGATTAAGGTTTTCTGCCCATATGAAATAGAAAACTTGTTAATGGCAAATTTACAGCAGGGCGTTGGGGGACGGGGGGGGGAGTGGCTACTTGAAATTCAACAGGAGGTCCATAGGGACTTCTAGTGGTCAAGGGCAAGGGGAGATGTAAGGGAGGGCAAGGGGTTATATTTCACCTTGTCAGATCTGCAGCAGAAGTTGATCTAATAAAAGAGAATCTTTGTAGCTCCGGGGTGAAATGGAGCTCTCTGAGCTTGATTGCTTTCTTGCAGACATTTCATTACCCATCTAGCTAACGTCATCAGGGCTAAGGTCATCACTGAGGGTGTTACCTAGTTTGGGTAACGAAACGGCTGCAGGAAAACAGCCAAGCTCAGACAGCACCAAGGACCCTTCAGAAGAGGATCTGTTCCCAGAAAGCACGTGGCCTGCTGCAGCCTCTGGAAACCATTTCAGGACAAGGGCCACTGTACACTGGCTTCTCTTACCAACCTTCCCCAGGCAGGGAAATGTCAGCCTCTGGTTAGTGGTGGATTTATTTACCAAATCGGCCTTGCAAAGGCTTAGCTCAGGAAACAGCCCTGTTCTTTCTGCACAATGCTTGTAGATGCAAAGGGTCGGCCAATCATGTCCCTTCGGACCCAGGATAGACTTTTCTGGGTGCGCCATGGCTGATTGATTTGTGCTTCGGTCAGCCGACTCCCGGAATTTCTGTGGAGCCGACCCCTCCTTTTCTCAGCCCCATAATGATTTCCTTGTCTCCAGCAAGAGAGTGCTGAAGGTGCTGGCCTAGAAACCAGGAGATGGTGAGTTCTAATCCTGTCTTAGGCACGAAAGCTGGTTGGCTGACTGGGCCAGTCACTCTCTTCCAATGCAGCCCACCTCGCAGGGTTGTTGTGGAGAAAATAGGAAGCAGTATTAGGTACATCTGCCACCTTGAGTTATTTATAAAAGTAATAAAGGTGGGATAAAAAAATCGAATAATTCAACTTGGATTCTGTTCCTCAACCGCCCTGATTCTGAAATGGCCCTTGGGTGCTTCTGAATCTGTTGATTGGTGTGCTTCGTTAGACTTCCTTCCTGTGTGTGACCGTCGCTTGAGACTGCGCTTTGCACTGCACTGACAATTGTGGTTACAAACTCTCCTGCTATGTAAATTCCTGTTGCTTGGTTTGGGGTGTCCCTCAAGCTGACCTCCACCGTTACCACTCACTTATCATGATGTGTAAATCCAACAACGGGTCTGCCAGGACTGAGCCAGGTCTTGGGGGGAAGGGTGGTAGGCATGAAACCCTGTTGCACAACTTGTCACATAATTAGATGTTGTTTGAAAACTTACTTTTCTTTTGTAGCGAATCCATTTACCCACAACAGTCCAGTGGCAACACTCGAGTTCTTCTGGAGTCCTTGCCAAAAGTCACGGCTATATCTATTTGCCATGTCATCTATAAAGCCCTTGGGGAGGGAAAATTAGATGTAAATAGATGATGGATGGAAGGAAGGAAAGAGGGAAGGAGTTAGAAGGGGAAGACCAAAGAAAAGGGGTAGCAGGGGGAGAGAGAGGGAGTTTATTGGAAATTGAAACGCTTAAGGGAGGAACATATGTGGCCCACGATTCATTCAGAGACCCCATTAAGGACTGACTGAGCTTCTCCCCTTCCCAACATTCAGGGCCTTTGACTATTTATGGCAGGGGTGTCAAACTGGATTTATTCTAGGCCCGGATCAGTATTGTAGTTCTCTTTTGTGAGCCAGTGAGGTGGGGAGACAGATGCCTCCTGCAGCATTCTGCTGGCCAAAACGGGGTGCAAGGGAGCCACACAAGCCCCCTCTGTCCTGTTTTCGGCCTGA
This sequence comes from Thamnophis elegans, assembly GCF_009769535.1. Lineage (NCBI taxonomy): Eukaryota > Metazoa > Chordata > Lepidosauria > Squamata > Natricidae > Thamnophis > Thamnophis elegans. The sequence continues at coordinate 1,700,241 of NC_045549.1, read as the reverse complement.
ATGGCCTCCTGCAGCACTTTACCAGCCAAAATGGGCCAAAAATGGGCCACACAGCCTGTTTTCAGCCTCCCCAGCCTCCAGCAGCACTCTGCTGGTCTCAAATGCATCCCATTTTAGCCAGCAGAGGCACCCCGCCCTCACAGGCCGGATATAAGCATCCCGCAGGCCAGATCTGGCCCGGACCTTGAGTTTGTCAAAAAAGATTAAAAACACAAGTTAAAATAGGGAAGAAAATAGTAAATGAGCACCTGTCTATCCTAGATGAGTTTGAATCAGCGGAAACCAAATGGATTACACCCAAGGTGTAATTTGCAATTTGGTTTCAGAAAAAAAATGGTCCTGTAATCTGCAGCTCCTACACTGCAAAAACATTTGGACCACACAACTCAACTAGGGTAAAGCAATAGATGCAATCTAGATAGACTTCTGCAAAGCCTTTGATTCAGTGATACATGACAAACTTCTGTTAAAACTAAGCTCCTAAGGCATTTCTGGATCTTTGCACAAGTGGATGGCTGCATTCTTATCAAACAGGCAACAAGTAGTCAAAATTGGAAGCACAATACCAGTTAACAGTGATGTTCCCCAAGACAGTGTATTAGGACCTGTTCTTTTTCTGCATTACACAAACGACCTCTGCAATCATATTATAAACAGCTGTGTCCTCTTTGCTGACGACGTAAAACTATTTAACACCACAGAGAATACTACCACCTTAAAAAACGACCTTGACTACGTATCTGAATGGCAATACATTGGCAACAAAAACCAGAACACCAAATACAATCTGGGCATATACAATCTAATAGATGACCCACACTCTGTCAAGGATTTAGAAGTACTCATCTCAAAAGAGCTAACTAAGCCCCAGAGCTCACTGTAACAACATTGTCAAAAAGCATTAAGAGTTGTCAACCTTATTTTATGAAGTTTTTTCTCTAGTAACACTATACTGCTAACTAGGGCATACAAAACCTTTGCTAGACCAATCCTTGAATACTGCTCACCTGCCTGGAATCCATACCATATTGGACATTAATACAATAGAGAGGGTCCAGAGGTATTTCACAAGAAGAGTACTTAACTCAGCTGCTCACAATAAAATGCCTTATGCCATCAGGCTTGAAATTTTAGGCCTGGACAACCTCGAACTATGCTGCAACCTAAGCATAGTAAACAAAATTATCTGCTATAACATCCTATCCGTAAACGACTACTTCAACTTCAACCGCAATAATACACGGGCAAGCAGTAGACTCAAACTCAAAGTAAACCACTCCAAACTCAACTGCAGAAAATATGAGCAATATAGAGTAGTCATTGCCTGGAACATTTTCCCTGATTCTGTTGTTAGTTCCTCAAACGCACATATCTTTAACTTTAAACTGTCCACCATGGACCTCACATATTTCCTAAGAAGGCCCTAAGGGGGCGTGCATAAGCTTACCAACGTGCCTCCTGCCCCTGTCCTACATTCCCCATTGATATGTACTCATTTTATGTGTTCATGGCCATGTTACACTTATTTATATCCATCTATTTGTACCAATCTCATGCAAAAATGTCCGTGTCGATACTAATACATGTTATCTCGTACATGTTGACAAATAAATAAATAAAATAAAAAAGGTTCTGAAGGAACTGGCAGATGAGATCTCAGAACCACTGAGCTATATCTTCCAGAGATCCTGGAGCACCAGGGAACTGCCAGAAGACTGGAAAAGAGCTGATGTGGTTCCCATCTTCAAAAAAGGGGGAAAAAATAGATCCAGGAAACCACAGACTTATCAGCCTGACCTCAATACCAGGGAAGATTGTGGAAAAGATAATCAAGCAACAAATAACCAAAAGCCAACATGGGTTTGTCAAAAACAGATCATGCCAGACTAACTTTATTGCATTCTTTGACAAAGTGACATAATTAGTGGACCAGAGGAATGCTGTCAATATAGTTTGCTTGGACTTGAGTAAGGCATTTGATAAGGTAGACCATAACCTACTACTAGATAAAGTAGAAGAATGTGGGTTAGACAGCATCACCACCAGATGGATTCGTAACTGGCTGACCAACCGCACTCAATGTTTAGTCCCCAATGGAACTGTATCTACATGGAGGGAAGTATGGAGTGGAGTACCCCAAGGCTCTGTTTTGGGCCCAATACTCTTCAACATCTTCATCAATGATTTGGATGAGGAAATGGGGAACTCATCAAATTTGCAGATGACACCAAGCTGGCAGGAATAGCCAACACTCCAGAAGACAGGCTTAAGATACAGAAGGATCTTGACAAACTTGAACATTGGACACTATCTAACAAAATGAAATCAATGGTGAAAAAAGTAAGGTTCTACATTTAGGCAAGAAAAACGAAATGCACAGGTACAGCATAGGTGGTACTTTGCTCAGTAGTAGTAACTGTGAGAGGGATCTTGGAGTCCTAGTGGACAACCATTTAAATAGGAGCCAGCAATATGCAGCACCTGCCAAAAAAGCCAACACAGTTCTAGGCTGCATAAACTGAGGGATAGAATCAAGATCAAGTGAAGTGTTTATACTGCTTTATAATGCCTTGGTAATGGCTACTGCATTCAGTTTTTGATTAACACAATTTTAAAAAAGATGTGGAGACTCTAGAAAAAGTGAAGAGAAGAGCAACAAAGATGATTAGGGGACTGGAGGCTACAACATATGAAGAATGGTTGCTAGAACTGGATATCTCTAGGTTGATGAAAGGAAGGACTAAGGGTGACATTATAGCAGTGTTCTGATATCTCAGGGGCTGCCACAAAGAAGATACCAAAGCACCTGAGGGCAAAACAAGAAGCAATGGGTGGAAACTAATCAAGGAGAGAAGCAACTTAGAACTGAGGAGGAATTTCCTGACAGTGAGAACAATTAATCAGTGGAACAGAAGTTGCCTCCAGAAGTTGTGAATGCTCCAACATTGGAAGTCTTTAAGAAGAAATTGGTACCGACTTGTCCATTGGTGTAGGGTTTCATGCCTAAGCAGGGGGGTTGGACTAGAAGACCTCTAACATTGTTATTCTCTGTTCTAAACTGTAAATAATACAAAAGCAAGCAGTTTGTCTCTCTTTTCCTCTTCCCAGTTAATTCCCTGCCTTCCTTCCCTCTTGGGTCCTAACCAGGCCTGATCAAGGATGCCCCCTGCCCACTTTCTCTCTTGGCCTTATCACTCTGCCTGCCAACACTGAGAAGCAGCTCCAGAAACATTCAGCATCATTTCCTCCCTTCTGCCTCTTTTACTCTCACTTGCTCTCTTTCTCCTGTGTTAGGAATCCAGGCAGTGTCCTAGCTGCACCTATTTTCTTTCTTTTTTTTAAATTTTATTTACAAATATGTAAAATACACACACAAACAAAACTTAGGCATACACTACATTTACACAGTACAATACGAACAGGAGCTTCCTGTTCTTTCTAATAGCAATTGCCAATTGATATCACTCACCTTATATTGTTTCCCCTTCTATTATATTTCATTTGCATTTCACCATTCTTAACCCTCTTATCTTACTCCGCTGTCTGCTATATTGGCTGATTACCTCTAGTAAATTTACACCACTTGGATACATATATATTTGTTAATTCTCCTTCACTACTATTTGGGGGCTTTTTTGTCTTCCTTCATTGATCCTTGTTTCTTTCCTCATCCACCTATACCATTTATCCCATATCTGTATTCTGTTTCTTCTTTTCCCTGGATTTCTTTTGTTAATCTGTCCATTTCAGCACAGTCCACAGTTGCACCCATTTCCAACTACCAGGCAACCTATTTTCATTCTGGAAAAGTAATTGAGACTTTTTCATGAAGCAGCTATTTTAGAAAAATGGTGACACATATGCCTGTACTCACTTGTTCTTCACCATATTTACAAGAAACCAAATCAGCAGTATGCCTTCCTAAACAGTCTTCACGAGCCTCATACCAAGATTTTCGTATTGTAGAAAAGAAGTAGAGATTTTTTTTGAAAGCTTTCCAGCCTGGAAGCATTTCAGTAAGAGTATCTATGAACCAGTAGGGAAAACAAAAAGACTTACTTAGTTCAAAAAATCTTACAAGTATATTCTAATTTTTTAAAAATTAATTTAATATTCAAAGTCAATTGTATACTTCTGTTGGAATACAGTGTTCGTCCTAAAATTTCAGGAAGTATTTTTCAGGAAGTACAGTTTTCTATAAATTTTATTTATTAAATTTATTTGATGTCCATCTTGTGGCTCAGGATGAAAATGAGTGGCTAGAGGTCCTTCCATGAGGCACTTTTTGGTTATTTCTTAAAAAATATTTTAAATAAGAATAAAACAAAAACTGCAGCACCTTCTGAAAACCATCGGCATTGACAAAATGCCCATCGGTCAATTGCAAAAGGCACCTTGACTTGGAACAGTTTACATCCTGTGCTGATTTCTTTCACAACATCAAATAAGCACATCTGCCTATCCCAAGCCCCACTGAACAAATTTCTCACTTAGCAACATAAATTTTGGACTCAATTGTGGTCATAGGTTGAGGACTACCTGAATGTATTATTGCAGGCTCAATACAAGGGTTACTATTTAGCATTCTTAAACTTTGCTGTCTTGTTAATTATATCCCAGAGGTTTAGACTATATATCTGTGCAAAAGGAACTGTGGATATAGAGACAAAACTTACTAGCTATTTGGAAGCATCAGGTATTATAAACTTTGGTTAGATGTTTGAAATTAAAGATTATAGACCAGTTTGAGATTCCATAAATGCTTCAGGAAAGGGAATTTGCTTATTCTGAAGGTTTGCAGATTGGATTAACTTACTCAGTTCCTTTTGTAGCTCTTCGTTCTTTTTGGTCCAGTTCAACAATTGCAGTGTAAGGTGATGAACTGCAGCAAGAATTTCCAAGTCTAAAAACATACAGCAATTTAAGTCAAGAGATGTGAATTAAAAATTTACAGTAAGTATCAAATCATGTCCCAATTCTTTTAGATGTCAGGTGATTAAAGAGACCATGAGAGAAGAAGATGGAATCATGGAAGATTTTGAATGAAGGACAGTTAACGAACATGAGATCTGCAAAATCCTCGTCCGTAATTATCTCTCTACATTTAGACCTTTGAGGATGATCTCTTCAACGGGCAGATCGGGGTGGGAGCCGACCTCAGAAAACATTGAATTTATTACGTTGGCAGCTCATTCAACGGAGGGACCATGTTTCCGTGAATCTTGCCTCAGGGCCATGTGCAACAGGATGTTACTCCAGTCTCTCAACTGGGCATAACCTAGTTGCACCTTCTTGAGCCCAATCTTAAAAGCTGCCCCGTTGTATTGCAATCAAGCAGCTGTTTCTGAACTGCTGGCTCCTTGCTTACCACTCTTGCCATGTAAACTTCCATCGTAATCCACAGCAAATTGTCGAATTGAAGCCACTGCTTGTAGATGTTGCTCACGCTTTTTAACTTCATTTTGGTCTATAAAAGGGAAAGGAGAAGAAGTTGGGGGTTAAGCTCCCATCCCAATGGTTATAACTGAATATACTATTATTTTGGTTATTATTATCTGTGACAACTTGGTGGTCAACGCCTCACGGTCTGCCCTGCAGAAGAGGTTGGCTCTCGACATGTGCAGCACCTTCCCTCCGGTTTTCCAGAGGTGTAAAGAAAAAGAAAAAACCTCTTGAAGAGAATAATTCTGTGAACTTGGCCCCTCATTGCCCAATGTTGGTTTGATTAATTATGACAGGTAGTCTTTGAATTGCTGTTAAAACAATCAGCGGAAAGTCTTGCTTCCAAAAGCTTTGAATGCTCCAACACTGGAAGTTTCTAAGAAGAGATTGGACAACCATTTGTCTGAAATGGTATAGGGCAGTGATGGCAAACCTTTTTTGGCTCGTGTGCCAACAGCAGGGGGGGTCATGCGCAGGTATGCCGCACCCATAATGCGTGACCCCCAGCATGCATGTGCACGTGACCAGCACGATCCCCCGTTTTTGCTTGCTTTTTCACCCTCCCCAGGCTCCAGAGGCTTTATAGGAGCCTGGGGAGGCCCCCCAGAGGCTTCAGGAGCTTCCCTGAAGCCTCCGGAGTGCAAAAACCCGGCCCTACGGGCAAACCGGAAGTTCAGTTCGCCATCCCGGCTATAGGGTTTCCTGATGGAGTGGGGGTTGGACTAGAAGGCCTCCAAGGTCCTTTTCTTCCAACTCTGTTGTTCTGTCATATACTTTCTGTTACGACCACAACTGAGCCCAAAATTTCTGTTGCTAAGTGAACCATTTGTTAAGTCAGTTTTGCCTCATTTTACGATCTTTCTTACAACAGTTATTAAGTGAATCACTTGTTAAATTGGTGACACGGTTGTTAAGTGGATCTGGCTTCTCCATCGACTTCATCAGAAGGTTAGAAAAGGTAATCACATGACCCCTGGACACTGCAACCATCATAAATATGAGCCAGTTGCCAAGCATTTTGATCAGGTGACCATGACGAGGTTGCAATGGTCATAAGTGTGAAAACATGCTGTTGTAAGTTCAGACAGTCACTAAGTGAACCCTTGTAAGTCGAGGACAACCTGAATTTTATCTAATCCATTTGGACCCAACATTCAGGTGGATGCAACTCTTGAAAAGTCAAATGATGGAACATAAGAATAAAAGTAGTACAATGAAACCCAGGGCCAAAGGTGCTTTTTCCACCTGGAAGGTCCAAGAAACTGGACTTTCTTGGTGTTTTCTTTGAAGACATTTGCGGTTAACATTGTTAACACTTTCCGCTCTCAAAATAGGGTCACAGGTTCTTGATGTTTCTTCCCCCAGTTTTCAAACCACCTCCATCTTCTTGCCATTCAATGCCCCTTCAGACGTATTTAGTAGGTAGGTGGAACAAATAAGGAGACCCCTTTGACATTCCTTTGCCAGTCTGAAGCCGGTCCGTTCTATCCATTCTGTGGCTTCCTGGCCTATATGCAGGTTTTGTACACAGGGACTATGAGCTACGCCCTAACATATTCTTAGGTCTCTGAAGTACAGGTTGACATGATGAATACAGGCAAAGACCTTGACTTTCTCAGCAATCCAGAAAAGTCTCCTGCTCCTTAGACTTTTCTAAAGGCACCTGAAACATCATCTTTCCCATTAAAGGCTCTAATCGGTGCTGGGTGGCCATAAGCACAATGGTAGCATGGAATATTAGAGATGCCGTCTGATGCTTGCCTAACCAACTACGTTTCCTCTCTCCCTCTCCCTCTCCCTCTCCCTCTCTCTCTCTCGCTGAAGGCTTCGGATAGAGCATTTTGGGGAGGGTCTTTTCATCTCCTACCCTTCCTTCTCCTCGGCTGTTTCTCCTTGGACAATTTCCCCCCGACACGCCTCTATCCATACTCCACCATCCCCTGAATCCCACCGCGTTCGGCATGGTCCATTCACAGAAAGAGGGTTCGTCCTGGGTGTCCCACCCCCTGCAACAGTTAGCCGCCAACTAAAAGGAATTCTTTAGGACCATTAATAGAAATCCAGCAAAAGGAGAAAGGCATAAAACAATTTGCCAAAATGCCTTCCTCCCTCTCCCCCTCCCATCAATACAGGGAGGAACAGTTGTTTTACTCAGAAGTAAGTGCCGAAAGCGGTGGGATGCAGAGGCAGGTAAGGGTGGTGGAGTAGAGGTAGAGGCATGTCAGCCGAGGAAATAAGTCAGGAGAAAATCGCCCGAAGAGAAGGAAGAGTTGGGGATGTGCATCTTCACTGCAATCCCAAGGGATGGGATTTTGCCTCTTATCCTGTTCTCCGTCTGTGCTAAGCTTCAGAACAGGGTGAGAGGCAGGAAAATTACCCCTCCTAATTTTCAAGCCGTTCGTAAAAAGGCCCCATTCCGAGCTTTCAGCATATTCCAGGATTGCAACATTGAAGGCCTAGAATGGGGCATTTATCTGAATGGCTTGAAAATGGGGAGGGGGATTTTCCTGCTCCTCACCCTCAGCAAAGACTGAACAGAATGAGAGGCAGGAAAATTCCCCATCCCCATTTTCAAGCAATTTGCAAAAATGCCCCAGGAAAATCCTCCCTCCCCTCCCCCCCCATTTCCCTGCCAGTCATGTGACTGGGTGGGCGTGGCCAACTTGTAAAATGTGGTAAAACTCACTTAATAATGCTGTTGCTTAGCAACCAAAATTTGTGTTCTTTCTTTCTTGTGTCTCTCCACTTCCTCTCCCTCCCCTCCTCTCCCTCCCCCTCCCCCCTCTCTGTCTCAAAGGTACACACACACACACACACACACACCTGGTCTGGGCACATAGACAGAGCCCTTCCCGGGAGGGGGGTGGCAGGGAATTCTTCTGTGCAGACATGTCCTCAACATGCTTGCCTGCCTTCTACATGGCCTTCCACTTGCCTGCCTTCGCAAGCTGGCTATGGAGGCTGGGATGATGGAAAGCAGAGACTGGGCGGGGCGGGTAAGTGAGGACCGGTTCAGGGACATGGCCATCCAGCAGTCACTACTGCTTTGGCGACCCAGGCCCAATTCCGTTACCAGTTCTTCCGAACTGGTAGGATGTCACCCCTGGTAGGGAGGCAGAATTGGTTTGGGTGAGCTACCATTTTTGCAGGTAGCAGCTCCATGGCAACCCTGCAGCAGGACAGACATATGGAGAAGCGAGCAGAGATGGCCCTTCTCTCCTTTGCATTCCAAAAATTGCCCCTCCCCAGGCAGGAGCAGACGGATGGAGGAAGGGGAGATCTACCCCTGCCTCCCTCCCTCCTAAATCCTGCTGCAGGGATACTGTGGAGCTCCTGCCCACTGAAGCTGCAGGACATCCAAGAGCAGCGCGGCCAGGAGGCCGAAGAGCCCTGGCAAGCCCAACAGCAACAGGTGCAGCCGGGCAAAAGGGGGGAGGGAGCAGGCAAATCTAACATATCACACAACGTTCTGCCTTGGAGCAGCAGCCTTCACAAGTGCACAGCCAGCAGGAGAACTAGCACCCACCAGGGCCAAGGCCTGAAGATCACCATTCCAATGTGTTTTGGAAGGGAGATCAATAAAATCCTGTAGTCTCTCGCTGCCGCTGAGCAAACCCCAGCATGGACAACAGCAGCTGCGCCTTCTCCCTTCCAAAACATGCCAGGACGGCAGACAAAGGCAGCGATCAGATCAAAACTCTGTGTGTGTGTGTGTGTGTGTGTTTGTGTGTGTGTGTGTGTGAGAGAGAGAGAATACTGTGGCCAGCCCCGGTATAAAGTAAATTTCTGAGGTTGGATCGGATTTCTCTCTCACACACTCGCATGCACACACACACAAACACAAAACATGTGCATAGTAGGTGCGCCTTCTCCCTTCAAAAACATGCCAGGATGGCACCAGCAGCAGGCAAAGGCAGCGATCTGATCAAGAACCCTCACAAGGCCAACAGCAGTAGGTGCAGACAGGCGTGAGGGTGGAGGAGGCAATCCCAACACTCCGTGGGCAGGCCTAAGGCTGGCAACACCTCAGGCACCCCGAGAGACAGAACGAGAGGGGCTGCCTCAGCTGATCCCTGGGCCGTGATTAAGGGGCCCAGCAGCCATGAGGTGATGGGGAAGGGAAGGGCTGCCTCCTTTGCCGGCCACACCCACTCTTCTTTCCACTAGAGCTTATTTTTCGGGTAGGGCTTATATTAGGCCAACCCCCAAAATCCAGCTAGGGCTTATTTTTGGGATAGGGCATATTTTCTGGGAAGCACAGTTCAAAGAAGTTGAAAACAAGTTATTAAAATATCACCAAAACTATTTTTTCCCTAAGCAGGCAAAGCAGAGCCAATTTGTTGAAATCTGTGGGTGGTAGCAATAAAGGAGAACATCTGCAGCTCAGGGTTGAAATGAGAGGTCCTTAGTGCTCTCTGAGCTTGGTTGGTTCCTTGAAAACATTTTGTGACCTGACTATGTAACATCATCAGCGCTAGTAAGAAGTGGGGTTTGCTCTCAGTTTATACTCAAAGGACTAGAATACAGAGCCTTTGGGGCATGGGGAGAAAATCAGTGCTCCCGTTAAAGCATGTTCAACAGGACCTTCAGACAAAGCCTTTCTCAATCTCTTGTAAGAAGACAACTTACACAGATAGACCATCACCACAGCAAGAACGAAGAAGATGGTTACCAATATTTTTGTTCTTCTTTTGCCTCGATCTGAATCCAGGTAGTCACTGAATCGCTCGAAAACATTTTTTGGCGCTGAAAGAAGACAAATGGGCCATTTAATCATTTTTGAGGCTGACCCTTCCTTTTCCCCTGACTCCTCCTCTTTCCTGCAAGGTGGTCTCATGCATTCCAGGCACAGGACGCCTCCCTTTGTCCTTGCACTTAGGCCCCTGAAACAATCTTTCTATGGAATTGAGTAGTTTGGGAGAACACATTCTCTGGACTTAACCTCAATGGAGACGTTATGGAAAAGGAGGCAGCATCTGCAACGCTTTCTAGAAAGTGGTAGGAAATCAGAAGAGCATAAGCAACCTACGTGGTGGTGTGGGAGGTGGTTTGGGAGCCATTTTATCTTCTTAGTCCAAATGAACATTCATCCTGTATTGGAGTTTTTAGAACATGACACAGGTTAATTAAAAAAAATAAACCATATATGTTCAAAAATACAATATACTTCTTCCCCTGGAGTTTTATCTTTTATGTCATTAAAAACCCAGAATTGAAGAATCTAGAGCTCTGCATGGACCACCCAACCCATATGCAGCTGGGTCCTCAGTCTGCAAAGTATCTTAACTGGCCTTGTAGTGATCCTTGGACTACTTTACTCTGGCTGATTACTGACCGTAGAGCCTTTCCTGCAAAACCGTAACTTTCCTTCCCGTTATCTAGCATGTGAAAAAGAGAATGGCTGCTAGGACCTCCGCCTTCCTTCTCCTCGATCCAAATGGGAGAAAAGGTTTAGGATCCTTATATCGCTACAAGGAAACTGAGCCCTGAAACCTTTGCAGAAATCAGCGGAAGGGTTTTCAAATGGTGTGAGCATAAGTAAACCATATCTGAATTGTTTTCACAATTGGTCTGCGATCTTTCCACCCATCTTCAAGTTCTCTCATGAGCCTACATGACATCTGCCTGCATCCAGACAACCCAATCAATAAGGCAACTTTTAGATGTGCTTACGGGTTCAAGAATAAAGGAAGGAGATGACTCAGAGGATATCCTTGTTGCTACCTGAAGATTGAAATCAGACTGCCACTTGTCCAGTGCAATGACCAAGTGGAGCTCTCTTATTGTATCATATTACATCACAATGGCTTAGTCAACCAATAATCAGTCAGCACAGCAGCCACATGTGAAGGAGAGTGCCCCAGGGATGCCTGTAACTCAACCAGTTGGACTTCACCCCACCTCCAGTTGGAAAAGGAGAGCCTTTTCAATAGTAGCTCCGACCCTTTGGAACGACCTCCCCGTGGAGATTCGTACCCTCACCACCCTCCAGACCTTCCGCACAGCCCTCAAAACCTGGCTATCCCATCAGGCCTGGGGATAAAGATCGTAACCTGCCCCCACCCGAATGATGAATGTTGCATTTTATTTTTACTTGCACTGTTTTATGTTTATTGTTTTATTGTCTTGTACCCCCCCTTCCCTATAAATTGTAAGCCGCCATGAGTCCCCTCAGGGAAAAGGGCGGCCTATAAATAATAAACTAAACTAAACTAAACTAAACCTCATTCATATATTCCCAACTCAGCTCAGAACCTCTCTCAGCCTTCCATTGAGTTGATGATTTTCCTGTCCAGCTGCTATGATGCTAATCACTCTTGGAACCTTTGTTATGTGGGACATCTAGCAGCAGGTAGAAGTGCTGCTATGACTTTCCCGGAAAAGGCAGCAGTGGGAGATGGCTGCAATGTAACAACTAGCCCCATGGAACATGAATGAATGACGTTTGAATGATGAGCTTCTGAGAATTGTCCACATGTGGGACTTTGACTATACCAGCCTATTGTTTCTTCTACTTCAACATCTGCTTTTCTTCCTGACTGGTTCCTGGACTCTGATTTGACCTTTAACAAAAGCAAATTCTGCTGTTTGAAGTGGTTAATGGTTTTGATCATCATGGAATGCTGCATCAAAATCTGGATTTTTTTTTTTAAAAAGGTATACGGTACATATAAAACAGGAAGAGAAGAGAATCCTGCATCTGCCGAGATAAGAAATCCATAGCATTGCTTAATTTGCCAGGGTACAACGGATGATCTCACAGTAATACTCTGAGACACATCAGCCTTACTTTGATCTTCACTGAAGACTGAAAAGCCAGGATATTGTATCTCCTTTCCTTTCCTTTCACCCACCCTCTTTATTCTTCCTTCAATGCAACAAGTTGAGCAAAGACACACCTTTGGTTTCAACATCTTCATCAGATTTCTCATGGTGCTCCATTGCACCATTTTATTTCCTCTGCAGAAAGACAAGCTATTTGAAAATATTGAAGTGCACCAGATAAAGGTCATATTCTCATGCCTTTTTTTTCTGAACTGATAAGGTCTTCAATGGCATGCACAGAAGCAGAATTTATTTACTGTTTCCAAAAGTTGAGATTTATCCTGAAGAAATCATGTCCCGCAGAAGTCCCAAAGGTGCTTTTTCCAAAAGGCAACTGGACTTTCTTGGGGTGCTGTTTTTTTTTTCCTTTTGTTGAAAATATTTCACTTTTTATCCAAGAAGCTTCTTCCGTTCTAATCTCCTTGGAGGAGTAGCAAAAGGCTTTCAAAGAAAGTCCAGTTGCCTTTTGGAAAAAAAAACATATTTGGGCCAACCATGAACTAGATGATTGAGAATCTCCATGAACATCTGTCCTACAGAGGTACACTTTTGCCAGCAGCTCTATATTACTCAGGACTCTTCTGGTTTCTGACAGCTGTTTTTCACAGCTATTCTGCTTTTGATAGTCGTAAAAAGTCCTCCCATTGATTCCAACTTCTCCTGTAACTCTTGCCCAGCAAATTCTCAAAGAGTTCAAGGAAAAGGCATAGAAGGGTGGGCTACCAATTCTCTGCCCCCCCCAAAAGATGGAGATGATCCCTCTGAGAGGAGAACTGACAGTAAAAGTCTTCTAATGCCAGAACATGAATGGCATAACAAGAGAAGGAAATCTCTTTTGGAGATGTTTCCAGCAGTTCTCTGCTAGACACATATTCAAGAAATTGCATGGCTGGAGATTTCCGGGTGAGGAATAGTGAATTAGCAGGTCTCATATCGAGTGGAGACGATGGCCGTAGTGAGACCAAATGACTGGCAAGCAGACTGGTCCCCCAAATCTTCCTTAGACAGAGAGAGGATGGAAGCCCACCCACCTTGAGGCTGAAATGTATGAATGGTTGCAGGAATTGGGTATGTCTAAAAGGGGGAAACTTCCTCAAGTGAGAACAATCAACCAGTGGAATGGCTGCCTCCAGAAGTTGTGGGCGTTTCATCACTGGAGCTTTTGAAAAGAGACTGGACAGCCATGTTGTCAGAAGGACACAGGGATTGCTGCTTGAGCAGGGGGTGGGACTAGAAGACCTCCAAGATCCCTTCCAACTCTCTTACTCTGTTAAGTAGGTGTTAACTGGTGGTCTATTCAACTTAACTCAATGGCTTCACCTTCCTGCTGCAGCCTCTCTCTGACAGGTGCCACCCACTTCCCCTTTGATGCCAAACCTTCCAGAACCTTCCCACTCAGCATTCCTTTAATTGGCTGCCTAACATTCTCTCTCTCAGGATTCCACACAGGAAACAGCTTTAATGCAATCATTCCTTTTGGTTTGCTTTTTAAAAAAATAAAACCTCTACTTCATGGCAGGTTTCCATGGGAATCAAGAAGTGAGGGGCATGCTAAGGTTTCTAAATTCAGCAGAGAGCAGCTGATGGGAGGGACATAATGTGTGTGTAAAGTGATAGAGGAGAGAGAGATGAATAGATAAACAAAAAGGGACTGACCTAAAGCACCTGAAGGCAGAACAAGAAGCAATGGATGGAAACTTATTTGGGGGGAGGGGGGGAAGGAACAACCGAAACTAAGGAGAGATTTCGTGAACAATTAATCAGTGGAACAATTTGTCCCCAGAGGTTCTGGGTGCTGCAACACTGGAGGCTTTTAAGAAGAGATTGGAAAATCATTTGTCTGAAATGGTGTAGAGTTTCTTGCTTGAACAGGGGGTTGGACTAGAAGACCTCCAAGGTCCCTTCCGAATAGCAAGTCCAAGAAGCACCTCACAAAAGAAGGCCCTTGGACTGGACGTCACTCCCTTTCCACACCACTTGGACCAATGATCTTGGTGAGAATTGCTGAACCGATGCCATTCTCCATCATCCAAGTCCAGAGCTGGACCAAAAGGATACCTGTCTTGATGGTACCAAAGGGCACCAAGAGGTCAAAGAACGTCAGGATGGACCCACCACCCTCATCCTGTTCTCACCAGATTTCATCCAGTGAAATCAATGACTCTGGACGGCTTACAAACAATAAAGTTTGCCCAGCAGGAACTAAATAGAATGAATACAAAAAAGATGGGTTCTTTTTTCATTCTTTTTTACTTGCCCCTTAATTTGCTAAATAAGACAATGTCCAAAAGGCAGGATGTAAAAAGGTGTTTGGAAGCTGATGTCAAAGCCCGGAGTTCTTTCATGCTCTTACACCGCCTGACTGGGGCAACTGTTTTTAAGAGGCAACTGGCATTTTTTTGTCACTGAGCTCCTCAAATACAATTTTGTGGAACGTTCAGCAAAGAATTAGTTCATCCATTTGTTCTCAGGTTTTTTTTTGCAAATGCCTCTTCCTAGAGCACTACAGTCCTCAGCATACCAACACTTCAGTTTTGCATAACATGCTTTAGCTAATCTTGCACAACTGCCTTTGCTTGTCCCACTCTTCCAGTATCTGAAAAGAAGAAATAACAGTTGTCAGTCCTCCAGACAAAATGAGTATCATTTATAGACTTTGGAGCACAAAATAAATGTTCAGTCCATTCACCTTCTTCCCTCACCTCAGTGGGAGTTTCTAACTAACTCCAAATGTTGGTCTCTGGTTGATTTGGCAGGGAAACAGAGGTGAGGCTGGTGACACATCTCCCCCTCCAATCTTTGAACAGGCCATGACAAAAGATTACGTATCTCTAGGCAGCTGGTTTTTTGTTTTTTTAAGGATTGTGGCGCCCTTCTTGGTTGTTTCAGGAATTGAGGCTTGGGGAGAATTCTGGAGTGTTTCTATTCCCATCTTCACTGGTGATTTCAGTTGAGGGTGGTAGTGGGAGGAGAAGACCGGCTGATGGGTATTCATTGGTGGGGCACTGTAGACTTTGGTCCTTTCCTCATTATTAGCTCCCTGCAAGAAAGCATTGGGGAAGGTCCTCCGTCAGTTCAGCGCTCAGTGTCATCCCCATGTGTGATGGAATTGCACCTGCAAGGGGAGGGGCAGTGGAGAGAGATTGGGCCATACAGAGTTTTCCCTGGAAGAGGCCTGGATAACAGTCCTGGTTGAAGAAGAGGGGGCGAGGTTCAGGGTAGCCATAGAATCTCTGAGATGATATCTAGTAGGCTAGAATATTAAAGCTTTAGCTTGGCAAGATTCTGTCCATTGGGTGCAGATAAAGAGTTGAACTCCACATGTTGTGTCATCTCTAGGGCCAACACAATGCTGAAGATAAGCAAACTTTAGATCTCCATCCCAAGCCAAGGGGTCACACAATGGAACTCTTGGGCCTGGAGACTGTTGGGATCCTGATGAGATAAACATATGGAGGGTGATGCTAAGCAAGATGGCTTCCTTCATTTGAGGTGATCAACCAGGTCAAGAGCTGTCTTCTAAGTGGGAGACAACAGTACCTAGCAAGCGTGCCCATTCCTTGGGTGCTCCTGAATTTTGTGGCTATTGCTGAATGGAGAGCATACTATTTATGGAGGACAAACACATGGGAACAGAAACAGGGCCACACCATAACATGCCACAAATGTGCTCTATGCAAGGATGTCTTAGGAAAACCCTTGAAAGCCACTGTGGAAACCATAAAGATCTATTCAAAATGAATGCTCCAACACTGGAACTTTTAAAGAAGAGATTGGAGAACCATTTGTCTGAAAAGGTATAGGGTTTCCTGCCTGAGCAGGGGGTTGGACTAGAAGACCAGGGCTAGCAGGCAGGGAGGGCGGACGCCGGGTGTGGTGAGAGCTTGTTCTGTTATGGCCACAAACTAGATGTTGGGACAAAGGGCAGGGCCAGTGGTAGCAACTCTCCCACTCCCATTGGCCCCCACACTCACTGCCTCCTGCAGGTGGAAAAAAGATCCCTGAAAATAAGGGCTGGTCTTATTTTAGGGGAAACACGGTAGCTGTGAAGACTGGTAATGTGAATGGTTCCTCTGATGTCGTTCCTGGAACCTGTGGGAGCCACTCTCCCTGAGTGCTCCTGCTTTGGCCTTGACTTTTCCCATCCTCTCAAATTCCTCCTTCAGAGCCTACTTCTTCTACAGCTTCCCATCCTTCTCCTTCCTGATGGGCCATCACAGTCCATCAGCACCACTTTCTTCTGGTCCTTGTCTACCACTACGATGCCTGCTTGATTGGACAGTAGCTGCCTGGCTGTCTGGATCTGGAAGACGCACAGGACCTTAGTCCTATTATTCTCTATATGACCTGTGAGATTTCCCCTCTGGGCTCGGTAGGATCCACCTGTAGACCATGCAATGCTCCTGTGGACGGTGCCAGTTACTTGGTTCTTCTGCTCCCTGTGTGCTGTTCCTGGCTGCTCCCACCATGAGTTGGACTCTCTCTGAGGCCTATGTGGATAATCTAGCCCCCGGGTCCTGTCCAGTGCGGAAGCCCCCCCTGCTTCTATGGATCTAGCGCTTAGTGCCTGTTCTTCTGCTGCTATGACCAGTGCCTCGGGGCTGTCTTTGAGTCCATTTGTGGACTGTAATTCCAGTGCTTTTGGAATAGCACCCAGTGTGCCAATTACTACTGGAATTACCATTGCTGGTTTGTGCCATAATCATTGAATTTCTATTTTTAAGTCCTGGTATTTCACAATTTTTTCATATTCCTTCTCGTCGACCCTGCTATCACCTGGTTTTGCAATGTCTATGATTGTAACCTTATTTTTCTCAACCAGGGTGATGTCTGGTGTATTATGGGCCAGTATTCTGTCTGTTTATATGCGAAAATCCTACAAGATCTTGACCATCTGATTTTTGGTGACCTTTTCAGGCTTGTTGTTGTTGTTGTTGTTGTTATTATAATTATACAATTGTATCACAGCGGCCAGTTGTTTCGCTGGATTTGGCATTGGTTACTAGTCGGGCCCCACCCAGGGGCCTAGGACGTCGTAACGTATTTTCGTAATATGCATGCAGATCCAAGCAGTGCGGCTTTTTGCATTTGACTGATGGTGATTTTGTCAATTTTTAACTGTTTTAAATGTAATTCCAGTGCTTTTGGAATAGCACCCAGTGTGCCAATTACCACTGGAATTACCACTGCTGGTTTGTGCCATAGTCGTTGAATTTCGATTTTTAAGTCCTGGTATCTTGCGATTTTTTCATGTTCCTTCTCGGCGACCCTGCTATCACCTGGTATTGCGATGTCTATGATTGTGACCTTATTTTTCTCAACCAGTGTGATGTCTGGTGTATTATGCGCCAGTATTTTGTCGGTTTGTATACGGAAATCCCACAAGATCTTGACCATCTGATTTTCGGTGACTTTTTCAGGCTGATGTTCCCACCAGTTTGTTGCTGTTTTAATATTATAATTTTTGCACAAATTCCAATGGATCATTTGTGCTACTGAATTGTGCCGCAATTTATAATCAGTCTGCGCGATTTTTTTACAGCAGCTGAGTATGTGATCAACAGTTTCATCAGCTTCTTTGCAAAGTCTGCATTTGGCATCATCAGAGGATTTTTCGATTTTGGCCTTAATGGCATTTGTGCGGATAGCTTGTTCTTGCGCAGCCAGGATTAGTGACTCTGTTTCTTTCTTTAATGTACCTGTTGTTAACCATAACCAAGTTTGTTCACTGTCCACTTTATCTTTTATTTTTTCCAGAAATTGACCATGCAGTGCTTTGTTCTGCCAACTCTCCATTCTTGATTTTATCACATCTTTTCTGTATTCTTGTTTCGTCTGTTGGGCCTTCAGTAGATTTTTGTTCTTTACTTCGATTAATAGATGTTCTTGATTTTCTTTTAAATAATCAGCCAGTCCATGTTTTTCTTCTTCAACTGTTTGCTTCACTTGTAATAATCCTCTGCCACCTGATTTTCGGGGCAGGTACAGTCTATCAGTATCACCACGTGGATGTAAACTGTAGTGCATTGTCATTAGTTTCCTGGTTTTTCGGTCCAAAAGGTCCAAATCAGCTTGTGTCCAGTTAACTATACCAGCTGTGTATCTTATAACTGGTATTGCCCAGGTATTTATGGCCTTGATTGTATTTCCACCATTCAATTTAGATTTTAAAATTTTCCTAACTCTGTTGGTGTACTCTCGCCTGACAATAGTTTTTACTTCTCCATGCTTGATGTTATCCAACTGCAGAATGCCTAAGTATTTGTAGGCTTCATTTTCTTTGCATTTAATTAATTGGCCATTGGGCATTTCAATTCCCTCACATGCAGTGATTTTGCCCCTTTTTATGGATACAGTGGCGCATTTTTCCATGCCAAACTGCATTGATTATTATTATTATTATTATTATTATTATTATTATTATTATTATTATTATTATTATTTCCACATTTTCAATTACTGATTATAATAATATAAGCATGCACATAATCATTGCATCTTCTGTCACCTCTCTCAGATCTGAAGACATTTCAGGCTATAAGAAACAAACTTGAATTAGACACTTACGATTTAACAGGACGAGCTTGGCTAACTGTCCATTTCCAGGCCTTGTTTTGAATACTCAATCCAATCCAGTGAGAAACATGTTGCTTACGTAGCAGGTCTTCTAAGAACATCTGAAAGAAAAAATCTAGACATCATTTACAGTGACTGATGGAGAGATTCTCACCCAAAGGACGTTCAGAATCGGAGCCTCCCCAGAAGCATCAGTGAAGGAATATGTAAAAGCAGCAGCAATGCAGCCCATGTGGTACAACCACAAAGAGTGGGGCAGATCAGCTTCGTGAAACAATGGAACATCCAGGGGGAACTAAGGAGGCATTTGGGTGAACTAGCAGGGCTGTGGAAGCCATAATGAAAGCTACTCTATGGGCCATTCCGTGGGGAGAGATGAACAGGGAGCCGCTTCTTTCCACCGTTCGTCAAAACCTTGTCTCATCTCCTCCTAAGCCTGTAAGTCTTCCCTCATCTCTCGCTCTGTCAAGCTGTGGATTCAAGACTGCCACCCCCACCCTACCCCACCCAAGCCCCATCGGAGCCTCTCCTGCACCCCTGGCCTGAATGCATGAGGACAGCTTTCCAATCAGATGTCTTGCTATCCAGAGATTATCCAGAGATGGTCAATGCAGGAGAGGGGTCAGCAGTGGACACAGCCAGTTTTAGGCTGGTGTCCTTTTCTGCCAGATCAAGGACAGGCAAATGGAGGGGAAAGACCGAAAGCCAAAGGGTACAACAACCAAACTCAGTCAATGACAAAGTCAATCCATCAGAAGAGGAAGAAGGGAGGGCGCTTACCTCCTCGTCATCATCTAGAATATCGGCTATGTAAGCTTTAGTTTCATTGCAATATTTTACTGTGTCATGAAAATTCAATGACTTCCTACTAAGTAAATAAAGGAAGCCTTTATATGCCATCCAGTCGTGATTCAGTTTGTAATGAAGGTCAGCTTGGAAACATGAAAAGGGAAAAGAGAAAGAAAAATTAGAAGAGCACATAGGCAAATACTTTCATCCATACGTTTCTTTTTTTAAAAAAAAACATCCATTTTAAGAAAAAAAGCATATAGGGCTATAGTCATGTTTTCAAAGTGAGGGAGATGGGCATGAGGCACAGGAAAAAAAAAAACAAAGTAAAAAAAGGGGGGAAAGGCTTTTCTGGGAAGAAAATTACGAGTCCTGTATGAAAAACATTTATCCTCCACTAAATATATTAAAATCTCATAGAATAGCTGTACCTTAAAATTGAACATTGGTGGTCTATGAGTTTGGTCACTTTCTTGCAAATGTTTTTATTACCTAAATAGGTCACACGAGGGAATGCAGAACCATCCAGCCCGCAAAAACAGGGACTTTTACCCAAACAATTTATTAGCACCAATTTGGATACGTGTTGGTAACCAGGGGTGAGGGTGGGTGGGAACAAGGGACTATACTAAATAAGAGGGAAGCGGGGGAACCCTTGCAGGGTAGAGCTGAGGATTATGCCCAATTCTTAGCGGACAAAATTGCTCGGTTTCGGTCGGACTTGGACTCCATCCCTGCAGTTCCAGCCGAGGCACAAGAGGATCAAGTAGACCATCTCTGGGTTGAGTTTCAGGATGTTGCCCCCGGGGATGTGGACAAGGCCATGAGGGCTGTAAGTGCCTCCACCTGTGTACTGGACCCGTGTCCCTCATGGCTGGTTACTAACAGCAGTGGGGTGACACGAGGCTGGATCCAGGCGGTTGTTACCGCCTCTCTTCGGGAGGGGAACTTCCCCGCCGCACTGAAAGCGGCGGTGGTGAGACCCCTCCTAAAGAAGCCATCTCTGGATCCAGCTGTTCTTAATAACTATCGCCCAGTCTCCAACCTTCCCTTCCTTGGGAAGGTTGTTGAGAAGGTGGTGGCCTTCCAGCTCCAGCGGTCCTTGGAGGAAGCAAACTATCTCGACCCCTTCCAGTCAGGCTTCAGACCCGGTTACAGCACAGAAACCGCTTTGGTCGCATTGACCGATGATCTTTGGAGAGCCAGAGATGGAGGACATCCCTCCATCCTGGTTCTCCTTGACCTCTCAGCGGTGTTCGATACCATCGACCATGGTATCCTTCTGCGACGACTGCGGGAGGTGGGAGTGGGAGGCACCGTGTTGCGGTGGTTCTCCTCCTACCTCTCGGACAGGTCGCAGTCGGTGTTAGTGGGGGGGCAGAGATCGTCCCTGAGGCCCCTAACATATGGGGTGCCTCAGGGTTCGGTCTTATCCCCCCTACTATTCAACATCTACATGAAACCGCTGGGAGAGATCATCCGAAGGCACGGGATAAGATACCATCAATATGCGGACGATACCCAGTTGTATCTGTCCGCCCCGTGCCAACTCAATGAAGCGGCAGACGTGATGAACCGAGGCCTTGAGGCCATTATGGACTGGATGAGGGCTAACAAGCTTGTACTCAACCCAGAAAAGACCGAGTGGCTGTTGTGCTTCCCTCCCAAAGATTCGACCAATATTCCATCACTTAGGCTGGGGGGTCAAATTTTACACCCCTCAGAGAGGGTTCGCAACTTGGGAGTCCTCCTGGATCCACAGCTATCTTTCGACCACCACCTGACGGCTGTGACCAGGGGGGCATTCGCCCAGGTTTGCCTGGTGCGCCAGTTGCGACCCTACCTGAATCGGGAGGCTCTCACAACAGTCACTCGGGCCCTTGTGACCTCTAGGCTGGAATACTGCAATGTGCTCTACATGGGGCTGCCCTTGAAGAGCATCTGGCGACTTCAGCTAGTCCAGAACGCGGCCGCGCGAGTGATTGTGGGTGCACCTCGGTTCACCCACATAACACCTATCCTCCGCGAGCTGCGCTGGCTACCTGTCGATCTCCGGATGCGCTTCAAGATGCTACTAGTCACCCATAAAGCCCTGCATGGTAGTGGATCTGCGTACTTGAGAGACCGCCTTCTGCCAATTACCTCCCTGCGACCAATTAGATCTCATAGATTGGGCCTCCTCCGAATTCCATCGGCCAGCCAGTGCCGGCTGGCATCTACAAGGAGGAGGGCCTTCTCAGTAGTAGCCCCGACCCTTTGGAACGAGCTCCCCGTGGAGATTCGTACCCTCACCACCGTCCAGGCCTTCCGCACAGCCCTTAAGAACTGGCTAGCCCGTCAGGCCTGGGGACAAAGATAGCCGCCCCTCCCGAATGATGAATGAATGTTGCTTATTATTTTTTACTATATGTGTCTACGCCATTGTTTGTATTCCCCTTCCTGATTTTTATGTGAGCCGCCCTGAGTCCCCTCAGGGAAAAGGGTGGCCTATAAATGTTAATAAACATCTAATAAACATCTAATATGGCTTGTGTTGAATATGATAATGAGGAGGGAAACCTTGGGAACCTGTCTGGCTGGAAATCTGCTGGTTTATAGAGATTGGTTCTCGCTGCAGGCAGAAATATTCAAGGGTTTTCAGTGGCTGAGCTCTCAGACAGCTCCCTTTAAAAGAGGGCTGTGCCAGGAGGGCAGAGCTTGACATCACGATGACACAACATCAATCTTGGGGCTCCAGGATTGCTGTAGATATCTCTGTTGCTGGATGATCCTTTTGGATTTAAACCGTTCTGAAGGAATGGTGATAGAGAAGAGCATCCTGAGATCCTGCTGATCTCAGGGACATTGCAAAGTCCCTGATCGATTTTGCTCTTTTTGCCGGCTACAAGAGAAGCAGTCAAAATGGCTGTAGAAGGTTGGGACAGTCCTCTGAAACGGACGCAGAACAGGAGAGACAGTATATCGAAAAGGTGAGAAAAATCCTTATTATTAGAGAAGAGAAAACCCAAAAGACTTAGTTAAAATAAAATTGAAGACAGAAGGAAGTAAGTGGCGAATTAACCCTGGTTTAAAATTATTGTGTTATCTTTTTCACTTTAACTTTGTTTGTTTTCTATGAATCGACTTTTTACAAATGCCTCTTACTTTTAAACTGAACTGGTCTTTTTTTTGTTCTTCCTCTATACTTCTTCCAATTTTTGTATTTATGGATTAAAAGTTTTGTAACCTTTAAACATTTTTTTTCTTTTGTTCTGGAGTTCGGAGCTTAGAAAGAGAGGCAAAAACAGGGGTAAGGAATGTAACACTGCCATCTAGAGGGTAGAGGCTTGGCAACATCTGATAATACAAAGCTATTGGCTTTGTTTACTGAAAGGGTCAGTGGCTATACAGGTGTTTTTTTGAAGGAAAGAGAAAGCTTTGACCTGAAAAACTTTACTGAATTTGTTTGAAACCTAGCAAAAGCCTTGGATGTTTTAGTGGCAGGGTCTATAACCTGGAAAAATGGCCCAATATGAAGAAGAAAGGGGATTAACATTGCAAAGAATTATGCTTGAAATTCAAAAAATCTTAATAATCACAGAGAGAATTGAAAAGAGACTT
Source organism: Thamnophis elegans (assembly GCF_009769535.1). NCBI lineage: Eukaryota > Metazoa > Chordata > Lepidosauria > Squamata > Natricidae > Thamnophis > Thamnophis elegans. Next base: position 1,677,009 of record NC_045549.1, on the reverse strand, counting down.
GAAATTATAGATCAAAATAAAGAAAGTACAGAGGGAAGAGTTGAGAATACTTATAAAACAATGATGAATTTTGAGGACAGAGTTCAAAAAACCACAGAGACATATGAAAGTGATAAGAAAATTGTTGACACTGACAGCAAATCGAGAGTGGAGGGAAATGATAAGTGTGAAATACGGAAAGGAGAGATCTGTGAACTGGAACTGTATCTCAGATGTCAAAATATAGATGAAGAAAGGGAAGAAAATTTGGTAGAAACAATGAGTAATTTCGGCAGAAGCACCAGTGATAACAAAAGTTAAGCTGATGAAAGGAACAGATAGAGGGTTTCGAATCTTTATAAGATATGCAATGAATAACAAGTTGTCAAGAAAAGTCCATATAAGACTTACCAAGAAAACACTTAGAATACAGATTCTACAAATGGCAAGAGATATTGGACTGCACTATTTCTGGAAGGATACAGGATGATGAAATGAAATGTGACAATAAAATTTAGTTAAATGTATTTAAATTTTGAGTACTATGTATAAGACAAAGTAATAATTGCTATAGCCAAATAAATGATTAATAATGATAGTAAAGCATTTATATATACTAGATTGATAATATGAAATTTTATACAAACTGTAAGTGAGGATGATGGAGATGATGTTGAAAAACCTTTCTATAAAAGATAAATAATTCTATATAGAATAGAATATAAAGATGTAATATCATTGGATGATTTAAGGATGATGTAATGAAATACCATAATATAAATTTACTTAAAATTTAATATGTTTCATATAAAAATGATATAATAGCTATGCTTAATGGATGTTTAACAACGTGGCACGACAAAACCGCACTACGCAAAATAGCGGAGATTAAATCGCGTCACTAAAGTCGCGACGTCATCACCGCGCGTCATCACCGCGGGGACAACAGCGCAGCAACAGAAGGGCGTTCTACATGCTTCGTTCTTTGCCTCCAAAGGTAGCCCTCCTCCTCCAGCTGACAGCGGCAGCGGGCACGGGGCAAAGCGGGCTGCCCAGCAGCAGCAGCCTGTGGGAAGGGTCCAGCACAGCCACGGGGGGCAGCAGGAAGCCCGCGGGGGGCCCGAGCAGGGCCGCTGACGCTGGCGGCGGCGGAGGACGCAGCAGCGGCGGCGGCTGAGGCTCTCCCGGGCCGGCAAAGCGGGCTTGCCCGGCGGAGGCAGGCCGCCCTCTTCTTCCTCAACAACATCTCCTTGGATGGGCGGCCGCTGCCACCGGGCAAGCCCGCTTCGCCGGCCCCGGGAGAGCCTCAGCCGCCGCCGCCGCCCGCCCTGCCTCTTCCTCCGGGGGAGGCGCCGGCGGTAGAGGCCGCCCGTCCAAGGAGATGTTGTTGAGGAAGAAGAGGGCGGCCTGCCTCCGCCGGGCAAGCCCGCTTCGCCGGCCCGGGAGAGCCTCAGCCGCCGCCGCTGCCGCATCCTCCTCCGCTTCCTGCTGCCCCCCGCGGCTGAGCTGGACCCTTCCCACGGGCTGCTGCTGTTGGGCAGCCCGCTTTGCCCCGTGCCCGCTGCCGCTGTCAGCTGGAGGAGGAGGGCTACCTTTGGAGGCAAAGAACAAAGCATGTAGAACGCCCTTCTGTCACCGCGCTGTTGTCGCAGCGGTAGGGTCGTTTTTTCTTAGCGCTTCGGACGCCGCGGATTTGCCTCCGCACTTATGTCGGCGCGGATAAGGGCATCGCGGTTTTGTGGTGGAACCGTTTAACAATTATAACAATTTGTATACATGTACATTAGATTGATGATACTAATAATTGGAAAAAACATGGAATTGAAAATTATTAGAGAATGTTATCAATGCTAAAATAATAGAATGATTTAGAATAGGATATAAAAAATTCTTTATTATTGGATATATTGAAGATGATATAATGAATCCTTATAATATAAATGGATACATATTTAGAATACCTTGTTTAAAATGGAGAAACAATAGTGATAATCAAACAAATGAAGTATAATAATAATAATATATACAAAGTTATTTGATTGGCAATATATAAATTTTGATAAAGCTCAAGTGATGACTATGGAAAGGACACAGAAAGACCTTGTAACCAGTTGACACACTGTATGCAGTTGAAGAGGTTTTTATGTTATAAGTTGTGTGTTGTGTTTGTTTGAAAATAAAAAAATATTTTTAAAAAAGACCTGTTTATATGTAGCTATCCAATAAAGAGCTGTTGCAATAGCCTGTCTCTTCACTCGTCCCGCACACAACGCCTTGGGCCCGAAAATCCCAGATCCAGCTTTGCTTCTGCTGTAACTACTTGGCTTTAGTAAAGTGAACTTTTGGCTAATCATGAGCTTGAGAGTCTTTCTTTTCTTTTTCGATTTTTTTAAATTTTAATTGAACAAAAACACACACACACACACACAAAGAATAATTCTTCATTACATCTTGTAGAAAGCGTGTTGATTGGTTACAGATAACTTTCGTGCATTTCTTCCACAGACATTACTTATAGTTCATATTAGATTATACACTTTAAGTCAAAAATCTTATTATCAATGTACCACAATTCCCATTTGACTACAATTATTTGAACATTCCGTTACCTCAAATCATTCATACTTAAAGACACAACCACATAATGGCATTCAACAGCTATTTCAAAAAATCCTCCAATAACATTACACCTTTATAGCATCTTTTAAGAAAAAGTCAATTAATAAAGTTTCTAAGCCTCCCCCCCCCTTTTTTTCCAACTCACTAACATTTATATCTAAGTTACTTTAGCCAATACCATAGCATGTATATATTGTTAAACAATGTCCATTAACATTTCCTTGTTGTTATTATAATTGGCTAAAAATCATTTACTATTTATGCCCCATTTCCTCTCATCAGGGCCCCCACCCCCCAAAAAACCTTACACCTTTATAACAAGATCTAAATGAAGATTTGTTAATAAAATTTATAGGTCTTTTTCCCAAGTCACAATTTACAATTTATATCAAAATTTCTTTTACTAGATTGTTAAAATACATGTATATATCATTACGCTGTATCCATTATCATTTCATTATTATTATTTAGGGTTAATTAATTGTTAGTGAGTAAACATTTAATAACAATCTAAAACAATCTAGGAGTTACAAGGTTCCTACTTATTAATCACCAATAATAAAAAACCCTATTTTTTTATTAACAACATTCATTATCAACCTGTATCTTTCCAGTAACAAAACAGTCTTATCTCTCTTGCCAATTGTGGAATCAGTCTTCTTTTTGTCTCCATTATAAGGTTTTTATAGACTTCTCTCCACACTTTGTTGCTTGAAGGATCTCTCAGATAATCTTCTTGCCCACCAGTTGCTACTAAAGTTAATTTGTCTTTATTTGTCAATCTTGCTTCTGAAAAAAATTCTCTTCTTATGTCTATAGATTGCTTTTAGTGTGATTTAATAACAAGTAGTAGGAAGAATTGTTTAAATAAAAAGGAAGGTTTTAATCCAGAAGTCAAAAAATAAAGCAACAAGAAGCAGAAGAAAAAAAAATCAATCCGTTCACTTTAAGGGGAGAAATGGATAATGTGACGACCATTCCAATCCACAAAAATAGTTACAATGACAAAGGGAAAAAAAAACTTTCCACAGTGATCCCATTAGGATTATTTTCTCCACCTATTTCTTTTGTTTAAGGATCAGTTTGGCTTTAAGGAAACATTTCTTTGGGCAGTCTCGCAAAATAGAAAAAATACCTCACCAGATGGACTAACTTTCTCTTTTCACTTCCTTCCTTCCGGAGCGTCCCGACTTCATCAGTCTAGGGGCTGCCTGTTCACCGCAGGCTTGAAGCACTTCCCTTGGGTTTAACAGGGATTTTGCGATATCCCTGAGACCAGCAAGGTTTTTTCTTCCTGATCACTGTCCCTACGGGACAGTTTAGGTCTCAATAGACACTCCCCCCCCAGCGGCAAAAGTGTCAACGGCGGTCTCAGAGTATCGAGACCACACGTTGTAATGTCGCGATGAGAGTCTTTCTTTTCTAATTGATCAAGTTGGGATAGCTGACAATCTGCCCAAGACAATACTTTAAAAAAAAGCAGGGTGCACCGCTCTAATCCCCAGGACTGATGGATGGTGCCTAGAAAATTGCAAAAAAACAAAACAAAACAAAAAAAACAAACCACCAAACCCTGACATGGAGACAGCTATCCCTCTGGATTCTTATTCATCTCAATCTGTGAGAAACTTACCAATCTCTGCTTCAATTTCTTTGATCTTTTCAGCCCATGGAAGCAACTTTCTTGACTCCTTCTCAGCCGCCAGGATCAAATCAGTATCTGAAACACATGTAGCAAGAGCATCTCTTCAGATCTGAAGCTGCCTCCTAGTCTATCCAGAGCCCATTTCCTTCTATTTCATGCATGAAACAGTCTTCTTTTTTTTTGAAACGTTGTATTGTTTTAATTAAACAAAAACACAAAAAAGAATCATCTTTCGTTACATCTTGTAGAAAGCGTGTCGATTGATTACAAATACATTTCGTGCATTTCTTCCACAATCCTTACATATACTTCATTCAAATTGAATTGTACATTTTAAATATAAAAAAATATGTATTTTACTATCACTGTACCACAATTCTCATTTAATTACAATTATTTAAACATGTTTTTATCTAAAATCATTTATATTTAAAGAGACAGCCACCTACTGGCATTCATTCACAATTTCAATAAACCTCCAATAACATTGATCTTTATGACATATTCTGAAACAAAGTCAGTCATTCCCTCCCCTCCCCCCTCCCCAACTCACAGTTTAAGCCTTATATCCAATTTGCTTTTACTAGTACAACACACAAATATATATCACTAAACATTATCCATTAACATTTCCTTGTTATAATTGTAGTTAACTAAGAATTATTTACTATTTATATCACCTCTCCTCTCATCAGGCCCAAAAGAAATTACACCTTTGTAGCAAGCTCTAAACAAAAATTTATTAATAAAATTTATAGGTCTTTTCCCTAAGTCCCAAATTACAATTTATATCCAAGTTATTTTTACTAATTAAAGTTATCATTTAATTATTATTATCGTAGTTAATTATATGTTAACAAATGTTAACAAATGAACATTTAATAAGAATCTAAAACAATCTACAAAATGCTAACATTTCTGCTTATTAATCACCAAAAATATCCATTAACATTTCCTTGTTGTTATTGTGGTTAACAAAGAAATTACTTAGTATTTATATCACATCTCCTCTCTTCAGACCCAAAGTAATTATACCTTTATAACAAGATCTAAACAAAAATGTATTAATAAAATATATAGGTCTTTTCACCAAGTCCCAATTTACAATTTATAACCAGGTTACTTATACTAATTAAGATTATCATTTCATTATTGTTGTAGTTAATTATATGTTAACAAATAAACATTCAATGATAATCTAAAACAATCTACAAAATACTGAAATCCCTACTTATTAATCACCCAAAATTAGCTAACTTTTTATCATCAACTTTCATTATCAACCTGAATCTTTCTAGTTGCAAAACAGTCTTATCTCTCTTGTCTGTTGTTGTGTCAATTCTCTTTTTAGGTTTTTTATAAAGTTTTTATAAACTTTTCTCTGCACTTTATTGCTTAAAAGATCTCTCAAATAGACTCGTTGCCCTTGAATTGTTATTAACATTAGCTTGCCTTTGGTTGTCAAACTTATTTCTGAATAGGTTTCTCTTCTTAGCTCCATCATTATCACCCTTTTTTTCCTCCTGTGTCTTGAAATCTGGGATAAAGCTCCAAATTGTCAAATTCACTTTTCCATCTTCCCTTCTTTCCGCTTTCACCCATATTTACTCCATTAATAAGTTCATCTATTGTCTTGTCTTTAGCTTCTATATTTTCATTCTCTTCTTTAATTTTTGGGGCTCCAACCCCATCATCTTTTGCTCTGATAAACAATAGTCTATCCAACTTCTTCTCAAATCTCCCAAATCCTTCTAAAATATTTTGAATTCCAGCCAGGATATTTTGAAATTTTAAGGTTTCCTGATCTGGATATTGATCCATCCCCCCCCCCCCCAAAAAAATGAAGTAGGAAAAAAAAAAAGGAGTATGATAGCCACTGCCACTCTAGCCTTCCAAGCTTCTTTTGTATGTGTGTGTGTGTGTGTGTGTGTGCGTGTTTGTGTGTGTGTATGTATATAAAGTTAACTTAAGCACAGGTTCTTTTGTACACTTCAAAGGAGAAGGGGTCTATCTTTTTCTTTCCTTTTCCTTCTCTTGCCAAAATATTTTCCAAGAGCACCTGCACTTGACTCTTTATCAAATTTTCTAAGCAAGTTGCAAACCCTTCAGTTACAAACTCAGTAAAATCAAATAGGAATGAAGAAAGGATACATTGCTTCAAAGAAAAAACTTCAGACTCTGGCTTCCGAATGGCAGATTCCACTTTTTCATACTTTTCTCAATTTTATGGAAAACAAAAATCTTTAATTTTCTTTGGTGGGATTTAATAACAAATAGAGGGGAGAACTTGTTAAAATAAAATAAAAAGAGTTTTAATTTAAGCCAAAAAATAAGGTGGTAAAAAATAGAGGGGAAAAAAAAACAATACATTCATTTCAAGCGGAAAAACAGGAAACGTTACAATCACTTCAATCCACAAAGTATCATTACAAGAAAAACCAAAAACTTTCCAAGGCAGTCCAATAAGAATTAAATTCATCGCTTTATTCTTTTACTTAAAGGACTAGTTTATCTTTTTTTAAAAAGTTTCTTTGGGCACTCTTTCTCAGAGTAAAAAAAAAAAAAAATCACCCGATGCACTCACTTTCACTTCCTTCTTTCCGGAGCCATCTCCAACTTCGTCAGCCTGCGGGCTGCCTGTTTGCCGCCAGCTTGAAGCGCTTCCCTTGGGTCAATCAGGGACTTTGCGGTGTCCCTGAGACCAGCAAGGCTTTGTCTTTCTGGTCACCGTCTCTCCGGGATGGTTTAGATCCTGCTGGACCATCCAGTGGCAAAAGTGTCAACGGCAGTCTTGGACTGTCAAGACCGCACGTTGTGTTGTCGCGACGTTGGCAAGAGCATTTCTTCAGATTGGAAGCTGCCTCCTGGTCTATCCAGAGCCCACTTCCTTCCATGCATGAAACAGTCTTCTGAAGCGGTCTGTCAGTCTCTGCAGCTAGGAAGTATTTTTCTCCCCTCTTCCCAGGAAGGATCCCATTACGAGGTCCCTGGAGGCAAATCTTACACAACCATAGAGAATCATGGCAAGATTGGCCTTTCAGAATCATGACCTAAATCTTGTGACTTGCTGACTGGCATCGGGTTGGTGGATGGTTGGAGGTTAGCAACGAATGAATGGATCTCCTCCCCTGTTCACCCTTGGCTTGGGCTTCATCCAGTTGGCTCCCTCATGCTTTGATTAGATTTTGTTTCCTGGCCGTCAGTAGATTGCCAATCAATTTATTTACTGTCAGGACAGAGCTGGGCTTTCGAATAGCTCCTGATTCTTCTGCAGAACCAGTTTGGAGGTCACTTGGAGAAGAATTCAAGGCCAGCAGCAGATGGATGGGAATGCTCCTTCCATTCCGATGTAACCCACCAATCTAGCTAGAGGAAGGAAAATGGGCTTGGTGGCCTTGGGGACAGGAATGCATTTGAACGTTTAGAGTGGAACTCTTTACTTACCATTAAGATCACCATATGCAGCATCCTGTGTAATCATAAATCTTCTAATTTGTGCGACTGAATACCGAAGTGGATCCCGTTTTGCTTTTTCAACAGCACCTGAAGGAGAGGTTTAATTACCATATAATAATAAGTTGAATTGAGACACCACGCTGGAAAGAAGGAGATCATGTAATCTTCTCCCACCTTGGTCACGAAACCGTCTGCGTGACCTTGGGCCAGTCACTTTGGCTCAGCCCTAGGAAGGAGGCAATGGCAAAACCCTTCTATAAACCTTTCCTCTTTGAAGTTCCAGCCTGCGTTCTTTTTTTTTTCTTTTTTTTTTTTCCCGGTTCAAAAGTTTTATTTCTTTTAAAACAAACATTTCATCATTCCTCAATCAGTAAGACATCGAAGTACAATTTTTTGTGTGTCAAAATAGTTCTAGTTTGCCACCAAATTCTTGTCTAGCCTAATGTATACCCCTCCCTCCCTCCACCCTCCCCCCACCCCCCTCCTCCTCCCCCCCGACTTCCCAGAACCCGTACATGGTATGGATTTTTAACAAACACAGTCTAAAATCTATTGAGAAAAAAGAGATAAAGAAATTAATGACATCTCTACATTGATCTTAGCTTCTTCTTGCTGAGCTAACTTTAAACAATTTAAATCATTTCTGATCTTGAGCATAGGCTAACTGGAATTTCTTGGTCCCGTATTTATTTTGTATATAGTCAATCCATTTTTTCAGAAAAAATGACTTCCTGGGAGATGGTGGCAGCTTAAAATTAGCTGCCCCCGAATTCCTGGTCACGTATCTGTTTAGATGATCATCCATCTGACGTCTTAACAGGTTTCTTATCCTTCAGGCAAGAAGGGAAGAAGATATAGTTTTGCTGGCAAATGCCCTTCGATTTTTGCAGCTTCTGTGTCTGCATTGAGAGGGGGGCCAGCCCAAAGCCGAACAGTGTCCGTGCTGGGAACTTCAAACTGCCTTGTGCAGTACAAAGTAAGATCTCTCCCACTCAGTTCACTGCTTTGATTTATTTGATTTTAATACGAGCTGAATCCGTTTACGAGAACATTAATTGTTTACCAAGATCCTAGCTTCTTCTTTTTTTTTTACAAGATCTTCCTCTGAAAATCTATTTACTTAGAGGCTTTTAAAACGGCGCCGAGCCAGCTGGATTCTCCGGTAACAATGATTATCTTCTTAATCTCCTTGTTAAATGCTACAGAACTCTAAAACTTCAAAGGAGTGTCTTATCACCCTGTTTCACAATCGGCCAGCAGAAACTTTTTAATTAGTTTCATTTTTACAAGACTTCCTTTCTCTCATTAATCTTGCTTATCTGGAATTTAAATGGTGATGAATCTGCTGAACTGTCTTGTTACAATGCTTATTTTCTGAAATCCTTAGTAAAGTTTTGCCAAGCCTCAAATTTCAAAGTAAAGGGAGAAATTCAGCATCTTTACTTATAGCTGCACAGTCAGGCAGCAGAGTTTTATTAATTGCTGGAAGATAAAATTTGGAATGGCCTCAAAACCAAATTTTAATCCGAAACCGTCGCCCTCTATTCCCAGGGGCACATCCCCAGTGCCTGGCACAAGATTGCAGCCTCCGCTCCCTACGCCCCCTGCTGGAGATTTGTTAACGAAAGAATTCTTCTTGAGTGAATTAAGTGTGGCTCTCAACGCACAGACAATTAAAATGGAAGATAAACTTAAAGATCTTAAAGAGGAGATAAAACAGGAGATAAAACAGGAGGGAAAAGAAGAAATAAAAGGGGAAATAAAAGGACTTAAACAGGAGTTGTATGAGAAAATCGATGCCAGGGTTGTTAAAATTAAAGATGAAATGCTGGGACTTGTAACTGTATTGACAGAACATGTTTCCAGAATTGAAGATAGTCTAGAGCAGTGTTTTTCAACCACTGTGCCGCGGCACACTAGTGTGCCGTGACATAGTGTAAGGTGTGCCGTGGGAAAAACACCTTATATATAGTCAATATAGGCACAGAGTTAAATTTTTTTAACATTTTCTAATGGTGGTGTGCCTCGTGATTTTTTTCATGAAAAGAAGTGTGCCTTTGCACAAAAAAGGTTGAAAAACACTGGTCTAGAGGATCTTAATGAGGCTAATACCAACTTGACATTGAAAACAGAGGTGGTGGAAAAAAAGTGGAAAATGCTGAAAAAGAAATTATTATGATACAGTATAGACAAATGGAGCTGGCATTAAGAGTAAGGGGGCTGCGTGAAGAGAAACAGGAGAACCTGAAACAGATCCTATCAGAAGCCTTTGACCGCTTGGTGGGAAGACCAGGGACTAAGCTCGACTGGCAGATCGACAAAGTTTATTGTGTTAACTCCTGGATAGCAAAGCAGAAACAGCTTCCTCAAGACATTGTTATATACTTCACTACAAGAGAGCTTAGAAACATGGTACTACAAGAGTCTTATAACACTAAGCTCCAAATTGGCGGTCAAGACCTGATTGTTTTGAAAGAGATACCACATCAAATGTTAAGAGCCAGGAGAGACTACGCTTTTTTAGTCGAAGAACTCAGAAACCGTCAGATACAGTATAGATGGGACGCACCATTTGGCATTATACTTACATTTGATAGGCAAAGATATCGCCTCAACTCTGTATGGAAAGCCCGAGATTTTTACCATAATATCCTGCATCATCTGGACCTAGAGAAAGACCACAAGAAGGACAGGACAGACAGCAAACTACACAACTATCAGATAAGATGGAGCATCTCTCTCTTCTAGAAGCGCAAGGTGTTATGGAACAAAGACCTAGCCATATGATTACTAGATGAATGGAGAAACAAGCTAAAAGGCAACAACATCAACAATCACCGGCCATCGATCAAGGAGCTACAATAACAAGTCTGGAAGCAGTGGGAGGAGCTAGGCCTAAGGTTAAACAGGCCATGCAGGAAGCTCTAAAAATGCTTCAGCCAACCAAAGATGACAACTAGGATCTTAACATGGAATGTCAATGGATTGAATTCCCCACAGAAGAGAAAGAAAATACTTAACTATCTCAAACAGTTTAAGAATGACATAATTTGTTTGCAAGAAACTCATATCAAATCAACTGATCCAAAATATCTGATTAACTCAAAACTTGGTCAACATTTTGTAGCTTCTGCTATGGAAAAGAAGAATGGTATAGTTGTATACTTAAGAAAAGACATGAAAGCTGAATTAATTGAAGCAGATCCCTTCGGAAGATATATCACTTTAGACCTAATCCTAGAAGGGAAAAAGACATTACTTTTGGGAATTTATGCTCCTAATCAACAGCAAGATGGATTCTATAGAAATCTTCATGCCAAATTAGTACAGTGGGACTATAGGTCCTGTATACTATTGGGTGATTGGAATGGTGTAATAGACACTAAGAGAGATAAGAAGACTTCTCGCCCAAATACTAAGATGCGAGCAAAGCTACCCAAACCTTTTTTTGACATGATGGACGACTTTGAATTGAGAGATATTTGGCGAGAAAGAAATGCAGAGGAATATGATTTCACTTTCTTCTCTGATAGACATCAATCCCTTTCAAGGATTGATTTTATACTAATCACTAATGATTTGCTTTCTAGGGTCAAGAAGACAAAGATTGTGGCTGGGGTCCTTTCGGACCATAACCCAGTTTGGATGGAGTTGGGAAGGGTAGTGCAGGCAAGAGGGTCTTGGAGATTGAATGAAAACTTATTTAGATATGAAAAGTATATTAATGATTGTAAAAAATTGTTATCTGAATATTTCGTTTTGAATATGAATAAGGGTACATCTATGGAATTCGTATGGGATGCAAGCAAAACATATATGAGAGGAGTGCTGATGAATATAAATAAAACACATAGATATAAACAAGGGCTAAAATGAACAGAATTGGAAGAGGAAATTAAGAGAAAAGAGTTGGAGTTAACAATGAATCCAGGCGATACAAAGATTAAGGAAGCAATCACCATATTAAAATCTCAATTTGACATGTTGATCTCTGACCAGGTAGCCACTAATTTATTATATGCAAAACACAATACCTTTTGTAACGCAAACAAACCTGGCAGATGGTTAGCTTATCAGATTAGGAAAAAAAGGAAAACTCAAAATATATCTAAACTGATTTACAGAGGGAAGGAGGTGTTTCAACAGGAAGAGATTCAAAAGGTATTTCGGGAATTTTTTACAGAATTGTATAAAGGGGATAAAATTAATGGTCTAGATATAGACAAATATTTAGATAAAGAGAAAATACCTTCAGTTAAAGAAGAGACAGGCAAAAATTGAATCAACCAATAACCTCGGGGGAAATTTTGCAGGTAATTAAGCAATTAAAGTTAGGGAAAGCACCAGGTACAGACGGTTTGACAGCGGTTTACTATAAAAATTTACAGTTAGAAATGGTAGAACCTCTTAGAGAATTATTTAATAAGATTCAAACAGAAGGTAAAGTGCCTCCATCTTGGAAGACAGCGTTTATATCTTTGATACCCAAAGAAGATCAAGATACTACCCAACCAAAAAATTATAGACCTATCTCATTACTTAATGTAGATTATAAATTTTTTACTAAAATACTAGCAAATAGGTTAATGCTGGTTATTCAACAATTGATACACACTGACCAAACAGGTTTTATACAGGGCAGATAGATGAAAAGTAATGTCAGATTAATTATTAATGCATTAGAATATTTGGGAAAGAACAACCAGATCCCTGCTGCGTTTATATTCTTGGATGCTGAGAAGGCCTTTGATCGAGTTAATTGGCAATTTCTGTTGAAGATATTGCAAAAAATGCAGATAGGAGATAATTTTTTACAGTCAATTAAAGCAATATACCAACACCAAACAGCACAAATTATAGTCAATGGAAGTTTAACAGACTCTTTTCAAATTGGAAAAGGTACAAGACAGGGCTGTCCTTTGTCCCCGCTATTGTTTATTATAACTTTGGAAGTATTGTTGAATAAAATACGGGGCTTGGATGGTCTAAAAGGGATCAAGATTAGGCAGCAAGAATACAGAGTGCGCGCTTTTGCGGATGATTTGGTTATAATATTGGAACAACCGCAGGAATCTAGTATGGTTTTAATGAATACCATTAATCAATATGGTCAAGTATCTGGTTTTAAAATAAATTTAGGAAAAACCAAAATATTAGCTATAAATATGAATACTAAACAAAAGGAAGAACTAGGAGGGATGCTAGGATGTGAGGTGGTCAAAAAAATCAAATATCTTGGAGTCAATATTTTAACCTCAAACGGGAAATTATATAAGCATAATTATGAACCACTTTGGCATAGTATACAGATAGAGATGAAAAAATGGGATAAATTGCACTTATCTTTGGATAGCGGCAGTGAAAATGAACATTTTACCAAAATTTTTATTTCTCTTCCAAATGTTACCTATACTTAAAAAAGATGCGAACCTTTTAGAATGGCAGAAGGGTATCAACAAATTTGTATGGGCAGGAAAGAAGCCGAGGGTAAAGATGAAAATAATGCAAGATGTACGTGAGAGAGAAGGCTTGAAATTACCTAACCTAAAATTATATTACGATGCAGTGGCGCTATCTGTAATTAGTGATTGGACTCATTTAACTAATGATAGAATACTGAATATCGAGGGACACGATCTGGTATATGGTTGGCATGCTTACCTGTTATTCAACAAAAAATTGGATAAGAAGTTTAAAAGTCATATTTTAAGAAATGCTTTACTGCGGGTCTGGAAAAAATACCAATATAAATTAAATGACAAAATACCCATGTGGGCAATTCCTAGACATGCAATTGAAAATATGAACATAGCACAAAAACAGGATAGAACTACCTATAGACAGCTTCTCATTTTGGAAAGGGGGGGTACTACAACTAAAATCTTTAGAGGTATTAAAAGAGGAGAAGGTAGTTCAAACATGGTTCCAGTATGGGCAATTACAGGCCAGGTGGAAAATAGATCAAAAAATTGGTTTTATCCAAGCTGAAGATAATTTGTTTAAACAAATAAGAGATCAAAGCTCAATGCATATAAAGAGGATATATAATGTATTAATACAGATGGATTTGGAAACAGAATTAGTTAAAGATTGTATGATAAAGTGGGCTCAAAATATTGAAGAACCAATAATGTTGGATACATGGGAAAGAATATGGGTAACAAATGTGAAATTCACACAAGCTCAAAACCTGAGAGAAAATTTTTACAAGATGTTCTATAGATGGCATTTAGATCCTAAAAAGCTGGCTTCTGTGTATCCGAATGTACAGCCTAAATGTTGAAGGTGTGGTTCCCTCGATGCTACATATTATCATATATGGTGGACCTGCCAAAAGGTTAAGGCATTCTGGATAAAAATATGGTGGATTATGCAAAATATCTTTAAAAGAAGGATAAAGTTCACTCCTCAGTTATTTTTACTAGGTATATGTACTGATTTTACAGTGGTAGAGACTAACTTGATTCTGCACCTAATAACGGCAGCAAGACTGTTAATGGCGCAATACTGGAAGAAGGAAGACTTGCCTACAACTCAAGAATGGACATTGAAAGTTACAAACTTAGCCGAGATGGCTAAAATATCGGCATATTTTAAAGATCACTCAAATGAGAGATATAAACGAGACAGCCTGCGTTCTTTTACAGTACCAGAAGCCTGACAGAATGGAGAAGTGACCGATTGTTTTTTCCTTGGAAGGGCCGAGGAAGATTGAGGAATCGATTTATTATCTGGAAACCACTTCTATTTGGACTTTGCTAGGAAGATAGGCCACTGTGGGGATTGAATTTATTTTGTTTAATTAGACAACAATTGGTAAGAGATGGCATTAAGAAACAAGCATGGATATTTGATCCAGGACAAATTGCTCTTAACTTTTGGGATGATTTGGGATAGATAAGAGGCCATGGTAAATTTTCCACAAGTTAATTAAAATAATAGTTTGTTAACACAAGTTTTGAAACTTTATCCTTGTTATTATTATTATGGTTAATCTTCAATTTGATTCACAGTCTGGGGCTGGTAAAAAAAGTTAACCATTGAAGTCCTAACCATAGACCTAAGCGCTGCTAAAGTAACGTCTGAGGATATAAGCTCCTCAGAGTGGGTTTTTTTTTTTTTTAAAGTTAGGATATTCAGGTCTAATAAGTTCAAAGTCCATGTATCTAGGCAGCCCTTTGGGTTTTGCTCCAAGGGCTCCCATTACTATTGGTACAGCATTGATTTCTTCCACCATAGCTGCAAATCACGATATTTTATTACTTTTTCTAAATGTTTCTCTTCAATTTGTGCATCACCTGGTTTTGCAATTTTGGTGGGAGAGATTTGGGAGCGGGAAGATGACCCTTCATTACCTGATCCTGTAAAATGATCGACATTTCTTGGGCTGTGAAGGAACGGGGGAGAAATGACCCTTCAGACTTGAAAGACTTGAGGTCAGCCTTGTGAGGTACTTTACTTACAGCGGTTCATTTAGTGACCTTTCAAACTTACAACTAAAAGAGATCTGGGACCATTTTTCAGATTGGCAACCGTTGCAGTAGCCCCGTGGTCACATGACCAAAATTCAGGGGCTTGGCAACTGATATTTATGACGGTCACAGTGTCCGGGGGTCAAGTCATCCCCGTCTGTGACCTTCTGACAAGCAGAGTCAAAGGGGAAGCCAGATCCAATTAACAACCCATTGTTAACAGCTGCAGGGTGTCAGGCCTGGAAGCCCTCTTCTGCAGTGGGCCTTCTGTCCTGCCACAGTTAAGGCTGTGGGAAACTGGGAGGGGGGATTGTATGGAGTATGGGAGATATATTGTCAAAATAACATTCCTTTCTCAGAGAGTCAAGGACGTCTTGCCCTGCACCTGGAGTGGTGTAAGGCATCTCCGGTTGGGATGGTGCCTGATTGAACCATGTGAGGGGCAGGTGGGTGCTAGGCAGCAGGGACGTGCAGGCAGGGGAGGCAGGGGACGCAGGGCCTCACCACTGTCATCAGGAAAAGAAAAGAAAATGTAAAAGGAAAAAGGCGGAGGTAGTTGCTGCCAGAGTCACAGTGGATGACTCTGCTTAGTGCTTAACTGTGTAAAAAAGCCTCTAAAAAAGTGCCCTCTACAGGGGGCGCCAGGAGAACGAGGTGCCTCATTTAGTCTGACTATGATCACTCGAGCAGAGCTAAACAAGGGTTAAAAGCCAAAAAATTCCTTATGTAGATGAGGCACGTCATCCTCCTTCCTCCTGTAAAGGGCGTTTTTTAGAGGCTTTTTAGAGGCTCTGGGAGCAGCTAGCTCAGTCTGACCTCAGAGTTCTTGCCTTTTTCCTTTTACTTTTTTTTTTCTTTTCATGATGGCAGGTAGGAGCAGAGTTGAAATCCTCTCTGAAACTGCTGGAAAAGGTGCGTGTGTGGGGAGGGGGGAGGAATTCAAAAAGTTTGATTGCATGCAGAGCCACGTTGCCTTTTCAAACACACACACACACACACACACACACACAGAGAGACATACACACAGCTGGATAAAAGTATATAAGCCCAGCTTCACCGATTACAAGTTTGAAAAGGCAACGTGGCTCCACCTGCAATCAAAGGCTCGGATCGGAAGGCAGCAGGGGAATGAGGGAGGGGGTATGGCAGAGGAGCTGCTTTCAAGCCATTGGAAAATATATCCAATCCAACTTCTGTGTTTGTGTTTGTTTGAGAGTGAGTGAGAGAGAGAGGGATCCAACTTCTCTGTGTGCGTGTGTCTGTTTGAGAGAGGGGGGAGGGAGGGAGAGAGGGGGAAGGGAGGGAGAGAGGGAGGGAGGAAGGAGTGGGAGGGAGAAGAAAAAGAATGAAGGAAAACTTATTTCACAAAGGAGAAAAATGCTGTCACTTTAAATTGGAACTGAGCATGCCTGGCTGTGGAATTCTGGGAGTTGAAGTCCACAAGTCTAAAAAAAATTGAAACCCCTGTGTCAGTGCCTCACCAGCCATAAACCTCACCGCATGTCACTGCTAGGCAGGGACTTGGAATTTCATTTGGGTGGGAAAAACCTGGAAGCTTTCAGATTTGGGTTTTCCCAGATGCACCAACATGATATCTTCAATAAAATGGATCCTTGAGGAATGCCTAGCCTCAGAGCCTTCTTTGGTTGGGGGGTGATACTTGGAACCCCAACCCAGGGATTCGCTTAACAACTGTGGCAAGAAAGGTTGTAAAGGGGGACAAAACTCACCAAACGACTGCCTTGATTAGCAAAAGACATTTTGGGATCAATTGTGGTCATAACTTGAGGCTACCTGCATTTCTACTTTACTGCAAGGCTACATTAACAGCATCTGAAAGTCCACCTCTCCCCCCTCGCCTTTACAGCCCAAGAAACTTGGGAGGGTCTCTTCTGCGATGTTTCCCACGCTCCTATGGCAGCTAGAGGCTAACTTGGGTCTTTGCCAACCATTGTCTGGCTTTGGATTCTCCCTCTGTCTCCCAAGCTCATTCCCACATACCATTACAGACCCTCAGAGTTGGTTCATTATTTGGATAAAATTAAAAACTTACATAAACTGATATACCAAAGGGTGTACAAAACCAGACAGAAGAGCATGAGTACGCCAAGTGTTGCACAATTGTAGCCTGAGATGAATTCTTCAAATTTGGTTGGCTTGCCTGTTTTTTGGAAAGGAAGCCTTGATTAGAAACGATCTGAAGAGGTAACAATAAGAATCACACTATCTTCATGATGCATTTCACATGCTGTGGGAGCTTAATGTGCAACTGCTCCAGAGCTGGGCCCTCAACAAGCAAACCTGTTCATGAAGAAGCCTTCATGAAATGCTCACCTTTGGAGGAGATGTTAAACCTGCCCTACACACCTTAAATTATACACACAACACCCATGCCAGGCTTCACTGAGTAAGTAGGGGGGAGACTTTGGACACACCACTGAAGGGTCAAGGCATCCAGCCCAAGAAACGACCGATAGATTTGGGCCTTGGACCCAACTGCTCATTGACTCTCTTGGGATGGAATCACCTCACGTTCCCTTCCCTCCCCCCCATCCCCTCCTCTCCCCATCCCTTCCCTTCTCCCAGGGAGTTTCCATGGCCGAGGATGGGCTTCAACCTGGATATCCTTAATCCTAGCCCATGCCGTCACCACTCGCCCACAGTCTGTGCTGTCATGTGACCAACAGCCCAAAGCGGCCACCGTAACATAGCACAAGTACTGGGACCAACTTTGTTCACCCTCAGCAGACCAATGGCTGGCCTTGGGCAACAAAAGTTCTTAGGTGTTCCAGACACCCACCGTAGAAAGGCAGTTAACCCTAGCCAAATTGGCTTTGGTTTTGTCAATCAGATAGATTTGTCAATGGCCAGCTATAGACAGTATTGATGTGTAAAGGCAAAAAAGGCAAAAAAGTTTTATGTTGTATTGTGCTAAAAAGAGTTGGAAGTCAATGCCTCCCCCCATTTTTTTTTCTCCTTGTATTCTAGCCCCACAAACACACTCCTTTTCCTTCCCTTCATTTCCTATTTCTGTTTTTTCTTTGTATTTTACATAAATAAATAAAAGAATTTTTTAAAAAATAAGGATCAGCTCCAGGGTAATGCATGACCCAAGAATCCTACCCAGTGGTGGGTTCCGGATCCCATTCCAACCGATACAGTTGGAACAGGCCCAGCAGAATCCACATGGATGCACAGACGTGTCTTAGCGCCTCCGTGAGCCTCCGCGACACTCCAGCTGTGCTGTACGCACCGTGCGCAGAAGCGCGGAAGTCTTAAAAGGCAGGTAAGGAGCTTGGGTGGGCAGGTGGGCCCTCCGAGCACTGTACTGGAACGGTATCCGGTGCTCCGGGCAGGCTCCGGTATGCCCGTACCGGGGCATACCGCCTGCAACCCACCACTGATCCTATCCTCAAAAGCAGAATGTCTGCCTAAAGGTTCATCAAGCAGGCAGCCTCAACAACAAGGAAGCTTTGTTTACTGGCTGAGAAGTTGCAGGAATTGCATTCCAAGCAAGGAGCAGGAGGAAGAGGAGGAGGAGGAGGAGGAGGAGGACTGTGGGATCCGTGGAGGTTCCTGAACATGGTTGTTTTCTTGCAGATGTTTCATTCCCAACTAAGTAACATCATCAGTGCTGATGGGAGTATTTGTGGCTCAGAGTTAAACTGAGGGTCCTTGATACTCTCTGAGCTCAATAGATTGCTTGCAGGGAAACTTACATTATCCAACTAGGTAACAGCATCTGTGCGAGAAGGGAGGGGGCTTTGAGGAGAGGAGGAGGAGAAGGATTGTGGGGTTGTGGGAGAACTATGAATTTGGTTGTTTTCTTTCAGATGTTTCGTGACTCAACTAGGGAACATCATCAATGCTAGTAGGGAATGGGGTTTGTGGAGAGGAGGAGGAAAGCACTGTTAGTTGCCTTCTGCAGATCAGTAATTGAGCTTAAACATCCTGGGATAAACCCAGGCCCACCATCCAGCAAAGTGAACAGTTTTTTTTAAAAAAATGAAAAGAACAATTACAAAGTAATAATGAATTAATTAAAAAGAACACAAAAACAAACAAGATGCAGCCCTCGCCTCCCCACCTACAGCGTGGATTTTTGGGTGCATACTGTACTTACGTGGTGGTTTTTTCGCTGGAGGTGGACCTAGAGAAAGACAGAAAACCAACTGACTTACAATATGTCAAATGGGATCGGCCCCAGCCGAATGCATCACCCAAGAATCCTATCCCCAAAAGCCCAATCTCCCCCTAAAGATTCAAGCAGGCGGCCTTAATGAGGAAGCCTGTTTTTACCGGGTGAGAAGCTGCGAGAATTCCATTCCAGTCGAGGAGGAGAAAGAGGAGGGTGGGATCCTTGGTGCTCTCTGAGTCTGGTTGTGTTCTTGTAGACATTCCATCACCCAACTAGGTAACAGTATCAGTGCACTATTTGGGTAATGAAACATCTGCAAGAAAACAGCCATGCTCAGAGAACACCGAGGACCACAGAGTGTGGAGTGAGAATATCTTCAATATACTGGTGATATTCTTCTTCTGGACCCCAGGAATATCAAGTGACAGTGTCAAAGTCCTGATCCAGTGCCAGGAAAGTGTGTGGGCCTAGATGGGGGTGAACAGATTCAGGCTTAATCCTGGCATGATTAGGTTTATTTGGACTATGGCCATGTTGCGAGAACATTCCAATTTTGGTCTTAAGACGACTTGCACCTATTTATTGATTTAAATTTATATGCCACCCATCTCGCTAGCCAAAGCAACTTGCTACCCATCGTGCCCAGTCTGGGGGTTCTCTTGGGATGACATCTCCTGCTTGAACTCTCTCTGGAATCAACCTGGCTTGGTCCCATCCGATGACGATAATAATGACATATTTTGAAGAGAAGATGGCAGAAAAGATAGTTTACCTTTTGCTGGTGGTGGTTTGGGAGCCATTTTACTTCATAGGTGCATGTAACATCTGATCCCAATGTGCACAGCTGGAGAATGGAGCAAGTTATGAGAATCGATGTAAGTGGAAAGGCAAACATTTTGGTCAGCAAAATGGAGACAGCTTCAGAATTAGCTAATATCTCCTTTCCTGGATTTAGGTCCTCCTAGTGGGCAATCACTGACCTATGAGCCAGCAATGTGCAGCCAAAAAAGCCAATGCAATCCCACCTTGCAATAACAGAGGGATAGAATCAAGATTGTATGAAGTGGTAGTACGGCTTTATAAGGCCCTGGTAAGACCACACTTGGAATATGGCGTCCAGTTTTTGCTTGCCACAATATAAAAAAGAAGTTGAGACTTTAGAAAGAGTGCAGAAAAGGGCAACAAAGAAGATTGGAGGCTAAAACATATGAAGAACAGTTGCATGAATTGGGCATATCTAGTCTAATCATGTCATCCCGAAGAACTCGGGATGACACGATGGCAGTCTTCCAATATTTGAGGGGCTGCCACAAAAAAGAGGGAGTCAAACTATTCTCCAAAGCACCTGAAGGCAGAACAAGAAGCAACGGCTGGAAAGGCAATTATCTTCGGAAGAGTTATCGCTTAGGAAAGAAGGCCGCCAAAGAACACAGTGGCTGGACACCCCCAAAGCTGACTCCAGCCACAGCAGAACAACTGGAAGAAGCAGCGCAAGGTCGGGAGAGGTGGGGAGACCACCTGGCCCATAGAATCTCCAAGCGTCCAACATGACTGAATGGATAACATCATCCTCAATATTCATTGGGCTTTCCCAGTCATAGGTTGGCAAAGATGTTCTAATCTCTTGCATTGGGCTTCTTTCTTGGATGTTTGAGCGTGTGTGAATCCTTTCTCTATCGAATCTCTCCCGTTGCTGTCCCTGTCTTCCCTCTCCAGGTTCTGCCTTCTTTCTGCCGTTATCACCCGACCCAATTTTCTCCCCGATTCCCTCTCCCTATTAGTTGAGGGTAGTGGGCATAGGAACAGGATACCCACCCAAACCCTGGACTTTTGGTCTACTACCAGAATTAAACTGTGAGTATGAGCTTCACCAGATTTATGTCTTCAGCTGGATTTTCCTTCTGACAGTTTTTGACAGTTTATTCCTTTATGATGCAGAATATTCAAATTCTGCCTCTCCCCCATTGGCTGGAAGCTGGGCCCAATCAGCATTCAGCACTTAGCCTTCGGTTTCCTTCTTTGACCCCCAGAAGCCAGCACCTTAATTTGTGAATTTCAAATGTATTTCATAGTGAATTTTCTTCTACTGGTGTTTAAAAGTCTCTGACTGGCAGAAGAGAACGGAGTCCATTGCAAAGGCCATGAAGCACATTTTCAGAATTGCAAGAAATGACCAAATCAGTTTGGAAAAGAAATTAGTCGAATGTAAAAACCAGATGCAATTAGGAAATATACAGAATATTATCTCTTTTTTTTAAAGTTAAGATTCAAGCTTGCTTGCAAGTGAACCTACAAAGGTTATGTGCTGTGCTCCTTTAAATCCTGTCCCCCACCCCACCCCCTAAGTACCATAACTTGGTATTCTGGGAGAAAATATATTTGGAGTAACAATAGCCTCTCTGACTGATAGGAGCCTTGTGAGATTAGAGTGAGACGTTCTAAAGAGTTGCTGTTGAAAGGCTGCTGGGTACAACTGCAGTAATCCAGTGGATATAAAGAAACCGTGTGTGTGTGTGTGTGTGTGTGTGTGTGTGTGTGTGTGTGTGTACACCTTTGAGACAGTCTTGACTCCTGGCAACTATGGGGCAAGTCCACATGGTTTTCGTGGTGTTTGCCTTGCCTTCTTCTTCCTGGGGTTGAGAGTCAGAGATTGGCCCAAAGGCAGAACTGGAACTCTCTGTCTCCCGGTTCCTGGCCCGGTGCCTTGAACCCTTACAGCAAACTGGCTCTCACAACTCAGGAGGAAGCCCCCAAAGCTCCTGAAAATCTACTCAACTTCTCTGACATAATACTATCCAGGGCCAGTCCGGAGATGTGAGCTATGGGATGCCAAGGGCTGCTTCTGCAAGGCTGCCCCCTTGGCAGTGCCATCACAATCCCCCCACAGCTGTGCTTGGCTGAGGGCTGCTTGAGTCACAGGAAAGAGGGTGCCTTCACCTGGAAGAGAAGAGCAAGCAGACAAGCCAGGCCAGAGGAAGGAGGGAGCATTCGATCCACATGATTCCACGTGCAGAAGTCAAGTAACCAAAGAGCCAAGAGCAACTCTGCCTAAGGAGATTCTCAGCGAGGAGGTACAGGTTAGCCAAATGGTGCCTTGCGAGGGAGCAACTGTCCCCCTTCAGTGGGAGAGCTGACTAGGAAATGTTCTCACTTCGTCAGGAGGCTGAGGCTCCTTCTTTTTCTTTGGGTGGAAATGTTTTTTTGGCTCAAAAGGTCTGGTTTGGCTGCATCCATGCTCCTGACCTGCTGCCAATTGTTCTTAAATCCTTGCTATTCTCTCCCTTCTCCAGAGGGCAACTGAAGCAAACCCCTGTACTTGAGCCGATCTGGTGATATAGACAACTTTGAAGTTGGGGAACCTATGTCCCGTAATTCTCAGGTCCTATTATTAAATGACTTCAAACGTCTTGAATTACACCCGGAGGTCCAAGAGTAACTAGTGCAGCTCATGAAGTAGAAATGGACAAAACGGAGTCTCTCTGCATTCCCCTTAGTCCTCTGATATTATCTGAAGGGCTCAAGAACGGAATCTAGGATTGGTGGACTTCATCAAACCATCTTTCTGTGTAGATTTATTCAGATGTTCTTCAATTCTTGAACTCTGATACCCAACTTTTATGGTCCTTTCTCCATCTGTGACCTTCCGGTGACATTTAGCTGTCCTTGGCCTTTGCCAGAACCCCACATTCCTAGTTTAGAAGCGTGGCCTTCCTGACGGTTTTTGTCATTGTGAAGGCTCCGAGGTTCTCTGCTGCCTGGTGAGTTAGTCTGTATCTCCTATGATGCTTGCAATGCTGGAAGGGCAACCAGCTGGCTGCTAAGTATTTGTGAGTCTTGGTTTCAATGCCCACATTCCAATAATTGTGGATTATGGGTATGGCCTTTGTCCCTTGCTGTCTTATCTAACTGGCGTTTCCTTCCCCTTTATCTCTAAGCCATGGCGCCTGAAGAACCCCCAGGCAAACTAGCTCTTGATGAGAAGATAGACCTGAACCAAAGTCCTATAATGAAAATCCCTACCAAGTACTGGTGGATCGTGATTTCTATCACCGCAGGAGTCCTTACAGTCATCTTGGCAACATCAGTCCAAACATGTAAGTTTAGTTCTTCTTGCTAAATGATGTTTTCCTTTCCTAGAAGCTAGAGAAGCTGGGTGGCCCTACTATCTTTCGTGAACATGATCTTTTCATGGAATCCAGACTACCAGGGTTGGAAGGGATCCTGGAGGTCTTCTACTCCAATCTCCAGCTCAGGCAGGAGATGCTACACCATTCCAGACAAGTGGCTGTCCACTCTCTTCTTAAAAGCCTCCAGTGTTGGAGGGCCCACAACATCTGGATGCAAACTGTTCCACTGATTAATTGTTGTCAGGAAATTTCTCCTGAGTTCTAGGTTGGTTCTCTCCTTGATTGGTTTCCATCCATTGATTCTTGTTCTGCCTGCTGAATACCACCTCTGGTGTCAAGGTTCCAAGTATGTCCCCAGAAATAAAATCCAAGGCATCCATCTTTCTTTAATGTCTACTTATTAGGAACATATCAAATTGGCACGGTCTTGGTATAGTTTCGACTCTGGCCAGATTCCGGAATTACACCCAGTAAAAAGCAAAAGTTTGAAACTTCCCCCCAGACTCAAAGAAAGAAAGAAAATCCTTCCATCCTTGTGGTCCTGCACAGAGCAGTTCCGGGACGGCAGGATATTCTTTCTTTTGACGGCGGGAGAGGGAAAAAAGTGGTCCAGGAGGGTAGGCACCAGGCAAATATCCCAGGGCTGCTACACATGTACACCACCTGACCTCCTGGAGCACTTTCTTCCTTCTCCTACTGCCGAAAGAAACAATATCCCGCTGTCCCGGAACTGCGCCATGCAGGACCAGCAGGATGGTGGGATGTTCTTTCTTTCGGCAGCAGGAGAAGGAAGAAAATGCTCCAGGAGGACAAGCGGAAATCCAGAGGCTGCTGCACATGTGCCCGCCCCATTTCTACAAAGGAAGAGCCCCCCCCCCCCCCCGTTGCAGGGTGATCCAAAAAGGGGATAGGGATGCTGCAGAAAAGGCTGCCTTCCACCCGGGCCCGCATGCCTCTCGTGCCGGCTCCGCAGTGCTTCAGGATCCAAGACAGCGCACTGGCTTCTCACCCGGCCACCTGCCTACTCTCTTTGCACATTGGCCCATCTGACTGCCAGCGCTACTCTGGGAACTCAGCCTGTGGAATCCGGCACTCCGGGGGAAAGGAGACTCGGGCATGGCCTGCTCCCTGCATGAGGGGCTGCCCCCCACCCAGCCACGGCTTCCGCCTCTTGCTCCACTTCTTCACCAGTGGTTAGTGGGGCCATGGCCGAGGAGCAGGCAGGTGACTGGATGGGAAGCCAGTGGGCTGCTTTGGAGCCCGAAGCCTCAAGGAGCCGGCACGAGAGGCATGTGGGCCCAGGTGGAAGGCAGCCTTTTCAGCATCCTCCTCCTCCTCTCTTTGGAATGCCCTGCAGCAGCGGGGGGGTGGGGGGGCTCTGCCTTTGCAGAAAAAAAGTGGGTGCATGTGTAGCAGCCCTCCTGCAGTATCGCCTCCCCCGCCCCTCTCAGTCCCAGAACAGTGTCTGTGTTTCCACCAAGGGCCACCCACCCACCAACTGGGCAGATTGGAATGGACACCGACCTCAGGAGGAAAGCGGGCATGGGGCGGGGCCGATAAGGCCACGTGGAATGCAGGGAAGCATGGCAAGGCCACGGGAAAGGGAGTAGGCCGCTTGATCCCTTCTCCACAGTCCTGCCATGCTTCTCTGCCTTCCACGCAGCTTTCCGCTTGCTTGCTTTTGCAAGCTGGCCACAGGAACACTGGGAAGGTCATGTGGAAGGCAGGGAAGCATGGCAGGATCGTGGGGAAGGGGGCAGAAGCAGCTAGCTAAGCCGCGACTCACAGGCTTACCTGCCAGACAGATCAGAGGCGCAGTGCTTCAGGCAGGCAAGCTGCAAAGCAGAGAACGGGTGAGGTGAGTGAGCGTTGACCAGGAAACCAGTTCAGGAGCATGGCCAGGGTGTCATTATTACTGGTTCGGAAAGGTTTGCCAGATTTTTACTACCTATTCGGCCGAACCGGATCAAACTGGTAGGAACCCACCTCTGCATGTGCCCCATCTTGAATCAAAATGAACAATGCAAATTATAATCCCTTTGCGGAGCAAACTGTAATCTAG
The DNA here is from genome assembly GCF_009769535.1 of Thamnophis elegans. Lineage (NCBI taxonomy): Eukaryota > Metazoa > Chordata > Lepidosauria > Squamata > Natricidae > Thamnophis > Thamnophis elegans. The sequence goes on along the minus strand of NC_045549.1, from coordinate 1,651,511 downwards.
AAATGTCTCAGTTCCCCCAAATTCCACCCCATTAGGATTTAGAACTTTATGTACTTTTCGGGGCGATCAATTAATTTGTCTCTGTCAGCCCATTTCTTCTGATCAAAGGTTCAGGGTCATTTTGGCAATGATGGATGTCATTGATGGCTAATTCTCTCCTTCAGGGAATGCTTAGATATTGAGCAATGGTAGGAGAGCTGTGTTAGTCCACAGGATCAAAACATCAGAATGCCTGTGATGTTTCTCACCAACACATTTTAGGAAAAGGCACACAGAAGCTCATCCTCATTTGGTCAGATGATGAAAATCGTCTGAGGATGTGAACTCTAGGCCTTAAATACCTAGAAGCTTCTTAAATATATACATTTAAAAAAAAACACAAAATGCACTGAGGAAGTGTGATGGACACATGGACTATAGCACGATTAAATGATATTACAAGTTGTCCAAATATGCTTAATGGCCACATAAATCTAATGAAATGTCAATAAACACATTTTGCCTAATAAAATACACAAGATAGAAATAAATTATTCAAATACAAGAGGGTCTGTTGATGGACTATATATAATTATTGGAAATGTACTAAGCCAGGGCTGTCATATTCGTGGCCCGCAGGCCAGATGCGTCACATCCTGGCCACACCCCACCCAGATTAGCGAAGGAGAGAAACGTCCCAATATGTCACATGATGCCATGATGATGCAAGTTTGACATCTCTGCACTAAGCAATCAGTGAATCAACCAAGCCAGTCCCAACCCTAACCCAAGGCCGGCTCTGTCATCCAGTGTGTGCAGGGATGTCCACAGGTGTCATCATAAAAGACAAGATAGGGGCTACATTGGTACAATTAACACTTCACCTGTTTGTCAGGCACTGTGTTCCAACTTCCATCTTGAATTTTTGACATCTCTTAGCGTGACAGTCATCGAGGGGGATAAATAACTTTCTCAGGCCCTGGGGAACCAGTCTCGCTGGGTTAACCTTCTCCCATGTGAAGCTCTTCAGAAGTTGTTGCAGTGGTCCAAGCATCAAGAGGGCATCTTCATAACCTCTGTGCGTCTTAATCGCTTTAGACAATGCAATGCTTGCGGAAGACTGGAGTCCTTATGAAGAGCCTATGAAAAAGCTAAGGATTACTTTGTCCATTGGGGTCAGGGATGAAAAGATCAAGCATAATGAGAATGGTAAGTGCAAAAGGTGGTCCTGAGTTGGGCCTGACTAGTTTGGAACCACAATCCTATTTTGAGACCAAGGAAGAGGAAAGGAGACCTTTTTCCTAAAGGCGCATCCTGCCAAGTAACCTCGTGGTTGGAAGAGCTGGTAAGAAGAGCTGAGTTCTGCTTGGCACAGAAATAACACAAGGCTTACCGGTACTCCTTCGTTCGAGGGATCTTGTCCAACACCGGCGCTAGGCTTATTCTGCCCTCCACAGTGAGGCTTATGAAGCACCTCCTGGCAGCTTCTCTTTGCCGAGTGTTTGCCTCTGCTTCAACCCCAAAGAGTTCACTTTTCCAATTATTGAAAGCAACTCTCACCTTTCCCCCAAAGTCTTTGACCACCGCAAGGAGGTCAAGTGATACCAACTCAGTAAGCTGGGATTAGAATGAGGAGGGGAAGGACCTAACTTGGCCTGCTTTTAATGAGGGTTTGTTAGGACAGCCAAAGACAAGAGCAAAGCCGGGGAAGGGTAACAGTTCAAAAGGCAGCAGAATAGGATGTTGAACTTACAGGCCAGCTCTGAGGATAAGGGATGGGCAGTGGGACAACAAGTCCACTAATTGGGATGCGGCTGACTCTGAGAGTTTCAGCAAGTGGCAACCCTGGTTGAGTTCTGAAACCTTAAGCAGCACCTGTGGGGGGAGCCATCTGAGGATTCGAGGGCTGTGGAGTCCTTGGTGCTCTCTGAGCTTGGATGGGTTTTTTGGAGAAATGTCATTACCCAACTAGCTAACATCTTCAGCACTAAAGACAATATCTAGTTGGGCAATGAACTATCTCTAGAAAACAAGAGCCCAGAGGCCACTCCGGATCCTGCAGTTCAATCCTGAGTTACAAATATTCTCTTCTTTAGGTAATTCTAGGTCTCTTTGGCCAAACTGGGAAGTTCAAAAAGAAACCTCAAAATGCTCGACTGCTCGGAAATAATCCTATCTTCCCAATTGTCATAGCAGCTGCCTAGATCTTGGGGGAGAGGGAGGGGGGAGGCCACTCCAATGCCTTTAAATCTGCCAGTTTCTTCCTGCAAGTGTCTGTTCTGAGTGTGGAACAGGAAACCAACTTCGAATTACATCTGGTTTTAGCTCTGAAGGTCTCAAGGTTAGTAGAAAGAATGCCACAACTGTTCAAGGAATCTGAAGATGGCTTTGCTGCAGACAAAAAGAAATATGGTAAGTATTGAAAGTGAATTTTGAAAGAGAATGCTATGTCATAATTTATCATTTTACCCCAATGTAGTAAAGTAGACCATAAATATCTGTATGCACCTCAACATCTATGAATTCACCTTTTATCCCCCCCAAATGTAAGACACTAAAGCTCTGATGCTGAATGTCTCCTCCTCTTCCTCCTCTTCATCTTCCTCTCCTCCTCCTCCTTCCTCGTCCTGGTGCTGAAGGCTGCTTTAAAGCAGCATCTCTTAAAAGACCCTTCTGTAGTGGAAAGAAGAGACAACGAAGCCAAGCGATGCAATATAGGAAAAGTTTATTGAATGCGCAGGTTCAAACATGCCAAACAAGCATAAAAAGTTTGAACCCCGAAAGGTTCTTAAAGACATACATTTATAGTGCAAATTACGTCAACATCTGTAGAGGCAGTATCTAAGCATATAAGGTAATGAGAGGAACCAAAAATGTCTATGCCAGATGGTCATCGGTTACTATTCCAAGAATATACATGGTCAGCGCCTTATAGATCATGTGTGACATAGAGAGAAACAACACAGGACATATTTTTGCATGATAACAGGAAACTCCCTGTCTGGGTCGACTTGTTCCCAGATGCATGAAAATACTTACTGCCAATTCAGCAACTGTCAGCAATTGCTTTCTGCCAATGGTGCAAAACCTAACTTTGATCAGAATATTTGATATTAAACATGAACTATAGAACTGTTAGCCATAATTAGGTCTTTTAGCCCACCTTACTTCCAAGGTGAAAAATTATAGATGAACCCAAAAAACTTTTGTTTGTTGGTTATATATATGTAAACAAACAAATATCAGTGATAAATAAATAACCTACTAGAAAGTAGCATAAATATTTTTCATGCAATAATACCCTGTATTTTAAATACCACGAATAAAATAAAATAAAATAAAATAGAGCCCCAATGATGCTCCACAGATGCAGTTAGAAGCAAAAATTGAAATCGCTCAACGCAGAATCTGCTAACGTATATTTTTCTTTTTGTGTTGATTCCTCTTAGAAGCTCTGTTTAAAAAAGGATCAAAAATTTATGATAACTGGAAGCTTTTTGGCTGGAATCTCTACTATGTTTCAAAAACAAATGAAAGGAAAACCTGGCACGATGCTGAGTACTTTTGCAGCTCCAGAGATTCCCACTTGATCTCTATCCTGAATGAGGAAGAACAGGTTTGGTATTATTATTATTATTATTATTATTATTATTATTATTATTATTATTATTATTATTATTCTCTTCCTTCTCATATTTGGGGGCTTTCAACACAGCAGTCCATTTTGGCTCAATGCTGGCCTCTTCCCATCCTTCTCTGCTATTGTTTTAAATTTCCATGCACAAGTGTTTGATAACTTTTTGCAAATGGGGTTGCATCATAACTGGAGGGTTTTAAGAAGAGATTGGACAGCTATTTGACTGGGATGGGATAAGCCCCCTGCCTGAGCAGAGAGTTGGACCAGAAGACCTCCAAGGTCCCTTCCAACTCTTGTTATTTTGTATCTTAATTGACCAGGACACTCTACGCACTGGGGTCTGAATTAGAAGATCAGAAGTGACAGGCCAAAATGGCACC